>NC_083101.1:73573641-73897550 GCF_949774975.1 Lagenorhynchus albirostris | reverse complement strand
TGCCTTGTCTGTCAGTGACCATGTTTAAACTCAGTTATGCAAACCCATGCATATACATAACAGCAGTAAAATTATTCAATACCCATGTGTCCTAAAGAAATAAAATGTAACCCAAGTGCACTATATTACAGGCCCTAGAATAGTTGCACATTTCAAGTATGTATACAAAACTTTACACAAATACACAGGAGTAGTAATCACAGTGTCACAGAATGGACCTGAGTGATTTTGTAGGCCCAAGTTCATTTTACAAATAAGAAAAATCAGTGATTTTTCTGTTTTTCAGTGTATTAAAAATTAGAACTGAGGCCCTGTCAAATTCCAGGCACTGTACACAAAACAGAAGACACAGAGACGAGGCACTCACAATGTTGAAAGAGTTACAGTTTAGCATGGGAGACAATAAACTGAGGACCATATTAAGAAAAAAAAAAAAAATACAGGATAAATACCAAAACCAGGGGATGTTTAAATGTTACTGAAGTAGGAAGAAGAAGCAGAAGGAACATGTGTTATGTCATCATTGGGACATTAGAAAATGATTCAGAGAAGGGGTGATACTGGAGCTGTTTCCTGAAAGCAGTGAAGGGAATGTGTGAGGGCAAATATTCCAGCAAGAGGAAGGCCTTGTTCCAATCAGAGAAATATGTAAGAGCAGCACACCTTCGAAGCCTTGCCAGTAAGTCGGTGTGGCTGGTACAGAGGATGTGTGTATCTTCACAGGAGGGTGAGAGGAGCATCTCCCAGCTGTGTGACTCTGGGTAAATTACTATGATTGTGGGCCTTTATTTCCTCATCTGAAATAATACTTAATACTTACCTTGCAGCATTATCCCCACAGCAGGAGAAAAAGCTAGAAGGCAGGCGGGGTACAGAAAGAAGCTGGTCCAACTGATGGGGAGATCAAAATTTATCCAGAATACAATTGGGACAACTGGTGAATTTTAAGCACAATAATGGTGTTTTTAAAAATCATTCCAATGGCAGAGTAAAGATAGATTTAGGGGAAGAAGAGATAAAGATAAAGATAAAAGCTGATGTCATTGCAGTTATCAACTCCCAAAATAATAAGGGCCCCACGTAGACAATGGAAGTGGAAATAGAAAAAGGAGGAAGGAGATTTGAGAGACAAGTGGTAGAATCAGTAGACATCAGTAACTGAGTAGATGTGATATATGAGGAAAAGAGTCAACGAGTTAAGAACACTTTGACATTATTAACTTCGGGAACTGGGTAGATAGTGGTACAGTTAACTTAGATAAGGAAACGGAAGAGCAGCTTTGGAAGGAAGAGGGGAATTGAGACTGAAGTGCCTGATGATGTAAAAGAGGCATTTTAAGATTATGATTTGGAGCTTATGAGAGAGGTCTGGATAGGGTGTGCATGGGATTTCTATCATAACCGTGTTAGACGAAAGAACAAGTAGGATAAGATCATTTAGAAGTTTGTATAGAGTGAGAGCAGAGGACAGTCAAGGGCACAAACAGATAAAAGTCAAGGTGGAAAAAATGTGAAGGAGGTTAAAGGAATGGTAATTTTAGGAAGGAGAAAACCAGGAAGATGCATCATAGAAACAAAAGAAAGACTTTCAAGGAAAGGGTCATCACCAGGGTCCAATTCTGGAAAAAGGCCCAGAAAGATAGGATTTGAAATATATGCATAGTATTTAGCCTTTTGGAAGTTACTGATGATTTTTCTTGAGTAATTTCAGTGGGGAAATAGGATCAGAATCCAGTTTCAAACTTGAGCTAGTGTATACAGTGAGGACCAAGAGCAAGGAGAGAGAAAGGTGCAGAAGAGTGGAGAATGCAGAAGAGTGGAGGGAAAGTTGATGGAACGAGGGAATGAGAGGATAAGATTCAGGGCACAGGTTGAAAGATTAACTGTAGCTAAGAGGAATGACATCCTGCCAAACAGGAATGGAAGAGGTAGATGGGGATAGTTGCAGATGAGCTTATAGGTAGGGTGCAAGAAGTTGAAGAAATGTGTATAATCAGAGAACAAAGCTGTAAAATAATTATAGGAGAAAATAAGAATGAATATTTATGTTTTATTTTGCCTTAAAATAGCCTTCATCAAATAGTAAAGCATAGTTCCTCAACTTTAGCTCCAGTATTTTCAAACTACGGTGAGAAAATTCTCACGTATTCTATGAACACTCTTCAAGATTTACTCACATAAAAGCCTCACTCCTCTTAATTGGTTTTGCAGACATTTAGTAAAAAATTCAAATGCAGCTCCTTCCCTCTACATTTACTGTAGTCATTTAAAAGATACAATCTGTTATATTTCAAAATTAGAAGTAAAATTTATATTTCACAGAAAATTGGAAAGCAATGTTATATGGTACAACTCACAATACAATTATGAGTTTTATTCTTTTCATCTTCCCTTTCAGGATATATTACGTTGCAAGATATATTACAATTTTAACTTAGATTTTTAAAAATAAATCGGTTGGTCAATTACAGGAAGATGAGCAATGGTCTTAAAACAAATGCACAGAGAAAACAAATAAGCTACTGTAAATTGAAAGCCTTTTTATTTATATAAAACCCGGTGAGCTCATTTATGCAGAGTGTTTGGGCTATTAAAAGCTCTGAAAAGACTTTGGTCCCTCAATTATATTCAATAGAATTGAGGGAGGTGGAGGAAGAGAAAGTAGAGTCACAGTTAGGTCAGATTTATGCTGTGGATCTGGAGGAAGCTGATTGTTTCTAGGCTTCATTGCGCTAAAGGGTAGATATTAGCCATGCGCCCTGATTCACAAATGAGTTTGTTTTAATCCCATCCTTCTTGGGTAGGATCCATCTACTGGTTTATGTCTATGTTTTCCTTGAAAACTTTATCCAACCTGGGAAGAGTGGTACTCCTCTTAGAGAGGAGATCCCAGATCTGGAGGCCAAAGATCTGCATGTGTAACTTCGGGCACATTACCTGATGACTCTGGGCCTTTGTTTCCTTATCTGTAAATTCCAGATACTACTTAATGTCTACCTTGCAGCATTATTGTTAAAGTTCAAAATTATAAATGTGTAATGTCCAACACAGATACGTTACATTAAAAGAAAAGTTCAGTGACTATTTCCTAATGATTAGTGTCTCAGAAAAAGGACGTAGATCCATGGGTTTAGAGGGAATAACATCATAAAGAGGTTAAATCCCAGAGAATTTTCTGGTGGCTAATATCTGCCCCTTAAAGTGATTGCAGAGTTCCAGAGACTGCTGAGAAGGTCGTCGGCCTGCTAGGATAACATATCCCTTTACTGAAGATTTAGTGTTGTGGTTGTGTAAGTTATAGATGCTATACATATATCTATTAGCCATTTTACACAATGATATGCAGCGTTTTTTGAATATCTAAATCCTAAAAATATATTTTTTGTGTGCAAATATATAGACTCTAGCTGTGGCGATCATGGAGGGCAAAATGGTACATACTTTTTAAAACAGTTTTAAACAGTTAATCAAATACAGGTGGTCTTCAGTTTTCACATTTTTAATACTCACACATTTCAGTTACCATAGTTTAATTAAATAAAACAATTCCAAAGAATATGGTCCAATTTTCAGTTACCATGGTAACTGAAGTAACTGTGAGTAATTACATAAAGTACATTGCTGCCAACTATTCCATCCCCAAATCACTGGATAACAGATGTGCACCATGATGAGTGACCAGTCACATCACTTCTTTAAAAGTCTGTTGGTGATTGGTCACAGTGCATCTGTTACTCAGCTCCTGCTCAGACAGAACAGTGTGTAGTTGTGTTGCCTCCTTGTCTCTCAGTGATAAACCCATGTGATATTTTACAAAAGTGGATAATCAAAGCAGGAAATTGGCCGAAAAAGATGAAAGAGCAGCAAAGAAACAAAAAGCTATAAAGATTAACATGAAATCTGAATTGAATGTAAATTCAGTTATAAAAGAAATAGCTAACCATTAGATGGTTAACGGAGCTGCCATTCAGGAAACTGTAGATGTGCCGCCAGATAACTTAGTTAAGGTGACTTTTATTGACTTAAATGAAGAAAGTGGTTGTGAAGGAAAGGATGAAGATGTCCAAGAGAAAGTGATGCCAGCTGAAATGCACATTAAAGAAAATCTTCACATACATACATACAGGGGAATGTTATTCAGCCATAAAAAAGAATAAAATCTTGCCATTTTTAACAACATGGATGCACCTAGAGGGTGGTATGCTAAGTGAAATAAGTCAGACAGAGAAAGACAAATACCATATGATTTCACTTATATGTAAAACCTAACAAAAACAAAACAAGTGAACAAACAGAAGAGAAACAGACTCATAGATACAGAGAACAAACTAGTGGTTGCCAGAGGGGAAGGGGATGGGCAAAATAGGTGAAGGGGATTAAGAGGTAGAAACTTCAGTTATAAAATAAATAAGTCATGGGAATGTAATGTACAGCGTAGGATATATGATCAGTAATAATTTTAGTAACTTTGTGTGGTGACAGATATAAGTAGATTTATTTCATAATGTATAAAAATACTGAATCACTATGTTATACACCTGAAACTAATATAATACTATAAGTCAATTATATTTCAAAAAAAAGAAAGTTCTAAGAATAAATTGTTGGAAATGATTCAAACTCAGAAAGAAATGTGACTATTTTCTAAGGCATAGAAAAGACTTCCATTCCATAATGTAAGATATACATATATATGTAAGTATGTACATTAGGGTACATTGTATACATCAGTATAAAAATGTAATGTTTGGAAACAGACATATTTGCTAAATAGGAGGAGGTAGGTAAAAATTTATTTTCAGAGTTTGGTGAAAGATCTGTAGCTTTTTTCCCAAGTGATTCAAAATTGTAAATAAGACAGTGTTTTGTCACTCTTTTCTTCTAAATATTTTGAAACTGAATGTGTGCCAAAACATTGAGTAATCTCTTCCTCACTTGTACATCTTCTTTATCCTAGTACAGTTTTATGAAACCTAATTCATGACTCCAAATTTTATGTCTTTTTTATTCCTATCTTAAAAGCCATTTTTTTCTTGGAACAATGGGTCTCAACTACATAACTCCAGTACTAAATATCACTCTGGCTAGTGGAGTCTTCAGTTAGGTTTTACTGAAGGTAAAAAATGCAATTGCATGCCCTTATTGGAAGACAGTAGAGCGCTTCCCTGGTGGCGCAGTGGTTGAGAGTCCACCTGCCGATGCAGGGGACACGGGTTCGTGCCCCGGTCTGGGAGGATCCCACATGCCATGGAGTGCTAGGCCCGTGAGCCATGGCCGCTGAGCCTACGCGTCTGGAGCCTGTGTTCTGCAACGGGAGAGGCCACAACAGTGAGAGGCCCGCGTACCGCCAAAAAAAAAAAAAAAAAAAAAAGAAGACAGTAGAGAAGAAAAAGGAAAATTATAACAATAACAACAACAGAAACTCGATGAAGACAAATGAAATGTTTGACTCAATAAGGATGATGGGGCTTCCCTGGTGGCACAGTGGTTGGGGGTCCGCCTGCCAATGCAGGGGACATGGGTTCATGCCCTGGTCCAGGAGGATCCCATATGCCGTGGAGCGGCTGGGCCCGTGGGCCATGGCCGCTGGGCCTCCACGTCCGGAGCCTGTGCTCTAAAACGGGAGGGGCCACAGCGGTGAGAGGCCTGCGTACTGCAAAAAAATAAACAAATAAATAAATAAGGATGATGCTAAGGATTCAGTTGTATTGAAAATACTTAAAACTTTGTTTAATCTTTTTTCCAAGCCAACTATTAGCTGAAAGAAATTAAAAGTAAGCTGTATTAATTTATTGTGGTTATACAGAGTCGCTGTGAAAAATATCCAAACGTACCCGTTACATCTTTAAGGCCAGTGATTTTCCAAATGCTTTACCTATCAAAGCTATTCCAAAGGAATAAATAATATAACTAATAGATTTGAATTTCCCTGTCTCTTCCTATGGTTTTTGCCATCTCTTAAATTCATTATTCAGTAAGGATCTATGAAGCCGAAATTATTGGAAAGATGTGCATTCGTATACGTAGTGCTGTTCATGTTTCATCTGTAAAAGTGTCAAATCTGGGATTTTCTTTTTGCATAAGAAAAAGCTAATGGGGCAAAATAGAAACGAATCCCAGAAGATTACACAACGTCGTGAGGATTTGATCTGTCACCAGTGTAATGTCCTAATTTGTTTTGCTGTAGAAGATGCAGTGTGAGAGCTGGCTCTTTACTGAAGACTGTAGCCAACTTACTTCAAGTGTAAAATTTATATTGTCTTAGGTAATAGCATCAAGCAGCAATATGAACGCTGGATGTAATTTATGTCACCATTTAGAGGCTATGTGTATTCTGCTAAAGTCATATTAACAACATTGTAGTCATTCTTAACATGACAGCTCCTGTATATATTAGTAATAACATTCTAGACACATTATTTTTCTCTCCAAACCCCTCCCCAGATGCACTTTCCAGAAATTCAATAAATAAAAATAAAGTTTACGGGTTTATGAGAATATTGGCTTTCAGTATTAAATGACAGGAAAATCAAAGGATCCAGAAATTGCGATGTCTACTCAAGTAATCAGTTCATTCTTACAACAGGCTTTCCTTGCATTGCAGGAAAGAAAAAAAAAAAGTGTTGTGTCTTTTTAGTTAACTGATGCCTTGATCAAATATAATAGGAAACAAAACATAAAAATACTTAAAATTATATATATAGGTATATATTTTCATATTTATATAGCCATATATATAACCACAGGTATGTATTTATATGCAAATTTCTAGGTATCTCTGACATGTCACTGCTAATTCATGTGCTAGATGGAGGGAGAGAGAGGTATGAAAAACAAATTAAATGTTAATAAATTTTCAAACAAAAGATCAGTTTCTACAGGGATCCAGTTGATTCTACTTTTGTTTTTAATTTTAGTTCAACAGACTTTTTTTTCCTATGCCTACCTATTATTAAGTAATATTAGTTAGCTATTGGGGATAAAAAATGAATGAGTCAGGTTCCTATTCTTAAGGAATGTATTATGTAATTAGAGAAATATTATAAAAATAGCCTTAGATAATTTCTTCATGATATTAATAGAGGCATGCAAGACCAATGGTGTTTTTCAGTGTATTTCTCTTATTTGATTATATCACTAATTCTTAGTTGGTACACCATGATATTTGGTATCTCATCTTACTTAGGATGTTTTCATATTCTAACTTCCCTCTTTCTTCACCTCCATTTTTTCCTCAGGAGAATTAATGTGTTTGTAGCTAGAATGCAGAGACAGAAAACAGTAGATGGTATATTTGTAAAGACATTTAGGTGAGGTTGGGAGGCTGAGTGGACAGATTGCGAAGACTGATGGCTGCCTGTAAGATAAAAGGTTGGGTGGGGATGGATGCAGCATAAAGGGGAACATAACATACTTTCTTCTCTTCCCTGTTTTCTCTTTTGTATTCTTTGATTCTCCCAATTGTTAGAACAAGGTACTATATCACGTAACTTCCATAAAGAGTAAGTTGGCAGCAACCAACTTCTTTAAGATAGAATGACTTCCACGTGGAATTCTGCATTTTTCTTTAACTGGTAGTTTGTGTGAAAGAGAGTAACCAATGTTGTGACTTGAACCTTTCCCTTTTTGACTGAAAGCACCACCGTCCATCTGAGTAGCGTTCCCTCAAAAGGGTGGACCCGCTAGAGCACCAAGTTCAACATATTCTTTTTACTGCTCCAGTGCTATTCTTAAGAAAAACAAAAACAAAACAAATAACTAGGACTGAGTACTATTCATACAGAAGTAGAAGAAGTGTATTCGTCATCCAAAGTAGTCCAAATTGTTTTGCAGTAACAAACTGATATCCTGGGTGGCTTTTAACAACACAGGTGGAGTTCATACTTCACTTACATGTCCATTTCAGGTTTGCTGAAGTTCAGTTCCCCATCAGCTCTCCTCCGGGAACGAGGCTGATAGAGCTGGTGATCCTGAAAAAGGGAAACGGGAATACGGCGAACCATGTTCTAGCTCTTAAAGCTTCTGTCTGAAGGGACATAGACCATGTATGCTCACATCACTGACCAGAGCATGTCACATTGGCACATGTGATGTCAAGGAGAAAGAAAGTAAAATTGTCCTCCAGGGAGAGGTGGCGATTACTAATGAACAATAATACAATCTGTTGCAGTAGATTTCTTCAAACAAGGCCCTACATGAACAGGTCCTCTGTTGTTTCTCTAACACCATGTCCTACTACTTATGCCTGCTTCTCCTGCTACACTCCCTTTTTCATTCTCCGTCTTCTGATGCAGTCCTCCATGAGGATCTTTCTGGCGAGCCTGCAGAGAAATGCCTGCACTTCTGTGATATTTCTTATCTTTCTTCCTTGCTCTATTTTTCTGTACTTTCTAACATACTATATATGCCATTCATATTATTTATTGTCTAGCTTCCTTACTAGATTGTTAATGGCATGAAAGCAGGATTTTTTATTCAAATCTGGGCCACCATCACCTAAAATAGTGACTAGAATGAGGTAGACATGCAATAATTGTTTGTTGAGTGAATCAGTTCATGAATGTATGGGGCATTTGATTCTTTCAGTTTGGGGGTTCCCCCTGCCTGGTTAGCTTTCTCCCTCATGCTGTGGATTTGAGATCCTCCTCTCTTCCCAACCAGGACTTCTCCTTTCTCCTAAATTTGATCTCTCCTAATCTCCAGGAGACATTTTTGAGTCAGTGTGATATACAGAAAAAAATGATAATTTGAATATTTCGAAAGAAATATTTTTTTCAGTTTTCTGCCAGTGCAATAGTGCATGATTCTAGGGGAGTTATTTCAGTCGTTGGGCATCAAGAAATGTGGTCTAGTGAAAAGAGTATGACATTTATCATCAAGATATCTGAATGTAAATGCCAGCTTTACCAGCTTTATTATCTTAAAGCAAGCTATTTTGCTTTGGCTACATCCTCTTAAGCCTGATTTTCCTTCTTGGTTTTGATTTGCAGAATTAGGCCAGGAAAATGATCTGTTCTAGTTATTGAGTTCTTGGCCTCAACCTCCACACTGTCCTCTGTGTGTACTGGCCTCGGACCTAAGCATCTGGTGCCTGCTTTGCTGGCTGGCTAATACCAGGCTCTGGCAGGAGCGAACACTAGGGAGAGACCACACGCCTGGAGGGAGAAGAGGTACTAGCTCCTTCCCACGGCGGGCGGTTCTATGAGTCACGCTGGCAGGCCTTCTTCACCCTGTCAACAGCAGTTCCTTCCCGAAGGAGCCGTTGAATCCTGTTTGCTGTTTTCTAATGCTTGCAGAACCAGCTTCATGCTGCCCTTCCCTGCTCCAAACACCAGCACCAGCTCCCACTTTTGAAGTCTGGGTCCCTGCCCCACAGGGTCCCTCTTCCCAGCTCAGAGATGCCAGCATGGTCGGAGCTGCACTAGCTCCTTAGACATCTGAACTCCAGCTCCTCTGGAGCCCTGAGCCAAGCTCCTGAATTGTAGTAATTGCTACCTCTTCTCTGTTCCCTCAGGCCTAAGGACTTTATAAAGTAGATACTTTTGTGAAACTTTAGAATTCTTTTTTTTTTAACACTTTGCAATAGTTAATTGAAAGTTAACTGCTACTTAAGCCTTCACATTAAATTCTCTCTTGTTTTCTGTCCCCTGATACGATCTTGACTGATACACTACCTGTCCTATCAAAGTCATAGGGTTAGTGGGAGGATCAGATGAGATCACGTCTAGGAAAACACTGTGTATAACTCAATATTGTCTGAAAAAATGAAGTGCCCAGACCGGAGTCAGCCCTGCAGTGTGTGCTCCATGCACCTCTGAGAGCTTCCCCCAAACGGCCTGTAATGAAACATCAAGTCTAAGAGTAAAAAATATTTGTCACCAAATAATAACCCCACTCGTTTTATCTGTGTGAATCGCCGGAAACAAACAAAACAAAAAAAGCTGTTGCTGCTTCTGCTCTTGAAGAGTGGGCGCAGGGAATGGCACAGGTTATCCCCACGGGAAGGAGATACGTGAGGTCCGAAGAGGACGGCACACCGTTCAGCAGAACACATTCATCAGTGTCTAGGTTTTAAAAAGGTAAAAATAGATCCGTAGTTAAGTTTCAGGCTGGAGCTCAATTCAGGGAACTGAATTGTGGAGTGAATGAGTCTGGGATAGCTGGGGGGTCAGGGATGAAGAGTTGGGCTAAGTAGTAAGAAGATAAAGAAAGAAACAGTGGAGTTGGAATGAGTTGGAGCGTATCATTGCCAAAGCAAGGCAATCTCAGATTTTAGTTTGCGTAATTTGTGGTGCTGCTGTAGAAAATTAATCCCTGCAGCACTTGAAGTCTGCCAGACGTGCCTACCGTGTATGAATGGTTCTAAGTGTTGTTGTGTTTGTTCGGAAATCAAGGTCAAGTGGCTGAAGGCCAGTACATGGAACTGCCCGTGAGAAGTGATAGCTCAGAAGAAGGAGAACTCCAGGGAGGCAGGAGTTCTGGGCCTAACAGGACCAGGTAGAACTTAAGGTTCGTGAAAGGACAGTAGAAACTGTTACCACCCCAGGACTGAGGCATGGAAAGGAACTGCCATCGGGCCTGAGGCTTTTGGAACCGCCTCCCTATTTTATATGGCACAAAGGGCGTAAACGAGGGAAAGCTGCATGAAAAGCATGACTAAGTTTCATTTGTACGGCATATAGAAGCCTCCCTCTGCCTTCCCAGCCCTGTCTCTATCTACCCCAATCATCTCTTGGAGAAATGTTCAATAAGATTTCAATTTTCTAATAATTTTATAGTCTGGAGATAGAAAATGAATTTGTGGGCTCCTTTTTTCATCCTCCTCCTACCATCTGCCTCATGACAACTGCCCAGACAAACTTACATATTCTCCAGAGCATCTCTCCTGTCATCCCACCCCTCCGATGCCTGCCACATGCATGCCATTGTGTCTACCTTTGTCCAGCTTCTTTAGGACCTTTTTATCCTCTAAGAGTGCTGTGTTTTTTCTCCCTAGACTAGCTGAATGCTGACACCCGTTATCAATTCCTATATATCCCTCCATATTCTACCACCAAGTCTTGTCACATATACACACACATCCACAAACATTAAAAATATCTCTCTATAATAGCCATCCTAGCAGGTGTGAGGTGATAGCTCATTGTGGTTTCGATTTGCATTTTCTTGATGAATAGTGATGTTGAGCACCTTTTCATATACCAGTTGGCCATATGTATATCTTCTTTGGTGAAATGTCTGTTCAGGTCCTTTGCCCACTTTTTTAATCAGATTATTTGTTGTTTTTGCTATTGAATTATAGGAGCTCCTTATATATTTTGGATATTAAAACATGAACTGTTTATGAGATATATGGTCTGCAAATATTTTCTCCCTTTCCATAGGTTGTCTTTTCATTGGTGAGGATGTGAAGAAAAGGGAACCCTTTACACTGTTAATTTACATCAATTACAATTAATTTTAAATTAATTACAATTAATTTACATTAAATGATGCAGGCACTATGGAAACCAATATGGACGTTCCTCAAAAAATTAAAAATACAATTACCAGGGCTTCCCTGGTGGCACAGTGGTTGAGAGTCCGCCTGCCGATGCAGGGGACACGGGTTCGTGCCCCGGTCCGGGAGGATCCCACATGCCGCGGAGCGGCTGGGCCCGTGAACCATGGCCGCTGAGCCTGTGCGTCCGGAGCCTGTGATCCGCAGAAGGAGAGGCCACAGCAGTGAGAGGCCCGCATACCGCAAAAAAAAAAAAAAAATTATGCTGCTTTTATAATTACATATTCTGCCTTGGAAAGTATATTTCTGACAGGGGGAAACTTCCATTTTGATGAAACACCAAAAATTAATAAATCCTCCACTTAAATTTTAGATATGTATTTATTGGAAGAATTTTTATAGAATAGTTTTTGGTCTCTGTATTCAAACAGTATTTCTCCTCCACTAACCTCATATTTCCAGTGCTGAGGGTTGTAGGTAGTTTGTTTTCTCTGTAGGATCTCTGGTCCTGATGCATTCTCTTATAATACCAGAGGGCCATCAGAGAATTCCCAGAAGTCATTCCTCTACAGGGACAGCAGCAGTAATGTAACTATCCATGGCAGTGACTGCAAACTACATAAATCTATCCTATTTGATACAAAATAAATGTAATGGCTGCAACTCAACTTCCATTTAGCTGGACCCTCAAAATACCCTCAACAACTCTAGTCACATGAAAACAATAAAAAGAAGTCAGAGTTGAAAGAGAGTAAAATAAAGCTAAAGGATTAAAAATTTAAAAAAAAATTTCAAATACGCAATTCAGTTTAAACACATAACTAGATCCCTTGCAGGCATAAATCCTCCTCTGGGCACTTATAATAATTACTTTTCAATGTACAGTTTTTATTGAAGATAACTTTCCTTCCCCTCAAATTGTAAGTATATGGGTTTTTTTTTTTTTTTTTTTTTTTGCGGTACGCGGGCCTCTCACTGTTGTGGCCTCTCCCGTTGCGGAGCACAGGCTCCGGACGCGCAGGGTCCGGACACGCAGGCTCAGCGGCCACGGCTCACGGGCCCAGCAGCTCCGCGGCACGTGGAATCTTCCCGGACCGGGGCACGAACCCATGTCCCCTGCATCGGCAGGCGGACTCTCAACCACTGTGCCACCAGGGAAGCCCATAAGTATATGTTTTGATAAAGTTTCGTGTGTACACACTCTTGTTACTAGTACTCAGATAAAAAAACAGAACATAATCAGTGCCCCAGCAAGCCTCTTGTGCCTCCTCCCATCACTATCCCTCACAGTCCCTATTCTGACTTCTAAAATCACAGATTAGGTTTACCTGGTTTTGAACTTTATATAAATAGAGTCATACAATATGTACTCCTATGTCTGATTTCTTTAGTTCAATATCATTTGTGAAATTCACTTACATTGTTGCATATTGTAGTTCCTTCATTTTCATTGCTGTATAACCTTTAATCGTGTGAATATGCCACAATTTATATACTTGTTCTATGATTGATAGGCATTTTGGAAGATTCCAGTTGAGTCTATTACTAATAGTGCTGCTGTGAATATTATTTTTTATGTCTTTGTGTGTAGAATGAAGTTCTGATAGTTATACATCTAGAGTGATAATTGCTGGCTCACAGAGTATTGTTGTTCAGCTTCAGAAGATAACTGCCAAAAACTTTCCCAAAATGTTGTACTAATTTACACATATCTTGGCTGAAACTTGGTGATATCTGTCTTTTTCATTTTAGACATTCTGTAAGGTTTATTTATAGTAATACCAAAGTGTTATAATTGGCATTTCAGTGATTACCAATGAAGTTTACCAACTTTTCATATGATTATTGGCCTTTTAGATATCCTCTTTTATAAAGTATCTACTTAAGTCTTTTGGCTCTGTTTTCTATTTGTCATTGTCATATATTCATTACAGTGCTTTATATCTTATGGCTATACTTAGATTGGCTGCATCTTTTAAAGAAATATCTAAATGAAATAAGAAGTGTAGACATTTTAAGTGCATGTGTGAAAAGAGTGAAAAGTTATGACTTAGATGGAAAGCAAGTGACTATGTTTAGTACTGTCACCTAGGAGATCATTTGCATTCTCATATCTTTTAAGAACTAGTTTTTTCTCGTTCTTATTTATAATCATTTAAAAAATATAGGTTATAAAAGATTATATATAATGCTCTATAAAGACCTTACTCCAGTTAGAATATTGGGGCTTGTAAGCTTTTATTTTCTAAATTCTCAAATGCTTTGAAAGGAGCTTATTGTGAATGTACTTTTTTAAGCAGGAAATAATTCTTTTTTAAATTATAGTCTTTTTACTCTACCCACAATTCTTAATGGGTTTACTTTATTTGGTCAGATTTGACAGAAATTTTCATCATGATATTTGCAATGTCCATTATGTTTAGAAATTCAGTCAAATTCTAAAACTAAAACACATTCCAGATTTCATTATGAGTTTTCCTTCACACTCTTTATAAGAGCTCTAATATTTGTCCAGTGTATTAGAATGTTTTCTGGCATAGTGCTAACAAAATTAATATTGCCAGAGTGTTAATATTTCTCATTTCTCACTTTTCTTATGTTTCTCCTTTCTTCTAAATACTTATTCTGCACTACTCAAAAATATTCATTCCGTTAATTAAGTCACTAGACATAATCAAAAGTGAAAGAAGATAATTTAAATACACTTCTCTTAGGGTAGAATAATTCAAACAAGCTCTCCTCGAAAGCACAGTATGAGCAGAGTATGGGAGAAAAAGATATACTTGTTTACAGCCCTGGTCTCCTAAAAACTATGAAAGGAAAAAATTGTCAAGGTTTTGCCATAAATGATGAATCATCAACAATATTGTTATTTTTGTTTTCACAAATTTAAAATTCACACACAGTCATATCCAAAGATCTCAAAGATAATTTCCAGCTGTATATAATGAAACCCATGCTAAGAATATTAATCAAATTAAAGCCAAGATTCTGGGAATAATTTCTTTTATGCAGAAAGTTGCATTGCTGGTTTCTCCTCTTATATTAATATCAATAGTTTTATACAAAGCAGGAACTTTAAAAAAAAAAAAGAGAGAGAGAGAACAAAGACTACAGATGATGTAAAGATGTGATGATTGCAGTTAATTTTTGTCTCCTGTCTGAGCACTGGAAAAAAGACACCTCCTAGAACTGAAAATTGTTAACATTTAGATTACATATTCCTTCTTTTTAAGCTCATCTATAAGATGGTCAAAAGCAAGAGGCTTTTGTTAACACTGCAGGTTGGATTGTCTTAGGCTTTGAAAATGTGATTTAAATAGAGAAGGAATCATTATGGATGAGCATATTGGATTTTGCAAGTATTTGACTGTTTTGGTACTTCAAGCCTGAATGTTTTCCAACTCTCTGTACCATGGATGCTTCCCACACACTGAAATGTCTTACTGTTGTATTCAGAGTGAAGGAAACCAGGCAAGGAAGTCTATCTTCCAAAGAGAGTCCCTCTATATATAAAACATTCATTTAGCTGTCAAAACAGAAAAAGGCTGCCTGACAAATGTCTAAATATCAGAGTGTTCATGTAGGCTCATTGTCTGAGGTTTGTGTTTTAAATTTACATTTAAACATGTTTATTATATTTATTGCTCATATAAAGATTTTCCCATTTTAGTTCTAAATGATGTGTGTACTCTTTTTTTGCGATTATGAAAAGTCATATTTTCTGTGGTAAAGGTGAATTAGCTGTCTTTAGTAGAGTTTTATATATCAGGAGGCAGAAAAATATATGAAAAAAGAGTTTTTATATTATTTGACTCATCCTTTAGTAAGACTTCATAAAAAATACAAATATGGCACAATATTGTTTCTTTTTTCCAGATTATTATCACAAATAGAACCGTTAAAGGTCTATCTATCTTCCTCTGCTCCAAATAAAATTAAGTATTGTACTTTTAAGTCTATAAACTTTGCTTGGAATAGAGTTGGGGCTTAAAAGATATGCTAGAATCTTCTAAAGGCTTCAGGTGCGTTCAAATTCTGCACATATACAGACTCAGGGAAAAACGTATGATAAGCAAAGTTCGGTTTTGGAGTCCTGTTGTCTCTCTTCCTGTGCCTTTTTCATTTCTCTTCTAGGGTCTCTTCCTTCTGGATGCCCAATAATCCATTCCCATGTTAGTTGCTTTCTTCCTTGAAGGAAAGCTTTATGATTGATCAATTCTTTCAAATAAAGGTATAATGATTTTTTTTTCCATCTTGAGGATTCCTTGTGCTATTTGGATTTAAATAAAATTTTCTGGAGAATGTGTGCTTAACCCAAAGAAGTACAGTTTTAATGTCTGGATTCTGATGTCCTGTTTGTCTTCTCACTTTATTTTTTTGGCTGGCCAGGCCCCAGGGCCTAGGAAACCTTCCAGAGTGGTCTCTAGCTTTGGAGGCAGGGGGTGCTCCTGAAGAGGAAGGGGCTGTGACTGAGGGAGCGGATGCTGCTCTCTGGATTCCAATGTCCTTCCTTCCTTCTTTCCTTCCTTCCTAAGACAGAGCAAACTGGGCTCTTGTGTGGGCTATAGAGTATAGGTTAAAGGATCTTAATGAAGGCTAAGTTGAAAGCATTAAACACAAATAAGGCAAGAACTTGATTGGGTGGTGATAGCTCAGGCTCTGAACAAAAAAAGTAATAAAAGAGGGAGGCTTGGAGCTTGTGTACAGTTTTAAGACACAGTTTCCGAGAAGACTTCAAAGACTGGAGTGAAACAGTGAACACTGTAGATAGAGTTCTCTGGTCCCTAGGCTAGTAGCATCTGGAAAGAATCCATTGTTATATTGTCCTAACCAAGTGCTTTAGAGATTGGCAGAATCAAAACAGCACGAAGCTCTCAGTCCTGACCCACATAGTGTGAACAGCTTCTCCTTATAGCTTTTAAAGATCCTGACTATATTTGGTTCTTCTGGAAATGGAACCTATTTGGGGCACAGGGCAACACTGAGGAGACGCTAAAAAGTTCTCCTAATTTTTCCCATATCTGCCAGAGATGGTCAAGGGACCTAATCAGAGAGCCCTTGAAAATCGCAGGTACCTTTCCATTTAAAGTACCTGTTACTGAACGTAAATTCGTGTGCCTGACGCACAGTGAGGCCAAACAAAAATGTCAGTTTGGAGCGGAGAAAGGTTTATTGCAGGGCCGTGCAAGGAGACGGGTGTCTCATGCTCAAAATACCCGGAACTCCCCGAAGGGTTTCAGCAAAGCATTTTTAAAAGCCAGGTGAGGGGGGAAGGAGTGTCCCAGGGTATGTGATCAGCTCACACACAATTCTCTGATTGGTTGATGGTGAGGTAACAGGGCAGTTAATATTATCAATCCTTAGAAGCCGGTAGTTCTGGGGATTCATGATCATCAAGTAATTAATTTCTTCCATTTGGTGGTGGATTTAGCATCTGTAAAACAACTCAGGAAGTGTGCAGATACTATTACCTACGTACTTCAGAGAGGAGCTACAGCAGACGATATGGGGGAGGTATCTGTCCTGGGAAGGCCTCATAGGGTCCTGCTAGGTTACACATCCATGTTTCCGTGGTGCAACTTACTTATTTAATAGTTCGTTCATTCATTTATACATTGAAGTAAAATTTATTTTACTTGTACCCTAGGAGATGGGATTAAGTGTTCAAGGAGATAAACAAGGTCCCTGCTCTCATAGAAGGATCTGGACAATGAATGAGTAAGTAATTTATACCACTCAATTCTCACTTTTAATGAAAAGTCCTTATTTCAGCAGGTTTGTTTATTGATAATGAAGGACCTAAGATTTGTGAAAGGGTATATCCAAAATAAGTTATTCATAAATATTCAATAATATCTTATAACTGACAATACTAGATACATCAAAAATTATAGAGAATGCTCAATAAATGCATGCAGCTTTAGAAAGGGTCAAAGGGAATCATCTTTAGATTACCCATCCTTTGTCTAATGCAATCAGATGTAATATTTAGGAATTTGTATCTGTATGTAGGTACCTGAGTTAAGAATCAAGAGTAAAGGAGACAACTTGACGGTTTTATCAATTTGCATTTTTATCAAGACCACTTATTATGTGGAGATTTTATCTTTTCATGTCATTGCATTTAAAAATAAAAGGTTGTTGTAAAATCTGGCATCATAAGGCATGCATCAAAGTATCTTCAAGGAAATTCCAAGTCATTTGTGAATCAAAGGCAGGTCTTTTCGTAAGTATGGTGGCAACTTGTGGCAGTATTGAATTTTAATGCAGATTACTTGCCTATCTTATCAGAAAGGTGGGATTCTTTAAGAAAAAGAAAGCTACTCTAAATATCAATACATGACATGATTATGTGATTAGGCCTTAGACACTGACATCTTTAAACCATGTTCTAGCTAGGTAAAGTTAGTTGTTTACTGAGCATACACTGTGTTCGTTGTGTGGCAATGTAATACATAGATGGATAAGATATGAATCATCCACTTAAGAAGGCTTTAACAAGGTTTATATTGGCTTCCTTCATTCCAGATAAGTTGATATAAGTATTCCGACCTTCCATATTACCATACTTGTCGTAGTGCCTTGCTTCTATGACCTTGCTTAGCCAGTATTTTTGATTGAGTGGAAAGTGAGTGTAGGGAGTGATGATACAGGCATAACTTAATGGGCTAGTTCTTCCTCAGGAGGGAGATACTAATATATGCACTTTGAGACTGATGGAGATGATATACTGTACCCTCAAGCCCTCTACCATTTCAGCCAAGTTTTCATCTCTGGAGGAAGAATTCTAGGACAAGCGTAACAGCCTGAATGGTCTCACTGCAGGTTGCTAGATAAAGCGCTTGTGCCATCTCTTCCTCTAATGATTTTTCTGCAAAGGCACCTCCATTGCATCACTGCCAGATGGAAAGTTTACTCGTGGCTCCTCTCCAGTTTGAGCCAGGCCATGCTTCCTCTGAGGGCCATACAGTTCAGGCTAGCTGGTTAATTAACAAGCTCTTAATAAACACCTACTCTGTGTGGAACACACTGTGCAGTTCTGCTCTCTACCTATACAAAACCTACTCACACATCACAGCTCAGCTCCAGGCTCTGCTCCTTTGCCTCCTCTACTGATTCTAACCTATGTTGATATACCCTGTGGAAACGATCATCTGAACCATTTGGCATTTTAATATTTTTTTATCATTTGATTTTTTATTGATATCTAAGTGTACACTTTAATTTCTAAGCACAACTGTAAGCACAAAGATGTTATTTTTCTATTGTTACTTATTATAGTTGAAGATTACTTTGTGACTAATTTATTGTTACTTAAAATACTGTTTCCCAAAAGTGTTTCAGGAAATGCTAGTCCTTAGAAAAATTCTGGGAAAAAGGGCAGGTGGTGGTGTGAGACGGTCGAATAAGTTTGTGAAAAGCTGTACACCATTTCTTCCCTCTTAAAAATACATTGAAGACAATTCAAACTTTGCAAATTCATGCGTTAAAGATAAAATTTTAACTCGGCTTTCCCTAAATTTAACCAATTCCTTGTTTAATGAGATCAGATATAATCTTCAGGAATTACATCTTTATTTAGATATCTGAAGTAAGAATTCACTATTAGAGATAGAAGTTTAAACTTGGTGTGGTTTGTTTTTATGGTGACAGTCGAATACCTTTTACCTTTTTTACCAGTCAAATACCTTTTTTACCTTTTTATATATATAAAATATACCTTATGGGTATATTTTCAAATGAAAGCCCCTCCCCTGTCCCTTTACTGAACACCATTTAACATCCCTCAAAACCAGCACTCTACTGAATAATTTTTGGGAAATACATTTTTCCATTGTAGGCAGTAGTTACGGCTAGTGGTATAATCAAAGTAGATGCTACATCTGAGAGGTAGCATCTGTTTGGCTCGTGGCTGTGGTGAGGAATATCCTAGATGTCCAGAGACTTTGTACAGGCAGGGGTTAAGTTCTCTTACTTATCCTTTGAAGCTGTGATATAAGTGATACAAGAAAAACAGGTGTAACATCTATCACCCCAGTGGCAGTCAAGGTCCATTCAGTTGATCAGATTATCTCTGTCACTAAATAGAGAAGGACTGTCATTTGGTCAAAACTGTCTAAAGCTCAGCTCCCATGCTAGAGTCTTCCAATAAGCTCAGGAGACATTAAACCAGACAGTTTCCTTGTCATCAGACTTGAAACTACAAGGAAGTCCATAGCATTATTTAGTTGCACAGGGTACATTTTATGAAATACTGTGCCTGAAAAGTCAGAAGGAGGAAAATCACTCCAACAGAAGTAGTGTTTCTATGTTTTCTCACATAGGAAGTGGTGTTTTCTAAGTTTTCAGATACATGGCCACAGAGTTTAGGAAAATGTTCAGGAATTGATGCTATGTCTTGTTTTTGGCAATGTCAATTAGAGATGTTTGCCAGGTTTCTCCATTGTAAAATTTCAAATTTTTCTTTTGAAAGTAGTAAATATGTCGTAAGAGATACTTTGAGACTATGCAAATATTTTGTTTCTCATCATACTTTGACCCAGTAATTTTAGCATTAGTTGATGACTCCTGCCTACAGTACCTATTACTAAAATGTTCACCAAATGGCAAATTTCTATCATTCCTCCTACATTTATTAATTGCAATCCTAGTATAAGGAAGAGCTGCCCCTTTTACCCCATTTATTTGTTTATGTATTTAATTACTTATATCAATATAGACTCATGGAGATTTATTTTATTTGATGTGCTATTATCCATTGCTTGTTACTGTTTAGTTTTTTTCCTTAACTTGTCTCAGCTTCAGCTTTTGGAAACATCTTTAAGTTGGCTTTTGTGACCTTCATCCTTTTTTTGTTTTAACACTTCCTTACTTTTCAGAACTCTAAGATATTCCAAGCTCATCTTGTACTTCCTCAGTAATTTCCCAGCCCTAGAATCAGTAACTTTTCAAGTGTTTTTGTTTCTTTTGGGGAATTGTTTATAGAAACCAAGATCTAGGCATAGAGTGTTCTCATTGCTACTGGGACGTCATTGCTGTTATGCCATCTCAGTGAATACAGCTAGAAAATATTTGTATGTATAGTAACCCTTGTATATATACATCTACCTCTATTTCCTAACAATTCACATTATTTCTAATAAAATCCATCAGTTCCAACTGATATTTCCAATTCCAATCTAACATCACCTAGTTCATTCTAGCCTTCTCCTTTCCTTATTTGTAACTCCTTTCTCTGATAGTGAGAAACCTGTGTCTCATTATCCACAATCCATTACTATCAGATACACTGACATACGATAGTCACAGAATTGCTAATTCATACTCCAGTGAAATCAAATTTACCAACTGAAGCATTATATTTGTGTATAGTTCTTTTTTTCTTTAGGCTTACAGTATCTTGTGAAAATACTTTTTTTTTATGGAGTTATTTAGTCTATTTTTCTCTGACCCCTGCAGTGGGACTGTTTATTCATTTGTAATAGGATTAGGTTTATTTGTTATTTTTGTATTCCATTTTCAGTCCTTCCCCTATATCCAGTTTGAATTTAATTATTTATTGCTTCTGTTTATAAAATATTGCTATGATTCTAAGATGCAGAACTATACATACAGGTACACTCAAAGAAGTTTCTCTTCCTCTCCTTCTTTTCTGATCCACTCCCGTTCTCATTCCCCCATCCTTTCCACTCTATTCCCACCACCCCAGAGGTAACCCATCTCATTTGTTTCTGAATTTTTTTACCTGAATTACTTTTTGCACTAATGAGCAGATATATTGATATTTTCTTACTTGTCTTTCTTTATGAAAGGCTGTATGCTATATTCTTTTGTACTTGCCTTTTGCACTTAAAAATCCAACCTGAAAATTACTCCATGTCAGTAATAGAGATCTTCCTCATTCATTCTTACAGCTGTATATGGAGCACCTAACATTTTTAAGGGTCTGTACATACAAACTGATGAGAATGACTAATTGTATTCATTGATTGTGATGACTACTTATATTCAAATCAAAATAAAATACCCCATGACTTGCCGCCTGAATTTTTATCTCATCCCTGGCTTCATGAGTCAGAAAACATACATATGTCTAACTTAATTTCATGCACATGCTCTGGCTGGTGCTTCTCACTCTCTTCCTTCCCGTTTCTTCTTGCTCAAGTTGGCTTTTGCTTCATCTTGTGGTCTCATGTTTGAAATGAGTCATTAGTTTCTGGTTCTCCCATTCTCTGTCTTGCCTCCAGGCACCTTACATCAATATGGGTTCTACCTTGGCAACACCACAGCTCCTGGCCTGTGTGTCAGTTTCACTGTGAACTCCCCTGGTCATGGTGGTCTTGCTTTCATAACCAGACCTAGTCTAGCTGAGTCTAATCCAGCTAACTCTACTCCAGATTTTTCTTTCGTCTCTGACTTCTCTGCGGCCCTCACTCACTCTTAGGCAAATTACCTGGGATACTGTCCAATTTGCAGAATGAGGCTTGGCTTTAAATTTTAGCACTTTTTTTTTTTTTTGAAAGAGGCTTACGTCTTTTTACTATATCTTTGCAATGCTTTTACTCTATTCATTTAGGACACTGTTAAACAGTTCCCTCATGAAATTCATCCATTATGGTAAATGTTTTCACTTCATGGAAACCTACTGAAATGGAAAGTATTTTGAAAATAAATGAAACCTATTTTTGAAGACTATGCATGACCAGATTTAGCAAATGTTGATAGCTTGGAAATTCCTGATACTTTAAAGGAAGAGGGGGAAAAAAATACAGTTCTGTGCTAGAAAGTTTTTAGCCTGCACATGTAACTTTATTTTTATAGATGTAGTGATTAAAAACTTGATTAATTGTTCCAGGAAGTCTAACTCATAAAAAACAAACTTTCCGATTATCCAAATAAGTGCACACACAAATCAAAATGCAGGAATGCTATCTCTATGTTTAACTCTCTTCTCACTAAAATGTTATGAGATTCTGTTCATTCCCTTTTTCTGTTGATACACATAACAGTTTAGACATCTGGATTTGAGCTATATGAAAAGCAGGGGACAGCCATTAGAAGGAATAAGTAGAAAACATGTGCAGTGAATATTTGTGATAAAACAAGCCATTTCATTATCCACATGCAGTTGGAGACTTTTTTCTACCTTCTCATCTTTGGCAGAAATCAATTTAACTCTCACATCAATAGAACATCTCCTAGATGAACCCCTGAGGTGGGTCTATAAAGGGTATCTGATTTTTTCATTAATGCAAAGCTATTAAAGCCATAAATAGGGCTTAACAGCATTCAACATTCATTGCAGAAGGGCTCCTCTAGCAAAGTTGTATACAGAGAAAAAGAACAATTTCCTATAAATTCTGGCATTTAAAGGTGGGAAGTGATCTGAAAATTGTACGATGGAAATGTAGGTTCTAAGGATGAAAATAGGACAATAGTGGTCAGATCTGAAGAATTCACTTTTTTTTCCAGATCAGGTTTAATTTTGCTTATACTATAAATGGATACACACACTTGATACACTGTGTATATTTACTTGCCAAAGATGTCTGATGAATCACTGTACAATATGTTTGAGATAGGTGAAAATGATTTGAACATCTAATGGAATAGCAACTAAATATAGTACTTTAAGATAAATTACAGAGGTTAAACATCCTGAGACATTTTAAGGTTAGCTCTGCCTAATTGACAAACAGGGTATTCATTTGTCTTTTTTCTCTGCATTTCTCATTTTTTGAGATCAGATAGCTTGTTCTACCAAATAGTTTCTGAGATATCCCATCTTCTTTCTAAATGCTCCTTTTTTTTTTGAGACAAAGAGTTAAGAGTAGTAACAGGTTAGTGTGAAATGTGTAGGTTAACATATTAACTAACTAATAAAACCTAGACGTTATGTTAGGTGTTGGAAATATAATAGTAAAAAAATATGGGCCTTGCCCTCACAGAGCCTATAGCCTATTATAGTCCAAGTAAGAACATATGTGTGTGTGTGTGTGTGTGTGTGTGTGTGTGTGTGTGTGTGTGTGTGTGTGTGTGTATATATATATATATATATATATATGCAGGTTGTTAAAGAGCTATGAGGGGCAGCAGTAGGATGCCAAGAAGATAACGAGTGGGTGAAGTGATCAACTCCCATAGGTAGGTAGTCATGAAAGAATCCCCTCCTGCAGTTTGAAGAGAAAACCATATGAAAGCTAGCAGAAGAATACTCTAGATAGAGAAAGGAGCTTGTCATGTCCAGGGATCTGAAAAGAGGCCAATGTAGCTAGAGTGCAGTGCAGAGAAGTTCAGATAGGAAACAAAAAAATGGAAGTTGAGAAATTGGAGTTTTCAGTGACGAAGCTGTATGGCAAAAGCAGATGGCATCTGGAGGGATGGGGATTTGTAGTCAGAGGTAGAAAGAGGAAAGTTTACACTTTCAGATGTATAGCAGCTCTAGATGATTGCAAAATTTGCAGTGCTACCTAGCAGACCTGGGGGATGAAGTAGCAACATTGTGAGAGTTATAGAATGAAAAGGTGTCAAGGAATGTTAAGAGAAGGCTGTTAAGGGGTCCTCATGGTCTTTGAGACCAGGCTAAGTATTATAGAAAGCAAGACTCTTTTAACATATGGGAAGTATACATTTTGTTATTATGCTAAATTCAAATCTCTATGATTAGAACATTTTTACTAGTTTTTAAATGGGCAAAACTTATTCAAAACATTAAGGATGTTCAGTTTTCTTCACGTACATATGGGATAGTGAGAAATTTGTTGTACTTTGACTGAAACTGTCATTTTTACATTCAGCAACCAATTGTCTGTATTGTAGCAGAAACAAATAATCCAGTCATTAAAATAATCAGAGGCAGTGATTCTCAAACTTGCCTAGTGTAAGGATCACCTAGGATGCTTGTGAAAAGTGAAAACTCCTGGGTCCCATCCCAGATTTACTGACTCACAGTCTTCTGGAACAGTGTTTGGAAATTTTCATTTTTCATAAGTACCCTAAATAATTCTTAAGATCAGAAAAGACTGGGAAAAGCTGCTGTAGTGGAAATACAACATACTATGCATGAGGAAATATGAATTCTAGGCCCATTTCTCTGCTAACCAGCTTTTGATCCAATTACTTAATCTTTCTTGGTCCTCAGTTTCCTTTTCCACAAAATGATTATTTTGAGGCTTATCCATAAAAATTTCCTAGCATCAGCACTTCCATCTATGGTCTGTATAGGAAATTTTCCATATACATTGTTAATAGTTTAAGTCTTGTAACTTCGGGGAACATTTAAGAAAACAGCAAATTACAAGTGATTTGCTGAAGATTCCATGAAATTAATAAGAAGGCATTTTTCTTATTTTCTGGTATTTGTAAGGACTGGCCACCTTACCATATCTTTGTGGAAATAATCTAAGAGATTTTCTGGCTCTCTTCTTTTGAATCTCCTTAAAAATTTTCAATGAAATAGCTTATCAAAAGAAAAAATAACAGTCTTAAACCCAAAATATATTTATTAAAATAACTATTCTTATAGTCAAAGGAAACCATGACAGACAGCAAAAGAAATATAATTTTTAACAATAATGTTTTATATTAAAACATGTTTTATGTTTTAGATTTAAAAGGCGTGTGTACCACTAGTAATATAATATAATATAGCTCCTTAGATATCTAGTACAGTGTTTTTAAAGCTGTGGGTTGCAGTGTATTAGTGGATAGGAACCAAAAATGTTTTTGCAGATTAAATTGAACACAGTAAAAATATCAAACACATATAGTAGGTTAAGTATTATTTTGTGAGCGTTCTTCTTGAGGTATATACTCATATATATAGACATATTTTTGTATATATGCATATCTATAAACACATGAGATTTTATACAAAATGAATTTCTCGCTGTGTCATACATGTATAATATGCATTATTTACTGCTATATTACAAATAATTATGAGTTTGGGATATTAAGTTAGACCTGTGAATACTGTGCCTGAAAACATGAGGGAAAAAATATATCTCAGGCTCCTGTGAAATATGAGCACGAACTCAGTGAGCTCTGACTTGTATCTCATTTCTAAGTACTCACTCCACACAGTTAGTGTCCTGTCTCCAGATATCCAGGTACGAAGGCCCAATAACATTGGTGCTTGGCACCAGAATCTAAATGAAGCACAGTGCTATAAGGGGAAGTCAACCCTGTTCAAAATCATACTCACAGGTAGATTGAAATGTCAGTGTCCATTATTTGCTGTAAACTTCTTGAGATCAGAGACCCTGGCTTCTGTTCAAGACAAAATCAGTTTATTTTCATTGGTATGGGGAAAACCTGAGGATTTCAACTGGATTTACTAATTTTCTTTCAATAAGTAGTTATATTTTAAAAAGAAGAATTGACTGTAGCTCCTTAATTTGGCATTTACAGGTGTTTATGAATTTGAGGACTATATTTAGATGAAAAACGATTTGGCTTCCTTGCATGTCTTTTCCCTGAACCTGATACATACAGCCCTATGTCAGGTCCAGAACATAGGGCAAAAAAGCAAGTTGTTGGGCCTCCAGTGACAACATGGAATTTGAAGTTCTAAGAACTAGATGTTCATTGAAAAATTGAACTGCAACATGCCAGGGTCAGAGAGTGACGTTTTCATAAATTAATGCTATCAGAAGCTGCTGGAATTTTCACAATTGTCTTATTTGAAACCAGCAGACATTTCAGTAGAGGTCATGCTGATTATGCTGGGGGTAAATCTGAAGACTTCCAATGCATGTAAGAATTTTATCTGAATACATAGTGATAAAACTCAAATATAGATATATATTTATGCTTAAGAAAAACCCTATATTTGTATGCTTAGTGCCTCTTCAGTTGCTCTAAAATATGTTTCTCTTTTTACGTACTTAAACTTACATATCGCTTTTGGTAGTTTTTATCTAGAAGTAACAAAAATCTTAAACTATAAGTTTCAGTTTGATAGACATAGATTTGAATTGCAACTAGACAATGGAATAAGAAATGATAAAACTATAGTGAGGAAGTGACAGAGGCTAACAGAAAGAGAAGGAGAACTAATTTTCCACTTACTTTGACTATGTAATAATTTCTGAACAGTTCATACCTGGGTGAACCCTGAACACAGGAATTGATTGGGAATTATTAAATATTTATTTCACGTTTTTCATTTGCCATTAGGTCATTGGGTATAGGTCATACATGAAGAATATTCTGAAACCGTAATAAGGATTATGATTCTAAATATTCTATTAAACATTTCGTTATGTTAAAAAAAATATATGGGAAACCAGGACAACTCCTCTGAGACATGCGATGAAGCCTCTAAGTGGGAAATCAGAATAGGAAATCTTAATATGCCTGTAATTTTTCTAATCATGTCTTTATCTACCGGAACTCATATTATCTCACTTAACTCACTTCCCTCCCCTTTAAACCTTTGCAAGATGGGTTTTAAAGGAAGTGATCAATTCCAGTTCATCATCCCTGAACGGAGCTGAAGTTTCACTGGCAAGAAGGAGTTAGGGTGGTAGTTTCCAGCCTTTTTAGCAGCAAATCTACTACCCATTTCCCTGAAATACAAAACAATAATGGGAACAAGAAGTTAGAATTTTACTTACTGATAGTGTAAGATTCCGCGGGAGCAGAGATCAGTGTCTGCTGACCTGCCAGAGGACAGACTGCCTGTGGGTTGCTCCCATCCCTGCCCCATCCCTGGCCAGGGAGCCTCAGAGTGGTTGCCACAAGGACCCTCAGCCCTGCTGGAGGCCATGAACGTGTCTTTCACTTTCTTAGGGAGTAGCACTATCTGTACACTAAAATAGAAAACAACAGACAGAGATGATAACCATCACACTGTCACAAAGTAATTTAAAAATACGCAGACAAACAAATCAGACAGCACATTCCCTGGGAATGGAATGTGAAGCACATTTGCACTCGCAGATACTCCCCATTTAGTCCTGTTAGCAAGTAGGTCTGTCCTAGCCTTCATTTTATGGACTTCAATTACTATATTTTTCTAAATATGAATAATCTTTTTCCTTAAGTCATATTCTGATGGATAGCTCTGTTTTGACACCCCTTCGTCTCATCTCTAGACAGGTGCCTCTCGCTTGTGAGGTGGTGGGGAAAAAAATGTTTTTTCAAGTCAGTGCTGTTAAAGCAGACAGTGCTCCTCTTGCACCCTCCCCTGAAACCTCTAAATCTCTAAGCAACAATAGGCTCAGCTGACAGTCCTGATCTGAGATGTTTAAGAGGATTTTAGAAGAGATTTGGCTTTTGTTTGTTGTTTGTTGATATCTGGAATAACGGGAGAGTATTATTTCTAGTCTTTCAAACAAAAGGTTTCAGAGCTTGCTTTGAGAGTAGGTCTGGTGATTGGGATGCTTCCATCTCATCCCACTCATTGGATCATCACTAATGTTACACTGCAGAGCTGGCCAAATGGTGGTATATTTCTCAGTAGCAAGTAAATAAAGGGAAGTAAAT
This sequence comes from Lagenorhynchus albirostris, assembly GCF_949774975.1. Classification (NCBI taxonomy): domain Eukaryota; kingdom Metazoa; phylum Chordata; class Mammalia; order Artiodactyla; family Delphinidae; genus Lagenorhynchus; species Lagenorhynchus albirostris. The sequence continues at coordinate 73,869,556 of NC_083101.1, read as the reverse complement.
GACCAATAATTTATTCTACACTGTTATAAGTAGCTGAAATGACCTAGAAGAAATGAATGTGTCTCTATTATTACCACATGCTGTAAAAAGATAAAAGTATATGGAAATAATGATTTTCAATTGCATAAAGAAAAATGTATATATCAATGCCTTTATATTTCATATATGTATAACATTTCATCCATTGAAAAACAGTAATGGACCCAAAACTTAACGTGTCATGTGGGTCATGAGATAGTTCATGAGATTATGGATCTGAGGGAATATATTCAGTGATTTGTCCAAAGTTAGCTAGAATTAACAGCACAAGCAAAGAGGTATTGTTACCTCTTTCACTTAGCTACAGCTAAAATACTGAGTAATAACACTCAAACAGTTTAGGGGTATCCAAACAGTGTTGTCCTTGAAAGGTAAGAACTAGCCTCTACTCTTTGCTTTCTCAATAGCTTGTGGAAGAAGTTGAAATTAGATCTTCCACACTTTAGTAGGGGAGCACTGTGTTGAGAAGGTTTTAAAGATTGAATCCAAATTCAACCTTAGCAAGGAAGAAAGTGGGATTAGTGATATCTGCATAGGTACTGAAGGGGGAGGGAGTACTAGCCCTTATGTCACTTACTTGCCATCTCTTATTGCCATATTATTGCCAACACATTGCTTATCCATTTCATCATTCAGCTATCTATCCATCTACTTTAAAATGGCATATTGAACTTCAACTATATGAACTTCTGGGCTATATCCTAGGAAATTAGAATCTATGTTCTAGCCAAAATACACTCAAGAAAAATTAAAACCTAATATTACGCAGGACCAGCCTCTAATTTCCTTTCTACTCTGTGTGGCCACTATTTCAGATGCATGCTTTTCAGATATCCTCTTTTCACTCCATTATTCTCTTTTGAGGTGCACAGTCTTCTCCCACTTCTTATTCTTTGCTTCTCCACAATCTCATGCAAATACTTTTCTCTCAGTCTGTAAATAATTACTCGTGAGCTCTCTGATGTAGTTTCCATTTAACTAAAAAGTGGTGACTGGGTGTTGGTATCTGCTCAGTGTCCTCAGGGATGCTGAGGTAATTAACTCCACCTACTACACTGGCCACATTTTTGCCTATTGCTAAGGCCTCGGTGTTTTTTGTTTTTCTGTTGTTGTTGTTTTAATATTTTCTAGCTGCTTCCTCATCAATTGCCTGTTGGTCAAACTTCCCCTTTAACTTACTGCTGTCTCAGGTTTCATCATGGGGAGAATCTAATGATACAGGATATGATTAGAAATGTAGACAATTTTTTTTTAATTCTCTTATTCTTTCTTTCTTTCTCCTGTCTGTTTTTTTGTTTGTTTTTTTGCTTAAGATTGAAGTTGCTTTGGGACTAGAAAAACATCATGTAGAATCAGTTCCCTAAACTCAAAAAGGTTTTAAAGTGCTTAGTCAACACTATAGTATTTTCTCCCAAGTCTTGTTTCATTGTAGCCTAAATTCTACTGATTAGGTGGATTGTTGTTTCTTCTTGGTGAATCTCTCTCTAAATCTGGATACTTCCTGCAGATATGATCAAACTAAGCCACTGTTTATCACTATTTGAACGCCAAAGTCCTCTTATTTTCCTAATATTTGAAAAATTAGCCTTGGTAAAAATAAATTCAGTAGTAACTTCATTTTTAATAATCAAGAATTTATATAAGTTAACAGCTGAAAAAGAACTGTTGGTCACCTCTGGATTCATTTTTTATTCAACAAATATTTATTGAGCACCTATATTATCCTAGATAGTATAAAATGATAAACAAATCTGATATGGCTCTATTTCTTTGTATCTTACAGACTGGCAGAATAGATAAACAAAATGTAGTATTAAAATGGAACTTACAGATTAGTGGAAAATTTAATAAAATATAGTCAAGGCTAATTGTCAACATTCTGAAGTAAGTGAATAGAGCAAAGGGATAGACAGCAAAGATGGTTGTCATCTAGGAAAACCTTGATGGAAAGAATATTTAACTTGAGATCTAAATGATTTTTTTTAATCATGACAAGTCACACAGAGCAGAGAAAGAATACATTCCAATTAGATAGAAATGAATGTTCAAAATCTCTAAAGCGGGAAACAATTTGACAAGCTCCAAGAATTAAAGAGGCCAGCATGACTAGAGTGTAGCAGAAAAGTAGGTAATAAAAATAGATGAGTCTTAAGAAGTACGCAGGAGCCAGGGATTATCAGAAATTTGTAGGCTATGATAAGAGTTTTAGATTTTATTGGAAGCATAATGGGACGCCACTGTAGGGTTTTATGCAGAGAAACAGCATGCTCATATTCATGCTTGCAAAAAGTCACACTGGTGGGCTTCCCTGGTGGCGCAGTGGTTGAGAGTCCGCCTGCCGATGCAGGGGACACGGGTTCGTGCCCCGGTCCGGGAAGATCCCACATGCCGCGGAGCGGCTGGGCCCGTAAGCCATGGCCGCTGAGCCTGCGCGTCTGGAGCCTGTGCTCCGCAACGGGAGAGGCCACAGCAGTGAGAGGCCCGCGTACCGCAAAACAAAAACAAAAACAAAAAGTCACACTGGTGGCTCTGTGCAGAAGGGATTTGATAGGGTAAATATTGAGACCAGCAAAGCAGTTGCAGCATAGGCCAGATGATAGAGGGTAGTGCTTTGGACTAGTCTGTGGTCAGAGGAGATGCTGAGAAAAAACAAGATTCTTTAGAGGAAGAAATGAACAACTGGAGATGGATCTAGTACCAGGGGTGGGAATGATAGGGAAGAAGAAGGAATCAAAGAAGACAGCTGGCTTAAACCACAGGATGGATGGTGGGACTAATTGCTGAGATGGAGAAGTCTGGGAGCAAAACAGGTTAGGAGAGCAGGGCAGTTTAAGAGTTCCATTTTGAAAATATTGTTGGACACACCTGTGAGATAGTCAAGAAAACGCATCAGGTGGGAATCAATGTATGAAGCTGGAACTCAGAAGCTGGAACTCAGAGTAGAATTTTGGGGTTGAGAGATAAATTTGGAGAGCACTAGCACAGAAAAAAAAATAAGGTTATTGGATTGGATGAAATATTTAATGGAAACATAGAGAAGAAGAAAGGATATAGGAATCCAGCATAATCTGAGGGCTTGTAAGTTTAGAGTTTACAACTGTTATGGCAATACATGTTCAAGTTCCTACAATGTGCTAGGCACTTTATATATTTTAAGTTTTTAAAATACTGGTTCATAGTTGAATTTATTAAATACTACTTGATTGAATGAATGTACAGCCTTCACTAGAACAAATATCTCTTTGAAATATGGTAGAACTTGTCCTCATCTCAGCTGACGTGCCAAAACTAGACATTGATTATAGGTGCATACCTGTCTGAGAGGCTAAACCATATCGAGAACCTTCATCAAGGGATTTGAACTGGGAAACTGATTCACTGTCCTGTATATAAGAGGGCAGCATGATCAGAGAGAAGACTGGGGATATGAACATCTTGGAAGAGTCTAACAGAGAGTGTTTTCCTGAGGTTCCCGCTCCCTACATGTTCTAAGTAAAAGTTCCTCCGAAGAGCCACAGCTAGATCCTGTGAGTAGTCCACAGAATGGAAACTGACATTCAGCCTGAAGCAGAATACTCTAACTGCAGAAACTGATATTCTTAGTGTATGCTTCGACAGGTGGAGCGTAGTGAGACGCTTGGTGTTTGTGGGACACTGTTGCCTGGATAAATCTTAAAGGTTAAGGGTTAGCTGAAGATGACTTCAGGAGGGTGGGTGAGGAGGTAAAGCATGGAAGAGAATACACATCAATTTCACCCTCCTTTTCCATTAAGGCTGGTTAATTCCAATCTGGGGGGGAATGGGTAGTGACAGTGCTGTGAGGAGATGAGAAACAGGGAATTGGATGAGCGTTTTAAGTTTTGAATTATATTGCAGTGGACTTTTAATATCTGAAAATGAGGACTGTTCATTAATATTCAGAAGTAGTTGTAAATTAATGGTTCTTTTCGAGATATTATATAAGGGAAGGGAAGGAAGAGTGACAGAGTGGGTTTGAGGGGCAGTGGTAAAAGAAAAAATAAATTACTTGGTTTTTTGCACCCTTCTGAAGATAGCTGGTAGGTAACTTAGTTCTAATTAGAAATCATTCCCAGACTCCTGTTACTACCTTCAGTGATGCGTACGTAGCTGGAGAACTCAGATTGAGCCAGAATCACTATTTTAGATACGTATGCTTAAGAATAAGAGGGCCCTATCTGTTCAGGGTTGATTTAAAAATACAAAACACCAAGACCGGGCGTGCTGTGGTGGAGCCAGGGCCGGGGCAGGAGCCGGGTCGGGACCATGGGCGCTCCGCACCTCGCCTGCATCCGCGGTCCCTCGCCTCCAGCCCGCTCCGGCCCCGGCCCCCGCACTCCTGCGGCCAGATTCCTGCCGGAACTGGAGCTCCCAGGATGCCCCTTCCCCAGCCGTGGTGAGCCCGCTGGTCTCCAGGACGCGTTCCTGATTTGAGGTGAGACCATGAAGAGAAGATAAAACAAATAATAATGCTTTTCCGCAGTCGCTTCGTGCTGCGCTTCTGGCCTTCGTGAGCCTCAGCCTCCAGTTCTGAACTAGCACTGCCAACCACATAGGAGGTGTCTCAGGAATGTTTAAGTGAATGAATGAATCTACACCTGCTCTGGAAAGCAGGCCGACCCTAATTCCCTATCCTTCTAGTGCTGTGTACTTGAAGCCGAGAAAATACCTGTGCAATGCCAGCAGTTGTGTTTTTGCTGCCACCTACCTGACCTCCACCTCCCACCTCACCCCGATGGGTGGGAGACAAGGGCTTGGCCCCCATCACCGCCTGGGACACCTCTGTGAGGAGGTGGCGTTGCTGTCGCTGTCTGCCTGATGGAAGGAAGGGCAGGTGGCTGCGAGAGCAGGATGTTCTCAGTGTGCTGGGGTACGTGGGAAAGACTTGGCATTTGGAATAAGTGGTTTGAAGGGAAGAGGCTTTGAACAAGTTTCTCTGCTTCCCCTCCAATTTGTGACACATTCCATGCACACATCTACTGCATATGACAGGCACTTCTAATAGTAAAGAGAATTAAAAATACTCACTTTATCCTAACAGAATAGAGAAAGAGGTCAAGAGAAGATACTTGTTTAAAGATACTCCAGATAGTTAATGAAGTGTTAAAAAAAAAAAAAAAGAATCTTTTCCAGAAAGTGTGTTAGGACTGTCATTCATTTAATTGTTTATAACTTTTCATTAAAAACTTTCCATCCTGTCACTGTAGAGGTAGGATGTTACAATCAACCTTGATTGTTATTCTGAGACCCTGACAGGTTCTGAGACGTGAATGTGGGTTACTTGTGTTTGCTGCGTTTCTCTTGCATGAGGTGGTTTCCGCATCACTCAGTTGGCCTGTGTGTTTCGCTTATATAACTCTTCTGAAAGTACCTTCTGTTTTAGGAGAGCCACTTTTCAGCCGTACTGTTTTTACGGAAAATTTTGCAGGGTAAATTGACCTGCCTGGGTCTGAGGTCTTTATTCTTGAATACGTTGAAGTTCGGGAAGATATTAAGATATGAACGTTCTTACTGCTCTTCTGTGTCTAGGTAAACTGTAACTTTGGAATTTAATAATTCCTGTGAAAATCGAGTTAAATGGCTTTAGTTTTTAATTGCTTTATTGGTTGCTAATTATTATGGTGTAAGAAACTGGACTAATTCATAATACAAAGGTGTCTGCTTAAGTAACACTTATATTTTCATCCTTACCCTAAAATATATGGCCTTTTTTTCTTAAAATAAAATGAAATAAACAAAACAAACAAAAAACTCTTTCATTGGCATGAAATCAAACATAGAGAAAATGCTGGAAATATGCAGAGTGATCTCTTGCATTTTCTTTTCCAATATCCATTTCACCATGGCTTTCTGAAGATTGAGACCAATAATTAGAGTAAGAAGTGGGGTATACTGATTGTCCCAGTGCTGTCCAATAGACCTTTCTGTGATAATGGAAATGCTCTATATCTGTTCAATCCATCATGATAGCCACTAAGCCACATGTGACTACTGAGAACCTGAAATGTAGCTAGCGTAATGTGAGAACTAATTTTTAAATTTTATTTAATTTTAATTCATTTAAGCTGAAATTTAAACAGCCACCTGTGGCTAGTGTACAGCACAGGTCCAGACCCTTTAAGGAATAATGCTAATCTACAAACATGTAGCATGGGGACACTACTTTAGAACTAACAAAGACATTTCCCACGTTAAAAAGTCTCCATTTTGGACTTCTTTTGGCCAAGTGTTCCGTGTGGATACCTTTTGCTCTTAGCTACATTACTTTCTGCTTAACCTATAATGCTCTTGCCCTCTTTTGTTAATCTGGCTAGTGCTTTTATATTTAAAGGAAGGAGGGTCTTTCCCCCACTGTAGAAAGTATCCTAATTAAGACAGATAAGTCATGCTGCTTTTGTTTATGTCACAATTTTCCCTGTAGCTAGAATTAAATGATGTTGTCAAAGGGCAATGCTAGTGTTTGATGGTTTTTAATATTTTTGTCCATATCAAAAGAGTAAATAAATGCAATCAATATTCTCAATTCCTAACCCTCTAGTAATTATTCCAATAAAGAGATATTCATGCTACCAAGCATCAATACATGCTCTTCATAACCCTAATAAATCTGCTCCCAGAAAATAAAACCGTGTTCAGCTAGGGCTTTAGAGAGAATGTTAGCAAATCCCAAGCTCAGAATGTGATTAACTAAGTTTTTCAGCATATGGAGCTTACAAAATATGGATTTTTAAAACCCAAACATTTAATGAGAACTATCAAAAAATAAAAATCGTATCTGCAAAGGGGCTGCATATTATATTTGGGGCAGCTCCTTAAGCAAATAACTCATATGGGGAGTTTAAATACCACTGGCTCTTCACAAGAACTCATTCTATTAATGTCTTATAAAATAAAAACAACAAATTAATAATAGTATCAAGAGTTAATGTGTAATCCTTGCTGGCTGACTCTATTTTAAGATTTTTAAGAGCTCTTCCCAAGAACCCCATGAGGTAGATACTACTTTATTCCATTGTACAAATGAGGGAACTGTGGCTTCAGAAGGCTGCCCAAGGTCATACATCTGGAGTGGGAGGGTTGGGTTGTGGTGTTTATGAAATCTGGGTATGTATGTCTTACTCCAAAACCTGTACCTCTTATTTATTACATATTCAAAAATCTACATATAAAGACCCACTATATATTAAGATAAGTCTTTAACAAGGCTTGTCATTAACAAGGCAATGCCAGCCTCCTTCCTAGTTCAGTCTGAAAATTGTCAGCATTCTAAAAACCTTTTTTGGTGAGTTTCAATTAGCTCAGCTCTTGGATATATAGGTTAACTTTATTGACTATTAAATGGTTAAAGTTTTACTTGATAAAATCATCCTTTAAGATTATATAAGAGAATGAGGAATTAATTTTTTCAATATCCTAGTCATTCAAGAAATATTTGTATCACACTCTCACACACACACACAATATAAGCTGCTCCAGGAACTCATATCTTGTACAGATCTACTTGTACAAGAAATATTAACTTGTACACGAAATATTAACTCATATCTTGTACAGATCTACTTGTACAAGAAGGACCTCAGCATCAATTTACTGGAACAGGTATTGCAGTACGTTATCAATGTCTAAAAGAGGGAAAAACACCTTGAGTTCAGAGGATCTAAGACAAATGTATGAAATGGTAGGGTATAAACTTTCTTTACAATCCAGATAAGTGAGACAAAAAATGAAACGTACTGTATGAACAACAAGGCTTTATTTCTCATAGTTCCATAGTTCAGAGGCTGGAAAGTCCAAGAACAAGGTGCCAGTTGACTCAACTCCCCAGTGAGGGCTCTCTTCCTGGCTTGCAGGTGGCCATCTTTTGGCTGTGTACTCACAAGGTGGAAAGAGAGACGGGAAGGAAGCTTTCTGATGTCCTTTCTTTTATGGGCACTAATTCCATCAGAAGAGAGTCTCACCCTCATGACCTCCTCTAAACCTAATTACTTCCCAAAAGCCCCATCTCCAAATACCATCACATTAGCAATTAGGGCTTTGACATATGAATTTTGGAGGGGTACAGTTCAGTCCACAGACCATGCATTACACCCAAACTCCAGGACAAAAGACTCTCAGTAGCAGCATGAATACAGCAGCAGAGGAATAATGGAAGGTAAGCATAGAAACACCCAGGGCATCCTGCCAGACTAAGGAGTTCAACATAATTATACAACCGACCTTGGTCAAAGTTGTTAACCAAGTTCATTTGATGATATATTATAGGATGTTTTAAGGAGAGAGGCCACACAGAGGCATTTGATATTCGATGACTTGTCCCAATGTGAGTGTGCCATAAATTACCTTAACATATGATTCATTTGATAAGAAATGTGGTTCAAAATGGAGAAATGAGAGTCAAATAAGTATGACAATAAAAGAATCTTAGAAATCAACTGGGGATACAGGAAACTATGTATGTAATAGGGCCTCTTTCTCAAGCCAGCACTTAGAAATATATACCAGAGAGTGTATATGGGGAAAAAAATAAAAATAAAGAAAACTTGTTTGGAGGATGGGAGAAAGGGGGCAGTGAACTCAGCTGTCATTCAAAGTTGGTTTTGAGAAGTACTAAAGTGGAAGTGTAAGGCGAAAAAAACAGTGCCACTCCAGTTTGCTGACACAGCTTTTCTTAACTCCAGTATTTACAGAAATGTTGGTGTAAGGCATTATATTAAGAAGCGCAGGGCTTCCCTGGTGGCGCAGTGGTTGAGAGTCCACCTGCTGATGCAGGGGACGCGGGTTCGTGCCCCGGTCCGGGAAGATCCCACATGCCGCGGAGCGACTAGGCCTGTGTGCCATGGCCGCTGAGCCTGCGTGTCCGGAGCCCGTGCTCCATAACGGGAGAGGCCACAACAGTGAGAGGCCCGCTACCGCAAAAAAAAAAAAAAAAAAAAAGAAGCAGCACAATGACTGTCACCTCATCTAATCATCTTTTTTCTCTTACGTAAAATGAAATACAAGTGTTGAACAGTTAGAGAATGGGCAGTGAGGGTGTGGAGAGAGAAAATAATTGATAATAATACTTACAAAAAGTCCCCTTTTTAGTTCCCAAAAAACTAAAAAGTTGCTGTTTCAGGGAAATAGTGAAATCAAGTACTCTAAATTACTTACTTCCACTTTTTCTGCTCTTTTACTACAAATTTTATAATCTTAGTGAAGGAATAATCTTTGGCATTAGAGTTTTCTAAACACAAAGTGCACATAGTCCGTTGGAGTTTTTATTTATAAAACTGTCACATTTATTATAGGAGAATTCTTATCTCTTTTTCTTGAGTAGGGGTAGCTTAAAGAACAATAATTACAGTGTCAGAAAAAAGCAATTTGTGTCCTTTGAGCCTTTTTTCTCTTCAGTAAGCAAGTAATTTTACTGCTTACAAGCTCCCATTTTTCAAAGAAAGCACAAGTGTTTATTTTATGTATATTTTCTAATTAAGAGCTTATGTTTTTTTATATTCTCTTCTTTGAAGGATAATTGCTTTTAAATTTTATCATTTCCATAATTTTTTTCTCTAAGATTTCTTCATTTTACTTTCATATATGTTATATTATTTGTGCAATAATATTTTCATATGTAGTCTACTAACAAATAATAGTCGGTAGAACCATTTTTACTAACTTTTGTCCTATATTTAGAAATGCTGTAATGTTCAAGTATACAATTCTTGACAATATTCTAAGTGAATTTAAATATATTTAAATACAAGGAATAATTTGGGCAGTGATCATTTTAGTAACTCTATTCCAAATCATCTTTCAACTTAGAGATCACATCCATTGTCTCTACCTCCTATTTGGGAAGATGGGTGGAATCTCCATTAACCCTAAGGTGAATGTTCATTGCTTTGCACAGATAACCTTCATGATTGTGATTAATAATCTTTGCTGGATCAATTTTCTCTCCCCACCCTGGTTTTTTTTTTTTCCCCTTTTCTTTCCTCCCCTCCTTCCTTTCTTTTAGTAAAATAAAAATAGTTATATATGCCACATGCCTGCAGAGGGGCAGAATTAGTGGGTTCTGTCTTTTGGGAGTATATACATATAATCAGATTAGTTACTGTAAAATGCATAAAACAAACTGACAATTTTACTGGATCTTCTTCTGCTTAATGAGTTTTACCTGCTTTTCATGATATTTTATATTACTTCATTAATTTATCAAGGCAAAAGAGAGCACTTTGGGGTTGGATCAGGGGTAGAGAGTAGGACATGGAGGCCTTCTCATATAACCAGTGTCAGTGTTCTTTAGGAAACTCAGTATAGTTCATTACAGTGGTTAGGTACAAAAATTTACGAGATATTCTACAAAGGAAACAAAGCAGCTTTAATCTGATAAGTTGTAAAAAGAGAATACTAGTAGATTTACTAATGTAAGGGTAAGAAGAGTGAAGCCAACAAAAAATAAAAGACACTAGTACTCAATTCATAACACCCAAGGGGTGACTGAATCTTTCTTATGCAGAGTCTAACTTGTGTGGCATATCTATCTTCTTATCTCAGGGCTCCCTAAAGCTCTTATCTAAAATCGGGAACTAATCACCTTTCACCAGCATTTTTTCTTGCAGTCTCCATACACACTATGGGAAAAAACTTATTTTTTGTTCAATAATACATAGAAAAGTTGGTGTATGTCTGTAACAAAGTTTTCACCATCTACTTTTATTGGAAATTAAGAATGATATGGTCTTTTCTTTCATAAAACTAAATTTATATTTCTTGAAATTCTGAAGTTATATATCCTTTTTGATTTCATGAAATGATAATGACAGTTGTGTTTGTGGTGTTTTAGGATAAAAGTTGAATAATTCTGTCTTTTCCCCTAGTTACTTACCTTTGTTTGTACTGTTCAAGGAAAACCCCAACTGTGAACCAGGTTTCTCAAATGCTCTTCTAGTTCCTTTACTTGTTCCGGTGGTTTGAAGACTTCAGTTAGCCTAAGAATTACCTGGGACCTTGTTGAAAATATAGGTTCTGGCTAACAGCTCTCTCTCCCATGAGATTCTGGCATCAGTGTCTTATCCTTAATTTACTTTGCAATTATCCAATTATTGTGTAAGTTGAGTCCCTTAGAAACAGAGTGTGATTCATTCAATGAGCTGTATCCACCCAGAAATTTTGGAATTTACTGAGTAAAGTTTCTTGAACGTGTGAGACACATTTTGAGTTTCATAGGTTTTGTTAACAGACCTGAGCACATCAAGTACGTATAACCTTGTTTCTATAGACTTGCAAACAATTTGCCAAGTGGAACCCTGGCTGTCCACAAGCTGGGAATTGCCTATATTCTTTTGAGAGCTACCCGTTCCCACTTGAGGGCCTCATGACAGGTGCTCAGCTCCACTCTGTTGAACGTTTCCTTAAGCTTAGAGGTGGGTTAAACCGCTGGGTTCTAAATAAACCCGTTATAGCTTTTCAACGTGCCCCATGAAGCTGTCCCAGAACTTCTCATTGTAATATTATTTGCTTTGAGATTGCCCTGTAAAAGGCAAGGTAACTGGTGGTTGCGCTGGAGACAGGGCGAGGCCGGCTGGTTCCTGCAGTGCCCTGGCCCGCGCCGAAGAGCCCTGGCAGAGCCCGGCCGGCCGAGGATACACGCATTTCCCCGCGCTGCCGGAGGCCTGAGCCGCAGGGCGCTCCCCAGGGGCATTGTGTGTGAGCCCGCCTGGAGATCGCAGGCCCAGGGGGCAGCTCCACCCGAGGAGACAAGACACGCCTCAAACCGGGCAAACTCCCGGCCTCCTCTGGCCCCAAGCCAGCAGCCGCCACCCGCCACCTTCTCTCCTCCTGCGCTGTTGCCCCGACTGCCCTGCCGGGCCCCGAACTCGCTGGCGCCTGGGCGCGCGGCCCCTCGGCCCAAGGGGCTGGCGGCGTGGTTGGGACGATGTGGCGCATGCGTGGTGGCGCCACTAGGCGCGGGAGCTGCGGCGGAGGGGACAGCCGCGGGCAGGGCCGCCCGGGCCGCGTTCGTGGGGGTGGCGGCAGCGGGGGCTGGCGAGGCCGCGCGGGCGGCGCCCGACAGCAGCTGGAGGAGCGGTTCGCCGACTTGGCGGCAAGCCACCTAGAGGCCATCCGCGCGCGGGACGAGCGGGACCGACAGAACGCGCGGCTGCGTGAGGAGAACGCCCGACTGCGGCTCGAGAACCGGCGGCTGAAGCGCGAGAACCGCAGTCTCTTCCGTCAGGCCTTGCGGCTTCCCGGCGAGGGTGGTGACGGGGCGTACGCGGAGGCGGCGAGGGCGACCCCGAGCCCCGAAGAGGCCAGCACGAACAGGAGAGCTAGGGGCGGCGGCCCCGAGGACGAGCAGGGCAGCCCCAGGGCCCTGAGAGCCCGGCTTGAGAAGCTGGAGGCCATGTACCGCCGGGCCCTGCTGCAGTTGCACCTCGAGCAGCGGGGGCCGCGCCCGCGTGGGGACAAGGAGGAGACCTGTCCACGCAGACCCGACTCAGGCCAGCGAACCCCGGAACCCGAGCCCGAACCCTCGGAACCCTGGCTGTAGCCCGAGGCCGCAGCCGGGGGAGGCGGGGCTTCGCGCAGGCCCCTCCTCCTCCGTTCACGGTTGCCCCCAGCTAGCGCGCTCCTGAGCCGCGCGCTCCCGCCTCCTGCCTGGCCGGCCACTTCCGGGGGCGAGTCGCGTTCGGTCGGCAGAGGCTGAGAAGGGCGTGGGGCCGTCTGAGTCCACGTGTACAGATCAGCCTTCTCTGGCCCCTGCTTGTTTCCGTGGAGGGAGGCCAGGCAGCGGAGGGGCGGGTTTTAAAACAGCAAGAAATGGGTGCCAGTCAACACGTCCTAATGCCTGAAGTTTTCTGAGTGTTGTGAGGACCTGTGGTATTTTTTCCCTCTGTTTTGGTTCTTTGAGAGATGAATAATACATTTTGAATCGGTTGAGTTTGTTCATTCTAAAGTCTCCCAGAGCCTCTAGCCGCTCTCTCTTATGTGGCCAACATTCTAAGTATTTGGTTTGTCTTTATAAGTCGGTGTTACTTGGATAGCCTATGAAGTACCACCCTTTTATGAAAAAGGTGATATATATAATTTAGAAACTCATGTCTGCCCTGGCTCTAGTCCTTATACATCTAATATATACTGATTTGTTTACCCCATTCTGCCCCCCACCCCCAGCCTTGGGAATTTTTAAACTATCTGCCTATAGTAATTCTTTGATCGGCAAATAAATTTGGTGCACTAAAAATAACCTAAAGCTATCCCACGACTATTATTTGAAGTGTGTGAAATGTTTACACGTTTCTTTAAGAAATATACATGTATGTATATATTATACCTATTTTTAATATCTGAACTTGATTAGCTTTTGTAAACTCATTTTCTTTTCGCTTTATGAAACAGTGATCTTTTAAAACAATCTAAAAATTAGACAGTCTAAACATTTCATAATTTTTATACATTTTAGACTTGACAGCATAGCACACAGCTACTTTGCCTAATATTGCTAATCTTTAAGAATTTTTAAGAAATTATGAATTATATGTATATCAGAAGTCCCAAAACAAAGTGATTTAAGTCTCAGTTGTAATTTCAATGCAGGAAAAAAAAATGTGATTATCTTAACAAATATTCTAAAATCAGTTGATTGTACTTTGTTAATGAATAACACCTTTGCCTAGTAATGAAGAGGATACCATTGTACCTGGTAAAAATCATAGGTGTAGAAGGGTGTTTAAGTGGTGGAGAACACTTCAGTTTAAGGAGGCAGAAAACAATGAGAAGAGTTTCTGTTACAGCTAGAAAAAAATCATGAGTTAGAATGTTTGTTTTGTTTGTGGAATATTCCAAAAGTTTCATAGCATATATTATAAAACAAGTTGCCAAAGAAAATAGTTTTGAGATTTTTTCTAATCCTGGGTATTGAAGACACTGCATTTTGCTTAAAAGTAATTGATAGTTTTGAACATTAAAATCTTCCCCTATGACCAAGAAATACGAGAAGAATCTTGGTGAGAATAAGTAGGTATATGAAAACTATTTCTATCCCCTTTACATCGTTTTCTAATAGCGAAAGAATTAAAACATTTTTAGGAGGCAGTAGGAATTGAAGAATGGAAAAAAGCCTATTGGCCCTACTTCTACTTTGAGTGTAAATTAGTTAATCTCTCTAAGCCTTAGTTTTGTTACTATTAAAATGAACATACCATCTACCTTAAAATGTTAATAAAAATTTTATTGAAATGCTATCTGCAGAATACCTGCTTCAAAATAAGATCTATCAGTAAGAATTATAATCCAAATTGTGAAATTTCAAGTGCATATTTTACTGTCACTTTACTTTCCTTCTGTGTTTTGTTCCTCTATGACTTTATGGGTATTAGCAGATATGTATATTTCGAATGTGTTGACATTTTTCTCTCCTTTTAAACAAACAGGGGAGATAAAGCCTTTATGATAAGGGAGTAATACAAAAAGTTTAAAATATTTCCTGATTGTGGCAACTGGCGATTCAAGAACTAAGCAAAATATTCAGTTTAACTAGTTTTAAACACCCTTTGTTTTAAAATCATGTATAAGTATGGTGAAAAAAACTTTTGTAATAAGGCACACACACAAATGAGGAATTTTTTTTAGCACAATTCCTGAAAAGTTTTAAAAATTCTGAAACCCAAATGCCCCTATAAATGGGTTAAGACTCAACTTTGTTGAATTTCCCCAATGATACCTGATGAGAAGTATCATGTAGTAATATAAAAGATGTTTTGTTATATCAAAATATGTACCTGTTTAAGAAATGGGTAAAGTTGATTTTAGAAAAGTTTTGTCTAGGCCCTAGTTTGATCTAGAATAACCTAAAACTACAGATTATCATACTTTGTTACAATGACATTTTCATAACTTCAGATTTCTTGTGCAATGAAAAGAGGGCTTATAATAGAAATGAGCAATAAAAATGTGTGTCATATTAGCAAGCAAATTCAGTGAGGAGGGTTGGCATTTTTTTAATTAGCAATTTTTATTGCTGCTACTCACAAACGTATACCATCTTTATGTTTTCATCTGTAAAAATTAGGATGTAAATCAAAGCAGTATAAAATGGGGTCTTTTGTAGATCATAGAACAAGCTGTCCTTGCTATACTTCTTGAACGTAGTGAATATTTGAAGAATACTTGAAAATATTCTTTGTATTGTTTAGTCTTAGACATAGATTGCCAATTTATGAGTATCGCCATGATGAAACTAATACCAAATTATTCAATAAATTAAATCATCAGTATATACTAAATAATTGTTAGCAACATGATTTTGATCCCAGTGCCAAAATACCATTTTCTATTTTGATTAAAGGAACAGATTTTCACTGAGAATTTGTCATAAAATCTTCATGAGTGAATGAAAAAACTTACTAATATTTCTGTTCAGTGATTAATTGATCAATTATAAGTTCTAATTTTTCTACTATAAACTTGCTTTCCTGATATATATTTTACCTATCTGATATAGACACTATATAAATCTATTTGTGCAATGGAAATATGAACCAAGGAAAACCAATAATACCCACGTCTGACTTTATGAGGTTATCATGCTCAAATTTCAGATTTTAAAGCTTAAACTAATATTAGCATCTCTTAATGATTTGAATTAAACTATGTTGTGTTTAATCAATAGGGGGTTTTGCTTATTAAAAAATTCATATTCAGAATCGACTTGTCAGTATAGTCTTTGCATTATTCATGTTAATTTATTAGACTTTAGAGAAAATTTGAGAAAGACTTTAGAGAAAATTTGAGAAAGGGGGCTTCCCTGGTGGTGCAGTGGTTGAGAGTCCACCTGCCGATGCAGGGGACACGGGTTCGTGCCCCGGTCTGGGAAGATCCCACATGCCAGGGAGCGGCTGGGCCCATGAGCCATGGCCGCTGAGCCTGCGCGTCCGGGGCCTGTGCTCCGCAACAGGAGAGGCCACGGCAGTGAAAGGCCCGCGTACCGCAAAAAAAAAAAAAAAAAATTGAGAAAGGACAGCAGTGAGTTTGTTGGCGCTTAATTCTTGTCCGAGTGATAGGCATTCTACTCTAAAAACTGAGTTCTTAGAGAGAGGAACTTGAACAACAGCCTACCGCAGACCTCATACCTGGGACTGATAAAATTTTCCATGGCCTTTCATTTTTCCAGGTATCCTCCCTTTATTTTTGATTCTATCATTTTAAACTTAAAACCTCCATTGTAGGGGCTTCCCTGGTGGCGCAGTGGTTGAGAGTCTGCCTGCCGATGCAGGGAACGCTGGTTCGTGCCCAGGTCCGGGAGGATCCCACATGCCGCGGAGCGGCTGGGCCCGTGAGCCATGGCCGCTGAGCCTGCGCGTCCGGAGCCCGCAACGGGAGAGGCCCGCGTACCGCAAAAAAAAAAACAAACAAAACAAAACCTCTATTGTATTTTAAACTTAATGGGTCTGACTTAAGTTATGGTGAAGACTCTGTTGCTAATAACCAAGAAACCCAACAATTCAGTGACTGTTAAAAACAGGATTTTTAAATCTGGTACATAAACTTCCTGATTCAGGTGCTTCAGGATGTCAGGAAGCTATGCTCCACATGGTCATTCAGGGTCTCAGATTCTTTTTATCATGTTTCTCTACCTTGCCCAAGGTCATTGTTTCATCTGTGTGGTAGAAATAGGTTACTTTCAGGTCCAGGTTTCAGCATATGGGAAAGGAAAAGAGAGGCTTGGCCAAGTGAGAAAGTGATATAAATTCCCCTGGTCACATTCTGCTGGTAAAACCTTATCACATGACCCATTGACCCTGGCAGCTATCCTGTGATCATAAGAATAACAGTTCAGAGAGATGAAAGAAAACTTATATCTTAATAATATCATTGCAGCTCTGTTTATCACACCCAGAGTCTGTCCTACATCTGGACTTCCAGTTATCTGAGAAAATACATTTCCTTATTGTTTAACCCAGTTTGAGTTAGAAAATTCTCTTAGTAGGAGTAAAAATGGAATACTATACAACAGTAAGAATGAACGCTATGATGACACATGAAAATATGGATGTCTCCCAAACAAAATGTTGAGGAAAAGAGGCCAGACACAAAGAACATAAAATGGACAAAACGTTAATATCTGTATCTATTGAGAACTCTTATAAATCAAAGAAGAGAAGGGCAATCATCCCAAAGCAGAAAAAGGCAAAAGAACTTACAGATCCTTTATGTTAGAGAAAAGCTGGATAGCCAATAAACTATGGAAAGATTTTCAAATTAATAGTAATATAAAACTTAGATGTCCTATCTCTTATATTCCATAACTCAAATAATCAGCATTTGCCTAATGGCTATAGGAAAAAAATTATCAATCATTCTGAATATCTTTTCCAATGCTCCTTATATCTAAATGGTTATCAAATCTTAAAATTTTTTGTCTCAAAAATGCCCTTCACAGTTATTCCTTTTTCTTCATTCATAATTTTGGGCATAGGTTATCTAAGGACCTTTGTTTCATTTTGCATGAGGTAAACACTAAGGAATGCAAATTTATTTTAATTCAGAGGATAAATTGGTGTATGTACTATTGACCAATAATTTTCAAAGTAGGGTATGCAAATATGCTGAGAGCAGGTTAAAAATCTCAGGTCTTCTATTTGCATTTATTTTTACCTCATGCTTTTAAAATTTATTCTTTCTGTGTGTGTTCTAAAGTGTTCTTAGTATAGTAAATGATATACACATTTTGTTATGTGCTCAAAAATATTTATAGATCCTGATAGAGTCTAAAGAATACTACACTGGGAGTCAAAAGCTCATTTGCAGGGTTTTCATTTATTAGTTTTGGACCTCAAGAATATTATAATCTTTTTAACATGGAATTTTTCTTAAATAGGAAAATTGAGTAATAGAATGTACCTAAATATGCATCATAGCTAGGTTTGTTATGAGACTTAAATTAGATATTATAACTAAACTTATATTTTATGCTTTAAAATGCAATACTACCAAAGTAAGAAAATTACTATTTTTGAAAGATAATTTTTCATGTTCCTTGGCTTTTGGGACAAAAAGAATTAGCTATTAAAATTATTTTAGATTTTTGACTTTTTTTAATCTTCACAACTACTTTTTAATTTAAGGTTTAGGATTAATTCATCAGAATTTTTCAGTGCGTATCTTTTTGCTTGGCATTTTATACATTTCAAGCAAGAAATTAGGGCAGGTGTGTATCTATCAAGTATAAGGAGGCTACCGAATTAACCTACAAATCTCAAAAGTTATATTAATGAATCTGTGTGCTTCACAACCTTTTCTGAGAAGAATAAAACAGTTTTATTGAGGCACATTAACACTACTAATAATTCTAAGACCTGAAAATACCTGACTGTGAAGTTGATTATGTACTCAAACAGAAAGCTATAATCAAAAGGTTTCTGAATCCCCTCCTTCAACAGTGTTTTTTTTCCCCATATTATTGATGCAGATGTTGAGTTTCTTAACAAAAATGCGAAATAATTGGGGCTGAAGACTTCCTTTAGCCAAAAAGAAATTTTCACGTTTTTATTAAGCAATATATTTCATAATGAAATAAATTCCATGAATTATTCTTCTGATACCAAGATTCAGCAGCATAAAATAAAATGTCCAAAAATAACTCCTAGATATCAAACATTTGCCTTCCAGATCCACTCTCTATTCTTCTCCACCTTACTCTCTTTTTTACCACATTACTGGCCTCCCTTGGTCCTTGGGTTTCAAGGCAAGATTGGTTTCTGGCTGGATTTGGCCATGAAAATACTAGCAAGAGGGCAGAAGCAGGAAGTAGGGTTGGGTGTGGGGTTGCTACAGTTTAGCTGCATCCTGCCTATCAAGGGTCACAGCTCCTGTAAGTCTGCCTTCTCTCAGAGCTCTCTTTCTCCAGGTTCTGGTAGGGGCTCTACCTCTCTCCACTTCTGCCCAAGGGGTGGTGAAGTTTTCCGTAGTAGGTGTTACTACCTTCAGGGTACTGCTCCGTATCCTTTGGTTTCCCTAAACCTTACCCAGTTTTTGCAAACAGCCCTTTATTGAACCATTTAAAAATTACTCACCTTCAGTGTGCCATTTTTTTTCCTGTGGGGACCCAGGTTGATTCAATAAATGAACAGTGACTACTGATATTGATATCGATTTGCATACTTTTACTGTATTTAATTTAATGCATCTTGAAGATTCCATGGAGCAAAATGCTATATCTCAAAATCTGATCTTCAGTTAATCTAGTTTGATGCTTTCTTGATTTAACTAACTCAAAACGGACACATGAAAATTAGGTTTTACAATTAGATACTAGGTATATATTACTGGTTACAGGGTTTTTAAAAAAAATGTATCCTCAGTGATTCAGTATCATTCAACAGATATTTAATTTTTAATAACTCATGTATAAAATCTTTGACCATTAGGAATACAATCTATGAAATCATTTCTTCCTTTGAAGTGTTTAACATCCAATGCAAAGATGCAGACATATAATGTAAAATAGGAAATCAGGGAGAAAATATTAATGACCTAAAGTAGGAAGAACAGGATTCACATGAAGTGTTATTAGAGCTAATTCTTAAAAGACACATAGGGTATCAAGTAGATGGGTCTCATGGGATGATTATTTAAGACTAAGCGAACATGAACAAAGGGATGTGAATAGAAATGTATAGGGAATGCTCTAGGAATAAAAAAGACTGTAATATGACTGCAGTGAAGGGTATAGAGGATTGAGTAAAGCAGATTGTGGTCAAATAGTGAAAGACCTTAAACTCCAAATGGGAATTTAATCGTTCAATGGAGAAAAATCAAAGTTCTTTGAGCAGGTGATTGATTTAGTATTGTAGAGTAGCCCATATCATGATCAGGTGTAGTTTTAAGAAAGATTACACAGGCAGCAGATAATTAGAGGAAAGGGGAAACTGGAGGTAGAAATGCCAGTAAAGAAATTAGAGCAATGGTACAATTAAGAGGTAACAGTGTTTGAATATGATCAAAATTGTTGGCGAAGAGTATGTTTCTTAATTTGTTTCCTCTGAAAGCAGAGCTTGTTACAAGGCAGTATATAAAGATGATACAATTATGGGGGAAACATCTACAGCTATAAGAGATAAAGACCAAAGAATAAACTTAGAGAAAAGCATATATTCAAAGAACTAACAAAGGCCAACAAAGGAGATTCAAAAGAGTAGGCTAGAAATGTAAGGGGAAATCTAAGAGATTGTAATTCCTTAGGGGAAACCCAGGGAAGATAGATTTGATGAAAGAATGAACTGTTTAATACTACAAACAAGTTAAGCAATATGTGATAGAGTCCAAATAAAAAATGGTCTAATTGTCCACTCATCCCTATATCCATAGCCATTATAAAGTAATTTTACAACCCTACCTATGAACAGATGGAGCTTCTTGTTGCTCCTTGCTTTGGCCAATGGAATGCAACTAAACTGACAATGTCTTTGTGTATAGGACTCAAGAGACCATGAACACTTCTATACTTTCTTAGAATCTTGTTGTCACCACATGAACAACGTTAAGCTAGCACGCTGGGTGGAATGAGTGTAAACTGATTGCTCTTGTTACTCCAGCCCATGGCCAGCCAACTAGCATGCTGGGTGGAATGAGTGTAAACTGATCACTCGTGTTACCCCAGCCAACAGCCAGCCAACTATCTTCAACCACCCAGTTCCCAGTCAGTCAGCTAAACACACAGATACGCACAAGCCCTGTATAGGTCAACTCAGCCAGGCCCAGGTCAGGAAAACCACTGACAAGTAAACTTGTGATCAACAATTAATGGTTATATTAAGTCATTAGATTTGGGGAGCAAACTGTTAGATTATAAATTGTTGAGCAGTTACAAGGAATTTGGCAATGAATATTTTTAAATAAGTATCTTAAAGAGAAGAACAGAGTTGGAAAAGTTGCTGAGGGTATTATTTGTATTCTGTGTATGGAATGAATTTGAGTATGTTTCAGGAGAGATGCGAATAATGGAAAGTGAGATGAACAGCCCAATGGAAGAAGATATAAAGAGTTAGCATGTTATCATGAATGGATTAACTCAAGTGCACAGATGATTAGAATAGTCTGGTAAAGGAATAGATTAAATTCTTATTGAAGAGGAGGTAAGGAGAAAAGAGCAGGTGATAATATAGAGAAAGAATGAGGTTGGAGACAGGTAGATTGAGTGAGGTCATGTCTTTTCAATGAAACAGTAAAATCATTTGTTGAATTAAGTTAGCTGATTTTCTGTTCTAAAAGTGGAGAAAAGTTTCAAACACTGATGAAAGATATTTAAAGTGTGGTCAATTGGGAGATAAATAAAAGGATGGCTGAATGGTTCTGAGAGCCCAGGTGATTCTGGATAGCAAGAAACACACTACAAGTGTAGAAATCATATTGGCCATTGGGAGAAAAAACACGCAAGAGAAAACTCTGAAAGATAACCTCAAGATACACAAGAGAACTTTTTATTTCTAAGGTTGGATTTCACTAAGCAGTCTTACTGGTAACTGAATTCTGATGATTTCTGTCTGTATGTTGTATATCTTGAATTAATCCTATTAGGATAAGTATAAGTAATTAGATCATGCATGTGCAAATTTGAAAATTTCATAATTTTGGAGTCTTGACAGTGTGTGTAGGGTGGAAGAGAGGGACAAAGTGGAGACTTGACAATCCAGACTAGTGTTGGGAAAGAAATATAAAATATTAATAAGAAATGTAAGGAAAACAGTGCCCTCTCTTTGTTTATCAGGCTTAACATCAGGATTGTGAAGTTGATGAGAAACAGTTCTTGGGTCCTTTGTGCAGAGATGGCAAACTGTCTCTGTATCTGCAGCATGTTGATCAGAGGAGGATGTTGATAAAGGCAAAGAATGAGGTACATTTATACAGGAAGGGAAGACTGGATTTTTGTGGCAGTCTCTTGGGATTTCCTTTCTTTAATCTGCAGTCAGAAGAATCAATTGGATTCAGTATCTTTACTTATAGCATAATAATATCAATGCAGAATTGTTGAGAAAATCAAAAGAGATGAGTGTACATGAAAGTGCATTGAAAATCTAAAACCTGATGCAAATGAAAAGGATTTGCTAAAGCTAACGGCAACAATATTTAAGATAACTTTTATTAAAATTTGTTTTTAAATGATACAAGGAATAAGCCTTATCATATTGCTTAAAAATAACTGGTTCTGTCTCAAAATGATCAAAGCAATTAATCTAAAACTTTTGTTATAAGGGGTTAAAATAATACCCTGAGTGTTACACGTTATAAAATTGTGTATATACTGTTTCAATGTATGTACACAACATTCACCAAAGAAACCTAAATTCAATTACTTCTAACCCCACCAGCCCTGCATATCTTACTGCTTCTATCATGCAATGTTTATGTGAACTTTTTTTTTTTTTTTTTGCGGTACGCGGGCCTCTCACTGTTGTGGCATCTCCCATTGCGGAGCACAGGCTCCGGGCGCAGGCTCAGCGGCCATGACTCACGGGCCTGGCTGCTCCACGGCATGTGGGATCTTCCCGGACCGGGGCACGAACCCGCGTCACCTGCATCGGCAGGCGGACCCTCAACCACTGTGCCACCAGGGAAGCGTGAACTATTTGAACTATGTGAACTATTTTTATTATCATTTTTTGTACCATGTGAAAGTCCTTCATGATGAGGATTATTTGCTCTGTTCGTCTACATAGATGTTGATAGAGCGTAAAGCCAGTGACACATAATTTTTGAACATTGATATGTTCTCCCTGCTATCTTAAACAGGGAAAGAAACAGCATAATTCACCTACTAGGGGAATTTTGCATTCTGAAGATCAGGTCTCAAACATATACAAGGTGAGAAATTTTAAAATAACCCATTCTTTTATTAATGAAGTTAACAGTCATTCACTTTTGAAATGTATGTTGAGTACCTGCTCTGTGACAGGCACTGTCCTCAGTCCCTACCTTGGAAAGCTTGCAAAGAATTGAAGGGAGGTAAATAATAAATATCTTTTTTCAATCCAAAATAATTTGTCAATTTTTGTTTAACAAAATGTATTTTTCAGTTTTTGGTTTATATTAATTGGGAGGACAAGATGAAAAAAGTTTACACTGAGAGAGGTAATAGCATAGTGGTATGAGCAGGTGGTTTTGAGTCACTATCACTGAGCCTTTCTAGTTTTCATGCATAAAGCTCTCTTCCCATTTTAATTCCCCTGATCTGTATAAATTCTCACCAACTCATCTAATTTTAGATACAATTTAAAAATGAATATTCCACACAATGTGTAAGGATAGTGTCTTCAGTAAACGGTGCTGGGAAAGCTGGATAGCCATGTGCGAAAGAATGACATTGAACTCTTAAACCATATACAAAAATTAACTCAAAAAGGTTTAAAGACTTAAACATAAGACCTGAAACCTTAAAACTCCTAGGTGAAAATATAGAAAAGAAAGCTTCTTAACATGGGCCTTGGCAATGATTTCTTGGATATGACACTAAAAGCACAGGTAACAAAGCAAAAATAGACAAGTAAGATTACATCAGATTAAAAAGCTTCTGCATGGCAAAGGAAACCATCAACAAAATGAAAAAGCAACCTGTGGAATGGGTGAAAATATTTGCAAACCATATATCTGATAAAGGGCTAATATCCAATATATATAGGGAAATCCTACAACTCAACAGCAAGCAAGAAGGAAGGGAAGGGAGACAGGAAGGGAGGGAGGGAGGGAGGGGAGGGGGGAGGAAGAAAGGAAGGAAGGAAGGAAGGAAATGATTTGATTAAAAATTGGGCAAAGAACTTGAATAGACATTTCTCTAAGGAAGACCTACAAGTGACCAATAGGTATATGAAAAGATGCTCAACATCCCTATTCATCAGAGAAATGCAAATCAAAACCACAATGAGATATCACCTCATATCTGCTAGGATGGTTGTTACCTAAAAAGAAGTTTTTTTTTTTTTTAAAAGGTAAGTGTTGAGGAGGATGTGGAAAATAGGAAACCCTTGTATACTATTGGTGGGAATGCAAATTGGTGCAGCCACTATGGAAATAGTATGGAGGTTCCTCAAAAAATTAAATATAGAACTACCATATGATTTAGCAATCCCACTTTGTATATATATGCAAAGAAATTGAAATCATGAAGTCAAAGACATATCTGAACTCCCACGTTCATTGCAACATTATTCCCAATAGCTTAGAAATGAAAGCAACCTAAATGTCCATTGATGACTGAATGGATAGAGAAAATGTTTACTATATACATATTTATATATATATATATAAAATATTATAAAAGTAGGAAATCCTGTCATTTGTGACGAC
Source organism: Lagenorhynchus albirostris (assembly GCF_949774975.1). Classification (NCBI taxonomy): domain Eukaryota; kingdom Metazoa; phylum Chordata; class Mammalia; order Artiodactyla; family Delphinidae; genus Lagenorhynchus; species Lagenorhynchus albirostris. Next base: position 73,845,178 of record NC_083101.1, on the reverse strand, counting down.
ATGGATGAACCTGGAGAACAGTATCCTAAGTGAAATAAGCCAGACACAGAAGGACAAATACTACATGGTATCACTTATATGAGGAATCTAAAAGAGTTAAACTCATAGCAGCAGTGAGTGGAACGCCGGTTGCCAGGAGGGGGAACAGGGAGGTATTAGTCAAAGGGTACAAACTTTCAGTTATACAAGATGAATAAATCCTAGAGATCTTACTGTACAGCATACTGCCTGTAGTTAACAGTACTGTATGGCATATGTAAAATTTTGCTAAAAGGGTAGATCGTATATTAAGTGTTCTTATCACACCAAAAAATAAAGATGTCAGTAGGAAACTTTTAGAAATGAGGAATATGTTTGTGGCATAACTTGTGATGATAGTTTCACAGGTATATACTTATCTCTGAATTCATCAAGTTGTATACATTAAATATGTACAGCTTTGTGTTTGTCCATCATACCTCAATAAAATAGTTTAAAAAATAAGGTCTTGCTTGCTTTTAGAAGCTTTCACTGAAGTAAGTGGATATTTAACTTGAAAGGTGACATTATATAAACATACATCATGTGTTTCATTTGATTGTGAATTCTCAAAGGCAAGAATTGTATCTTATTCACCCTGTATCCCTAATAAGTACCTGGAATATTATAGGGAATAAATAATTATTTTTTACTTTTGAAAAAAAAAAGATTCCCAAGCTGAATGGAAGCAGATTACTTTTCTCTTCTTCCAAAAATGTATTTTGAAAGAAACGAGATGAGTTTTCCTAGAGATGTATCTAATTGTTTGGCAGTAATTTGTGGTCCTTCAAAAATCGGACTAATTATCATCATGTAGGCAGGGGTTCTTAGGTGGCAATTTGTAGTTTTTAGCAGTTTTTTATTTGCAGCGTTTTGAAGTTGCTGCAGCAGGAGGTAAAGCACAGAACCATGTTTATTTGAAAGGAAATATCTAAAATGCTATGTTATAGAATCACTGAAGTTGAGTTCAGGGGAAGTGAAGAATGTATCTTTCCTCTTGTTTATATTAGTTAAACTTCCTGTGTTTTCCACATAATGGTGATTTAGAATTTGGTTCCTATAATAGCCTCATAAGTGTACTAGTGTCTTAAATTGGTATTCACTTACAGATATAGTCTAATACACTGGCCAATATGGTAGCCCATAGCCAGAGGTGGCTGTTGAGTATTTGAGTAGTCTGACTTGAGATGCATAAAGTAAGTGTGAAATACACACTGGATTTAACACGCTTAGTCAAAAAAGCTTAAAATATTACATTAATAATTTTTATATTAATTACATGTTAGAATTATAACAGTTGATATATTGGGGTAAATAAAATATGTTAATAAAACTATTTTATCTGTTTCTTTTACTTTCTTAAGGTGGCTTCAAGAAAATTTAAAAGCACACATGTAGCTTGACTTATATTTCTTTTGAATAGTACTGTCTAATAAGTACAGAATACAGTGGGATTATTTTTTTCCCCTTGAGAACATCATCTTCTGTTACTGGATTACAATGATTTTTATATCACACAGCTTAGGTTTGTATTCAGTTTCTCATCTACTAAAACCAGGAGCTACATTTAAAGAGAGCTGCTGGTAAGCAGCCCAACACCGTTCTGCAGTTCATTATATGTATCAAAAATTTATATATCCCACTTACTTGCAAAAAGTTTTTGCCGAAGCTTACCCACAAAATATATTTAAACACAGCAGTTACAAATAAAATCAAATAGAAACAAAACAAGATAGAGGAGGAATAGGTATCATTCTAAAGTAAAGTGTTTACTGTACTTGATTAGTCATTTAGACCAAAGTTTCTTACAAAGGGAAAAGGAAGACGTAGCTATTGTCTTCTTGGCCTTATGGTAAATTAAAACAAAAATTTGGAATCATCCATTATTAGAAACTGAACTTTTTATAAGGTAGCCTCTAAAACTTTCTGAATGGTGAAGAAGTAAAATAAAAAGGCAGCATACTATCTGTGAAGTGAGGAAAATCAGAGCACCTTAAAAATCTATTGCTCCTATATCTGGTTATCCCACTGATGACCCTACTTATGTGGCGTCAGTTATGCATATGCATCTTTGTTCTGAAATAATGGTAACATGAATAGCAGCAGTAAGGGCCCTCTTCATCAAATTCCATAGAGTATTTGAAAAACCAGTAGTGAAAATTTTCAGCAATACTATGAGGGATCAAAAAATCCAAGGGTTGCTTTAATCAAAACATAGGTTGAGGTCAATTAAAAAGTTGTGCAGTACAAATGGAGAAAAACATTTTGGCATTTTAGAAGGGAACCTGAAGAATCTATTGAAATGAATCACATATGAAAAAATTTCTTTTAATTAATTACATCCTGGTTTTAGTCAAGTCTGAAAGAGAAAATTGAAGTGAGAAGAGGGAAGTAATGAGAGGTAGTGAGAGCCAGAACTTCCTTGTAAACCCTGAAAAGAAATTTGCATTTTGCTCTAAGTGTGATTCTAAGCCATTGACTTTGAGTGCTGGAAATATAGAATATCATTTTACATTCTAAATCATCAGTCTGACTGGTCTGGGGGCCCAGAGAGAAATCAAGATAATGCCTTTTTAGAAATAGACATAAAGATATGTTATAAATTCTTGATTACAAGAATTCAAATCTCAGGGAATGGATCAGGGCTGGATATGAAAATTTGGGCATCAATATATAAAGAATAGAAGAAATCTTCTGGGAGTAGTTAGAGATAGAAAAAACAAGTGGCCTGAACTCCCAAATATTTGGATCTCACTTAAAGATGCTGAAGTCAGTAAAGAAAACTTAGAAGGGGCAGACCAAAAACCAGGAGCATGATACTTCGTGGATGCCAAAGAGCCTATGACAGGGATGGGGGATTACCAAGTGTGCCAAATACCATGAATAGGCTGAGTAAGAAGAGAACACAGAAGCAGCCATGAGATGTGTCACCACCGGGGCCATGGTTGACATTGACTAGGGTGGTTTCAGCGGTGCAGTTTAAAAGAAAGATTGGAAGCTGACAAAGTGAATCCTAGATGCACAATTAATAACAGGTTTTTCAAGACTTTCCTATTAAAGGAATAACAATAACAACAAAATGAAATGATAATAAGCCAATAAAGGATTAAGAGAAACTTGTATTTTTATGTTTTTTTAATTCTAGGAATGATACAATGGAAAGAGATGATATTCCTGGAGCATATGAATAGGGGACCAGTGTCCTCTAAAAGAGGAGATAGGGACAAGAGGATGGAAGTCTGAGAATATATGAAAAGACTGGCCTTAGAAGAGAGTAGGGACACTTCATTCTTTGTCATAAGAAAGAAAGCGGATAGAGGATAAAGAGATACAGGAGCAGCAGATTTATTGGAGGGACTCTAAAGGCATTACTTTCTTCTTTTTCTATTTTCTCAACAAAGTGTGAAGCAAGTCATCGGCTGCAATGGAAGGAATGGATCTGTCTTATTACAAAAAGAATAAAGCAATTGACTCTAATAAAGAGAAGCCATCTAAACCTGTTTTCAAGGTCGCATGCCACATTTTCTTTCCTAGTAAACCCACTGCTATCTACATGATTCTAAATGATTGGAATAGTATCTACAACCCAGATGTTTGATAATTCTATGTCACTTCTTAACACTGTTGGGTTTATGAGTGAATAGGGAGGCTGGAATACATGTCACTTCACTCATATTTTCTTTATTTGTTGAGTCATCAGTACTTAGAGCAAATCTGGAGGATAGCTAAGAGATTAGCCATACAAAGGCAGGCTGAGGTTTAAAATAAAAGAAGTTAACATCTGTTCCCCTGAAATAATATTTATATAGAAATCAAACATAGATTTTATTTTTTCAATGCCATAAAAGATATAGAGAAGGCCAGATAAACTCATCTATTTTATTTCCTCAGAACTACAGAAAATCTGATATCAAAAGACAAACATGAAGATTAGTACTTGAATTGTGATTATCAGATATTATTGCAATTTATTCTCAGGGTAGTACCATTTTATGTGACAATTTCAGGCTGAACTATAACCTATGTACTAAGGCAGTCATTCTCCACCTGTTGAAACTTAAGGTATGGGAGTTCTTCTTTTGAGGATACTGATGAATCTTTAAACATCAGTGGATATAAAGATAATCAAAAATACTACTTTAAAAACATAGAAACCTTAATTTTATTATCTTTTGACAATAGCTCATATTGTTTGATTGGGTTAATTAGTGTTACAAATCCATTCTTTATTATTTATTAGTTAGATAAAATCTTTAGATGTGTTGTGGAACAATCCCTTTGTAACTTTACTGACTTTTATTGTTGAGGGCTTTCTTAAAATGTGTTTCTATAATAAATATATAAAGTGTTCAATTTGGAGACCTATAAGGCAATTGACTCCTGAAAATCAGTGACAACATCTAGGTACAACATGATAAATCTTGGGCTCTAGAGTCAGGCAATCCTGAATTACTGTTCTGCCATCTCCACTGAGTTGTATGTCCTTGAGTAAATCACTTAACCTCTAAACTTTCTCATGTGTAAAACAGGGAAATTAATAGTATCGCTACAGTTGTAAGATAAGTTGAGAACATGAATATTAAACACGTGTGCAAAGTATTAAACGTGTGTGTAATGGCAGCAATGGCATATGTGGAAAGCAACCTATGTGGAAGTTTCTTCATGAACGGGGTGGTTCCTAGATGTTTACTTTTTTCATCTCTCTTGTTGAGCTTTTCTTTTTTAATTATTAATATGCAAATTCATTGTAGGTAGATGTGGTTTGCATTTTATTTCCTAATATTTGATGCCTAAAAATATATATATTTAATATACTGTATATAGAAGATAGGAGACATAATAGTAAAATTTATACCTATGAACTCATCACCCAGTTTAAGAACTGAAATAAAATAAACACAGCTTCATCAACTAGGTGGTCCTTTACTATCTCGTGCTCCTGACTCATGGTCAGGGATAACTGCTATTTTAAAGTTTGGATTTATCATTTTCTCTTTTAAAAATACACATTCATCATATATGAAAGTATCCCTAAAATATATTTTTTATTTTGCTTTTTTGCTTATGTCGTTTCTGTTAACAGCATTTTTGATCAATATATTCCTAAAGTGTATTCACATGTTTGGCATTTTTATTTTTTATGATTATAAAAAATCCCATTGTGCAAATACAACAAAATTTTGTTCAGCCTGTTTTGAGGATTATTTGAGTTGTTTCCAATTGTTTTGCTATTAGGAACTATGCTGTATCTTGTACATTGAAAATTAGTGCAGGTGTACCTCTAGGAAAAAGTGGAATTGCAAGGTCTTTTTTCAGTTTTACAAGATTCTATTGTGTTTCAAAGTGGTTGCACCAATTAATTTGAATAAGTGTCATATAAGGATACTTGGTGATCCATAAACTTACCTTCAACTTTAAAGAAACAATATTTGCTCAGTTACAGATTTCTCCATTCTATCTCTCCATCCATCCATCAATTCATCTTATTTTTGATGCAGAGTAAGTTGAGGATATCAGTATTCCTCAACACAAAACACTTCAGCTTACATATTATGAACTAGAGTTCAATATTTGTTTAGGTAAAATAAGCATAGAGAAATACACAAACCTTATGTGTAACATTTCATGAATTTTAATATATGCATACATCTGTTGTATCACACAAATGGCTATCAGTTTATAGAAGAACATCATCATCATGACAGAAAGTTCTTTCATGGCTCCTCCCACTCAACTTCTGCATCCTTCTAGGAAGCAGTAATTGTTCTGTTTTGTCATCATATATTTATTTCTATAGAAATGGCATCTTTTGTGTGTGGCTATTTTTGGGTCATTTGGCATTTTTCATATAAATTTCAGATTTAACATGTCAAGTTCTGAAAAAACTATTAGAATTTTGATTTATAGTACACTGAGTCTATACATAAATTTGGAGGTTTTATTGTCCATGAGAATGGCATATCTCTCCAATTATTTGAATCTTCTTTAATATATTACAACAAAAATTTATATTTTTTCTATACATCTTTTACATATCTTTTGTTAAACATTTCTTAAGTACTTTACATTTGATAGCTATTATAAATGATAAATAATGATTATGATGAAAATGGTGATGTGATGATTGTATTCTTGTTTCTTCCTGGCATACAGAATTTTATTGCATACTGACCATATATTCAAGTACATTGTTAAACTCTCTTATTTTCTCTAACTTTTTTGTAGAATGTTTTGATGATTTTATATAGTAATAATAATATCAATGAATAATTATATTATTAAAAATTCGAATAATTTTATTCTCCTTTCTTCTATGTGCTAACAAGGACTTCCAGAACTCTAAATGGAAGCAATGACAATGTACATCCTTATCATGTTTTTGATTTTAAAAGGTCTGCTTTTAGGAAGATACACTTTTTCCAAGTCCTTTTTTTTTCCCCCTCTATTTTATATTTTGTGAAGGTTTTATAATAACTTGATATCAGATTTTTTCATTTATCCACAAAGATTGAGATGATCATACAATATTCTCCTTTAATTTGCTAAGAAGCTGAAATACGTATCAGTGTTGAACCACCCTTCTGTTACTGGATTAACTTGGATTAATCATGGTGTACTATCTTTTCTATGCAGTCCTGAATGTAGCTCTCTAAAATCCGGTTTATGACCTTTGCAGCTAGATCATGATTGAGATTAGCACATAGTCTTCTATTAAACATAATTTATTATTATATATTAAAATCTACTTTCTCCATCTCACATTTCCCTCATACCTTTTATGCTGCTCCCCTAATTTCAACCAGATTATATTTGTCAGGCTTCAGAGTATGTTAAATACTCTCTCAATTTCATCAATTTAACCCATCGTAATGGATTCAAAGTCTCTTAAAGTAGTTTGACATTTTCCCCAGAAATAATGGCATTTTGGGTGTAAAGAAGAGACCTAGAATAAAGGCAACGTTTTATTATTTATTTGGAAAGTTCTAGCAAATACAATATATGACCATATGATATTGAGGGACTCCAGAGAAAAAGACAGTTTGACCCCCTAGGCAGTCTCAAAATAGACACAGTTTGACCCAAGTTTGTGTAAATCGAAAAAACAAACAAGCAAACAATACTTTTTCTATAATTTAGAACATTTTTATGCCCATTTTTCTGTTATTTTATTTTTGTTCTGGAGTCTGAGCAAATAGAACAGCTAAGATGCATTCTGTTCTTTCTAATCATATCTGTATCACATTACAACCATTACGTTTGTCCCCTCTTTCCTTTCACCCACTTTTAATACAAGTTTCAATTGTGCTTTGTTAGTTCCTGTCCATTACTATTAGAGAGGAGTAGCCTACATCCCCTTAATGAATTACTTTACACTCTTTCTTCTATTGCATTATTTTCTTTCATTAAGAAGATTTGGGGGATAGCAAAATAGATCTGTCCATATATAATTACAAACTAATAAGTATAAGTTTTCTTATTTTTTTATCAATTATGTGTTTTTGTAGTAGTATTGACTATGAAATAGGAGGACGTATATATTTTTTGAAAAGAAGGGGGAATTTGCCTTACAATTAAGAGTCATTAAAATATTTTTATTATTATGTAGATATAGGTAACAATACAGATATTAAGGTTAATTTTAGTGGTCGTTATATTATCATGCTTTTAGTTGACCTCTGCTAAAAATGGAAATTCTGAATTCCATTTCTGCTTTTATAATTCTAAGAGAGATTTTTTGAAACAATGTTCTGGTTTATTTTCACATAAAATTAGCTTTGACTTTCAGTACTTTGCAGGTATTTTGGTAGCGTTGCTTCAGTATTGTTATATGCCACTGTATTTTTCTTTTCTTTTCCTTGTGAAATTTTGCTGTCTCTACCAAAAAAAAAAAAAAAGTAAAATTGAGAATAAAGTCTTTTCTTTCTAGTCTTCCTAACTTCTTCAAAAAACAGTTATATGTGTGGCTTGTATCAGGGATTACAAAGTGTGAACCCAATATATTGTCTGTCTGATTAATTTACCTATTATGGAAATTGAATCTGGTAGTCAGTCAAATGTAATTACTTCAGCATGTGCCAGGCAGGGCACTGTATTAGGTATTAGGAGTGTTGCTACCAATAAACCATCCAGGAGCTACTAGTAATATGTTTGTGAAATATTTGTATTAGTTTCTCATTACTGCTATAATAAATTTCCAAAGACTTGGTGGCTTAAAAGAGCACAATTTTTTTTTTAATCTTAGAGTTTTGTTAAAACTTCTAACTTTATGTTAGAAGTATGAAATGTTTCAATGGGCTAAATCAAGGTGGTAGCAGGGATATGTTCCTTATGGAGGCTCTAGGGGAGAATCTATTTCCTTGACTTTTCCAGCTTTTAGAGGCAGCCAATTTCTTGATTCAAGGTGTCCTTCCACCTTTGAAGCCAGCAAAGGCCCAATGGCCAGTGGAGTCTTTCTCATGCAGCGTCACTCTGATATTGATTCTCCTGGTTCCCTTTTTCACTTATAAGGACACTTGTGATTACATTGGGCCAGGATAATCTCCTTATCTGTTATTCAAGATGGTCACCTTTTTTTAAAGGTCGTTTTAATATTAGTAACCTTAATTCCAACTGCAAACTTAATTTCCCGTTGCCATGTAGCATAACATATTAACAGGTTCCAGAGTTTAAAATGAGCACATCCTGGGGGACCATTATTCTGCCTACCATAGTACTCTATAAGTCTAAGTACCATGACAAGTTTCAGACCTCTAAAATAATGAACTGAAAGTTTCATCTGTAAAATTTGGATCTAAAACATCTTTTTCATTATTCATTACATACAAGTGCTGCAAAACTTTGATTTTGGTTGATTTATTTGGATAATTATCCTTAGTTCTCCAGCTGATTTTGCATAAGTTAAAATAACATAGATTTAATCTCTTAACCAAACATAAGAGTTCCAGTTTTAGAATTGTATTAATTTTAGAAACAAAAGACAGTAAGGGATACTTATGAATATTAATTAAGTAGGTTCTAAAATAAATTATAAGGAATAACATTTCAGAATCTAAGGACTCAGCTTCTGTGTAAGACATATTAAAAATGACAGCATGGTTTGCCACTACTATTTTTTTTTAATTCCTTCTGACCTTATATGTTTAACTTTTCAGGGTCAAAAAAGAAGTATTAGGTGTTTGATTTGGATGTATAAATTTTTGACTTAAGGGTTTCTGGCTTCAACTCTATTAGGACCTCCTAACCTTACAGCTTGATGTGATTTAGTAAGTAGACATGATGGTCATTGTTTCATGTATAAACAAAAAGCCACTTTTTGTCTTTCAAACTAGATTTAAAATTCACTGACACAGTAGAAATAGAAGTTAGAGTGAATATCATGGAATAATTAACATTATATTCATGTTATGATAAACATTACCATTTTCATTGATGCTGAGCCAAAATAGATTGCAGCATGAGTTCCTAAAAGATCTCGAAGTCCCATCCTGTTTTTTTTTTTCCTCAAGATGTCAGAGTATGGTTTTTGCTAACTCATTGGTTTAGAGAATGTATTGATGAGGCCTGAATGCTGAAATACATAGGTCAGTTATGACCTTCACCTCCTGGTGAAGGATTCTTTAGATGTTGAGCATAAATCTGGAGCAAGAGTAATCATAATAAAAGTTTCTTTTAATTGTTAAGCACGTAATGAAACTTTGGGGTACCAGTACTTTGCATCCTCCTCAGGGCTGTAATGGCTGTAATTTCTGATAAGATACAATACTAAACTGACATTTTCATTTCTGAATTTATCCTATTTCATGAGATTTTAGGCACCTTGTTTTAAATAAAATTGCATGACTAACTACTGAACCCCAAACATCTGTTGCTGTATAGATTTTGTGTACTCAGTGAACATCCTTTTAATGAGAAATAGCTTCATATTTCTGTTTTGGAAGGGATATATTTGGTCATCAAATTAAACTTCCCATTTTGCATGTTCAACCAACCCAAACTTTGCCAAGAGGTTAAAAATTCCAGGATCTCTTTATATTTTGCATTAATTACATGAATGGGTTTAAAAATTTTTTTTTTTATCCGTTATCCCTCATTTTGTTTTGCTTAAAATTTGGTTTTTTTGGCTCCTGCAGACTTAGAGATTTAAAAACAACTTGGGATCGAATCTCAGCTCTATCTTTTAAAGATGTTTGATTTTTTCACTTCCTTGGATATAAATAGAAAATAATAACACTTATCTTTCTAAATTGTAATGATTAAAAGAGATATGTTTAACTGTCTAACATAGTATCCTGTTCATAGCAGATACGCAAGAAAACTTCTTTCCTTGTTCTTTTGTGTTATCTTTTTCTTCCCTCTTCTCCTTTTTAGTTACTAGAGTGGTAAATCCAGGTTACTTTTTTGAGTTGCATTGTGTTGTTTTCTGCTTAGACCTTATGGTTGTATAGGGTGAAAAATTGGTTGTTGACATTTATTGTGATGAAATAAAGGATAAAAAAAGGTTTGAGGCTTTGAATACACCATATCCCACAGGAGAAAGGAAAATTAGAGACCCCCAATCCTTGTAGGCCAGTGTGATAAATCTTTAATAAAGCAACTGTAGGATATATCCCTTAAACCTAGAGAAATATATAAAATAATCTTTTAAATCATGTTAATGGCTTGTTTAGTAGCACTGGCCTACTTAGTAGTTAATATTTCCACCTACTCATAGACTTTTCACTTGAGAATTGGAATTTCCTTCTCTTTAATTCCTGTGCATGTTAGAAAGCACAGGTGTTCTTGAAATATAATACTGTTGGGTGAGGAATCTTTTGCTAACACAGGCTCAGTGGGGTATGTGAAACCAAAAAAAAAAAAAAAAAAGCTATAAGGAGGCTTGTACACTTTCCTCTTATTATTGCACCTGCATTAGCATACCTTCAGCTTCAGTTACTTGTTAAAGAAGGAAATTTTAGAAGAAAAAAATTCTATGTACTTCAAGGAGTATAGGTAAGGAATTACTCAAATTTAAGACATAGGTCCCCAAACCCTAGGTGAAGGCTCACAAACATATATTATTTATTATGTATTTGCTGTGAAGTTTAAACTTCTTAAGTTCAGGGAACATTTTTATTATTATATATTTCCAAGTGCTTCAGGTTATTATCCTCTGGAAAATTAGTAATATGATTTTAAAATGTTATGCTGTCCTTTTTAACAAATAAACACATGAAAATTATTTGAAAATGAAAATCTATGAACAAATAAACGTAAAACACTATAAGAATAATGATGAATATGATGGTGATGATGATGGTGATTATGAAAAAGATAATGAAAATCAAGGCTATAGAATTTGATGTGGAGGAGAACTGAACAACCTAGTGAAGAGGTGTGATACCTCTTGTTAAGAAGTTAGTGTATCAGGTAGACTGGTATAGGTACAGTATAATAATAAAGGAATAACTTATTTGTAAGTAAAAGAATTTATCATTTACTGTTTGGTGATGCTGTTAGATACTCAGATGAAGAAATTTATTATTACCAGTTATTACCAGTTATTACCAGTAATTACCAGTTATTACCAGTATAATAATAGTTAAGGGTAAAATATTTGAACACAAATAGCAAAAAGCATTTTGCATGGTGGTGTTTAGAGGAAAGAAGAGGCAACTTCTGCTTCAGAAGGGGGATCTGAAATTCTAAAATCAAGTCATCAAACCAGAGACTTTTGCAGAGAAAAAGCTACAGTTTTTCAGCACTAACTAAATGTGAGGATAAGGAAGATAAAGAAACCAAGTTGATTCAAAGTTCTTAACCTTGAAAGACTAGAGGGTGGGTGCCATGAATAGAAATTTAAAAATCAAAAGGAAATTTTAGTAGAAGACAAATAGCTATAATGCAGTCTTGTTTTGTGGGAGTTTGAGGAAAGTAGGGGTTTTACTTCTGTTTAGAAGGTGGAATTAGTCATTTAAAAAAGAGGCATCAAACCTGAGTCTCCAAGGAAGAGTGATGGGATGGAGGAGGGAGATCAAGTGACATTTAGTCATGAGAAGAGACAGCAGGGAGTACGGAACTCTTGAGGAGAGAGGGTTTGGGACAGGATTGCCTAAGATGTAAGTCCGAGTAGGTATATCAAGGGGATCTGGGAACGAGGCAGGTTAAAAATTCAGATTAAAAGTTTGGGAGAAGACTCAGAGCTGGAAATACAGGATTCTGAGCCATCTGAGGAGAGATGATACTCAAAGATTTATGATAGGACATAACGGATTATAGATAGAAAGACAAGGAATAAGAAAATGACTCCAGAGGCTTAGGGATGGCGTACATTGAAGGGCTGAGAGGAGCAGCAAGGCAAGAGAGTAGAGGAAACAGAGAAAGAGGAATCAGAGTAGTGGTAGACAAACTAGAAGAGTGTTCTCAGAAACAGAACCATGAGAGGAAAGAGGATTTAAGGGGGATCAACCTGAAATGTGTATGTTGTCGGAGCATCAAGACATGTTTTTGGAATAGATGCATGTGGTTAGATTGGGAGTAATGATAGCTATGTGCAAACATTGCCACTCCTACCCTTGGCCTCTGCTGACTGATAACGTTAATGTCTGTAAATATCTTTTCACTTATTTGTACACCTCCATCCCTGTCATTTGTGGTTATTTCAGAAAAGAGAAATCCAGAGCATATGTGTGCCTTTTTAATTTCATGTATCTTTGTACATACTTTCTCAAGTGCCTTGTACTTAATTTTATATTCTTTTGTAACCACAGTTTTTCTTTGCACAAAAGATTTGCTAACAAGAGCTCTGATTTCTCAAGTGAACCCAAACATTTCTAATTAAATGTAAGCTTAGTATCTTTCAGAGAAAAATTCTTAATGCTTCCATTAAAATTAGTAAGCAGCACGTGTCTGCAACAATAACAGTAGAGTTTGGTGGTGGCTTTTAGCCTTTGGATAGAAAACTGCTTTTGATAATGAACTCAGAATGTCTTGTAGAATCCTTGCACTTTAATATCCCTAATATTATTCTTCATGATTTGTTAAACTTAAGGAGAGTAAAACAACTTTTTTCATACCTATAAAGGAAAAGTCAGGAACAAAGTTTGTCTCTAACTTAAACTACTTAGTTTTTTCTATTTTTTAATACTTTTGTTGATTCTCTAATTGCTTCTGTGCATATGTTATATTTACCCAATTCAACTGTAAGATTATTGTGGGCAGAGACCATTTTTTAAAAAAAATTAGCCATGCAGCAGCACAATATCTTACACATGAAACACAATAGTAAACTGAATGTATGTTGAATGGAACCAAAAGAATCTTCTATATTTACATATCCCTCTGTTTCTCTTAATTCTCATTTAAGCATAGTTCAGAATTCATCCCAATTCATTTTTTATGACTTTTTGTAAGAAAAACCTCAGAAATGGCCATATTATAAATGTACCTAAAGTGAAACTTTTTGCCATGTTATCAACAAGATAAATATTTTGAACTCAAAACTAGAGAAATTAGATAAAAGGGGAATACTACAAGTTGGAAAAAAATTTGGTACAAAAGCAGCGTATCCCACAGAATAAAAAGAAGTAAAAGATCAAGACATTGAAAAATAGGAGTGGGATATGAGAACACTTTTTATTTCTTGTTTATTTTTCATAACTAACAAATAACTCATTCTTTTTACCTCTGACAGTAACATTTGTGCAGAAAAGTCATTTTCATTAACCTTTGGTTTGTAATTTACAGCCTCTCTGCCCAAAGGCATTGCTGTTATTTACAATTTTTCTTAGTCCTATGGAAAACCAAACAACCATCATCGTAAGGCTAATATATGTTAAGTGCCTTTGGCACATTTCAATTAAGTATTAACATAGATTGGAAAATTTCCAAAACATTTAGTGAATATTACTTTCAATCATTTTCATTAAAATTAATAGCAGGTGTTAAAAAGTAATATACCACGGAGCTGGGGGAATTGACTTCCTAGCTTCTAAAAGTCGTGTTAATGTAGAAAGAATTTTAGTACAATTCAGCCACATAGTAACCTGGTACCATTAAATCCTCCATTTTGTGTGGGTAGAGGATGGGAGTTATGTGCAAATTTTTTTTTTTTTAATAAATTTATTTAATTTATTTATTTTTGGCTGCATTGGGTCTTTGTTGCTGCGTGCTGGCTTTCTCTGGCTGTGGCAAGCGGGGGCTACTCTTCGTTGAGGAGCGAGGGCTTCTCACTGCGGTGGCCTCTCCCTCTGCGGAGCACGGACTCTAGGTGCTCCGGCTTTAGTAGTTATGGCACCCGGGCTCAGCAGCCGCGGTGCACGGGCTCTAGAGCGCAGGTTCAGTAGTTGTGGCGCATGGCTCAGTTGCTCCATGGCATGTGGGATCCCCCTGGACCAGGGCTCAAACCCGTGTCCCCTGCATTGACAGGCGGATTCCCAACCACTGCACCACCAGGGAAGCCCCGTGAATTGTTTTAATACTTTTAAATAGTGACTCCAGATTTTAATGAGTATTTACTAGATACCCAAAATAATGAACTGGCATTTGAGCAAGGTTAAAACCTCCAACTACACTCATACATCACTAACAGTATTTTTCAGAAATAATTAAAGATGAGCTTTGAGAAATCAGTTTACAGAAGTGAGAAAAAGAACTCTCCAAATTAAAGATTATACCAAAATAGAGGTACTAAAATCATTATAAGAGGAACCAATGATTGAAAATTTTGTCTGTGAGAATTAAAAATAAAAGTAAAACTGATGAATGAAGTGAAATATATTGTTGAAATATCAAAATATATCAGAAATCTTAATGGCCAAAATTTACCTCTAAAAATAGTATTATATAGAATGTTAGCATTAAAATAAAAGTCATTGGCCTTCCTCACTTAGTAACCCTTTATTTTCTTAAAAATGAAAAGATCTCCAGCTGCATACCTGCTTACAGTACTATTGGTATTACATGCAGCATTTTAAAAAGTGATATTTTATCAGATTTAGTTCGTGAGATATATATATATGCACACATATAATATTATATATATATATGCACATATATATAATTTGCAATTTGGGGTAATAATTTTTCAACCTTTAGAGATATTACACATAAACACTGATTTTCCTTCATGTCTTCTGTTCAAGTCAATGTTATATAAGGATCAGAGAGTGGAACATGAACAAGTTAAAGATTTTACATAGAGTTTTGCTGTTGGAATAAGAGCAGCATTTTGAATGTTAATATCATAAAGTGTTTTACTCACTTTGTCCTAAATTTCCTTCAAATGTAAGAGAAGGAAAAGGGATATTATACAAAGGACATAATAAAAGAGCGTAAAGATAAAACTCTTTTCTTTGCAATGGGGATGGCCTTCCTTTTTGTCAGTTTTCTAGATGCTCACCTCTTCAAAAAAGCCATTGAATACAATTAAACTGACACTCCAAGAGTACAGAATAGTGAAACCAGAAGAATACTTAGCTTAGAAAACATGGTAAGGATAATTATGTCATAGCACTTGTGTAAGGTGTGATGATCAAGGTGAGGTACCCCTGGCTATGAATCCAAGTAGTGAATGTTGACATCTGCTTTGTGAAATCAGGGGAGTCAGCCTGGCCAAACAGTAGCTTAGTAGCTTGTATGGCCAGTGCAGGTCTAAGATGTGGGCTCTCAGACAGGTCCTTAGGAGAGTATGGCTTTGAGAGAGCATCCCTAAGAAACTACTGAAAAATGGGTCATGTAAAAAGCACACAGGTTTATGTTTGCCACTGTAACTGTTACATGAGAAAACTAAGGCTAGTTGTGTGGTGTGTATAGGAGAGACTCAGAAGATGTCATTCCGCATGTCTGGGATAACTTTTTTCTTATCCCCGTTGTCCACCATAAAGACTCATTTTTATTCTTCAAATCTGAGGGAAAATGTCATTTGGTTTCACTAGTTTTCATTCGCCCCCATTTCTTAAGTAGAGTCATTCCTTCCTTTGCCTCTGCTATATTAACCAAAATTTCAGAAAGGGAGACTGGATTTAAGTAAAAAGGTGTTTATTTGGGGTTTGTTAGGACTGCTACTGGGAGACAAAGGTTCAAGAAGCCCTTGAATTGTGTTCCAAGGGACTACAAAATTTGATTTTTATTTTTTTATTTATTTAGTTTTTGCGGTATGCGGGCCTCTCACTGCTGTGGCCTCTCCCATCGTGGAGCACAGGCTCCGGACGCGCAGGCTCAGCGGCCATGGCTCACAGGCCCGCTGCTCCGTGGCATGTGGGATCTTCCCGGACTGGGGCACGAACCCGTGTCCCCTGCATTGGCAGGTGGGCTGTCAACCACTGCGCCACCAGGGAAGCCCCCAAAATTTGATTTTTAAATGACCTTGAATATGCCATCACGTAGCACTTCTCTCTCACACACACACACACACACACACACACACACACACACACGCACGCACACACTTCTTCTTTCTCTCACCATAGATTAAGCATCTTAAAGAAAGGGCCGGTATCTATTTAACTTTGTATTCTTGGCCCCTAGCACACTGACTGATAGATAATAGTTGCTCAAATATATTGAATGAATAAATTAATAATTTAAGGCTGTAAAAAAATCGAGTAAGATTAAAGGGTAGTAAGATCAGAACAATATCAAGAGTTTTTAAGGAAAAATGTCTCTTATATTTGAAAGTGATTCTAAGTAAATGCCAACAGAATTTGAAAAGCTTCTAGATTCCATATGCTTCAAGCACTATTACCACAGACAGAAAAAAAAAAGACGGATTCATGTGAGGCTAAGTGGGGAATTCTTAGAAATGGTATTTTGCCATATTTGCTAGTATTTTGCTAGTTCTTAATTGGGAGGGGTTAACAAATGAAAAGGAATTATTTTGCACCAAATACATTGCAGTGAATTATAAAGGCATGTAAATTGTAGTTTGGTAGATCATTATAAAATTCTTCCATACTAGTTTGGTTGTTCTCAATTCAGTTGTTTTCATAGTTCCAAATTTGAAAATCAAAAATTTTCAACAGTTTATCTAGTTATGAACCTGGTCTTTGGATGAATTCTATAGAAACTGAATCTCCTAGCATGATTCAGTCTCTATAGATGACTGAATAGAGGCAGTTTTCAAATGGGTTATTTGCAAAAAATCACGTTATGGTATATTGTATTTTTGTTTTGTTTGAAATTAATAAATTATCTTTGAAATATTAGATGGCTATTAATAAATAGCATATGTAGCATAAGCTAAATATCTTCCATCTAAGGTTGCATATTGATAACAGATCAAGTAAAGCTATTCTTCCTCATGTAAGTAGATGGTGAGAGCTTGAGCACCGTTTTTTGCTTTTTTTTCCTACTCTTGTTTCTAATTTGATATCTCTAAAGGCTTTGGTTTCTATTTCTATAAAAGCTTTTTCCCATGTGAATTAGGCAATTTTTACTGATGAAGAGAAGACCTCTGTAACATTTTTTCCTGGAAGCTACCATCAAATTGTTGACTTCTTTCCAGTGACCTTCAAAGTATAATGATAATGCATCATTATTAATCTGTATTGGAGTTGAACTTATAACCTTTAGACCAAGACTTGTATATTGGACATCTATATTCATGATTCCTAGATTTTAGCAGAGTATCTATCTCTTGGGTCATCTATGAGGAAACATGCGGAATTCATATGAACATAGTTGTAAAATGGTTAAGATTTTTAGGACAAAAATTGTATGCAGTTTAATTACTTTAAGATTGATGATGCTCACAAGATAATGTGTCTTATACAAGAGTAGTCTATGGCGCTTTTACTGAGTAATTAGGGGGTGTAGCCCATGGAACTAACTCTTCTTTGTGTTAAATTCCAATTTTATTTTTGATTCTTAGTAACAAATCAACTAGGTGAATATCCATGGAAAAGGATTACCTATGGTTCCCTTAGCAATAAAATTATATTTATATAATACTATATAATATAATATTTATATTATAGTATAACATAATATATAATATAATAATGTTTATATCATATTATAACAATATATAATAATATAACATTATATTATAATATTTATGTTAATATTCACTTAAAGGTTCAAAAATATAAAATGGATAATATAGCCTTAGATTCTTTATGCCTTTAGAAGTGAAACCTAGCTACTACATAGATATGTAGCTATACAAGTATGTAGAACCTATACTATGATGTCAAGTCTCCTGCGTAGTCTATCATTGCCAACTGCTGGTGGTTTTAGGACAGACCTGATGGACACGTATATGGGTTTTGTTTGGATGAAGTCTATTTGTGCATTAGAACTGAACACATTATTCTGAATCAGATAGACTTGGTTTTTGAATCTCTCATCTTCACCTTTGGGTAGATGAGCAAGGGAAATGCTTTCATTCCCAAATTCCTGTGAACTCTGCTATTATATCTCTAGCACTTAGCACGATGAGCTGGCTAATTGATTCCAATTAAACAAAGGTTTAAACCAAACACGACAGAAAATCATGTCCAAAGAAGTGGTTGTTTTCCCCTCATCTTCAGATGTAAAACATGCAAGAGATTCGTTGGAATACTCATTGTCAAGATCTTCAGAACAGAGGGCTCTGAGAATGGCCACAAATAATATGTAGTAATCACATATAGGTTGAGTAACCAGCCTTTCTCTTTCAACTGGAAGTATTTTTTCCCTTGGGAAAAGTTAATCTCCCTACTACAACAATGTACTGAAAACTGCCAATTATGGCATCTAATTCTGTTGATAAAAATATGACCCAGGTAAAGGTCCTACCCTGTGAAGTCTTTTATTTTCTTTGAAGTAATGTGCTTTGTCCTAAGCATGCTAATACTGACCTATAAAGCTAATTTCAGCTCCATTAACAATTATAGAAATGCACATTAGCAATCAAATAGTAAAGAAAATAATATATTGCAGTGTTCCGTGTTTGAGAAAGTGTAGGAAATTAACACATTCATTTTCTTGGGGCATTGTATGTTTTGACCAACTTTCATGAACATATCTTGATAGTCTGCATCAAAACATTGAAAAATGTATGTACCTTTTGACCCGATAATTCTACTTCACATGTATTTACCCTAATGAACAAATGAGTGTGTAAAAAGATCTTTACAAAAGACTGCATGTCATATCACCGTTATAGTAGGGAAAATATATAAACAATGCGAGAGTCAATAATAGGGCATTTGTGATGTAAATTGTGGCATATCATAAGTAAAGTATAGTCTTAAAAATAATGTAGAAAAATATTAAATACCATAGAAAGGTATTCATGATGTTTTATAGGGTGTGTTAGGAAACATTATTTCCAGTGTGATTTTATTTTTGTTTAAACAAAGTTGTATGTTAAAAAAGACTAAAAAAAAAAAGTTTCAGAATGTTGATAGAAATTATCTCTGGGGAGGGTTATTGGGTAACTGTCACTATTGATCTCTATTTTCTAAGTTTTTAAACAACAAATGTTTTAAATAAGAAATACCAAAAATTCATATTTTGAACAACAAAAGGTCATTCCACAGATAAGTGGTGCAGTATTGATTGTATAGAGCCTTGGAAAGTTGACATCACTTTGAATGATTTACTTAGAGATTTCCTTATTTGCTTTTATGTTAGACTGAGGGACGTGACTTTGTTGTCTTTTTTTTTTTCATCTTGTATAAAACATGTTTGTTTCTAGCTTTCAGGAAGCCAGAACAGAGGGAAACATACATAAGATGCATAACTCAAGTTATTAGAAAGTAGAAACCGTAACTGCTCTTCAGGGGAAAGAAATATATAAATAACTGTACAACTCAATTATAAATAGCATGCATTAAGTGACAGAAAACGTCCTCAATAAGATGTTAACACAAATGCAACAATTAATCAAGGTACTTAAGAAGCATGTTGAGTTTGTCAAGAGTCTTTTTCTTTTCTTCCCTAGAATCATTTAGCATTATGGTGAATATACAAAATACTGTATTGCCAAAATTAAGGAACCTGGAAACATTTCGCATCCCCTCATCATCATGAATTGGTTTATTTAAATTCAGTAAATATTTTTTGTATGCTTATTATTAGTTCAACACCCTGTTATATGCTATGAAGCATGGCAAGCAGCTTAAGTTGGGAGTTCATCATGTATAGAACTTTCAATTTTATTTAATATTATGTTCTTAGAAACGAAGATTTGTGTATTCTTTTATTGACTAGCAGTTAGTGGTGTAAGTGATAAAATAGGGCAAGACTTTATTTTTTGTATTTGAAGGATTTGATCTGCAGGATTGAAGGATTATATAAGTTTATTTGGAGTCTGTATCCTAAATTTAATAACCACATCTTAAAATAGGGATAATAGTAGTATCCATATCATAGAGGTATATGGAGCTCTAAATGAGAAAGGCATGCAGAAGATTTAGGAGAGTGCCTACCATGTAGCAAAAATATAATAAATGTAATTTATTATTACTATTATTATTATTTTAGTGTCTAAGGCAAAATTCAAACTCAGTCTGGCATACAAAGCTCCCACAGCCCCTGTCTGTTCCTTAAGTCTTATCTTGCACTATTGCATTCACACCTCATGCTCCCCAGGCCCAATGAGACCTTGCACGTCTCATACATCTGTGCTTTTGCTCAGCTGCCCTTTCTGCATGGAATCCTAGCTTAAAGACCTAACAGAATGTTTCTCATATTTTAAGACTTGATTCAAGAGATGTATGTCCCAAAGTCTATCCTGAAACCTCCTTCTCACTCTACTCAGGATTGAATATTTTCTCTCTGATGTCCTTCGTATGCAACACAATTTTCTCTGTAGTGCCCTTGGTATTTAAGTGCTGTATTTGTTTACATATCATTATTCCTCTTTTACACCCTACACTCTTCAAGATCACAAAGTTTTATTGCCCTTTGTATTCTCACTACAGAACACAATACCTAGAATATAATAGACATTAAAGATGTGAGAAATACATAGAGAATAGCCGTGTTCCTCCAGATGAGGCCTAGGCCACCAGCCAACCTACCAGCTCTTCAAGGACACATGAGCAAGCCCACTCCAGAACAACAGCACTGTCGAGTTGAACTGCAGACTTGTGAGAAATAATACATGGCCACGTGGTATTTTAAGCACAAGATTTGGGATGTCTGTTTCATGACAATCACTAACTGATACAGATATGTAAATAAAATACCAGGAAAAGAAAGTCATTTAATTTCAATGCTAGATTTTCCATGAGAACAATATAAAAAGAGACCTGGGAAGGAATAGTTTGTCTGTGGGAGAATAAAAATATTTCATGAAGGGAGTAAAAACTCACAAGGTTAGGGGCTTTTTCATTTCAATTAGAAAAGCTCAAGCTCCAGCTCATCACTCCCTTCTACTCTGTTTTCTTAGCAGACTATTGATGAGAGTCATCAGAGACTCCGAGGCATCCCGTTATTTTGTAATAGCAACTGTGTGTGATGAGTGTCTGGGGCACAATGGAAGTCAGTATAGCTACATGTACAATGTCAGGATTTTTCACAGCGCTTCCCAATTAACTTCCAGAGAGCCTGACTACAATATCACCAGCTGCTCACTCAATCAATTTCTACACATTTTTCTGAGCTAAATGGGGCTTGCATGACTGAATTTGCATAGGAGTTTTCTCCAGTTGCAATATCATAACTAGTGGGCGAGGTATTTGGAAATGATTTTTTTCTGCTTTGTGGGACATTCTCTTTGATTTTATATCTTCCCTGTCTCTTTCTCCAACATTGCTTTTGCATCTGTGAGATATGTAAATTTGGAATGAGAGTCAAAAACCAGTGATGAGAGGAATAAGGTGAACTCCCCTCTTTTCATAATTTATCCATTTATTAATTCATCTTCTTGCCAGATACAAATTGATTGCCTAGAATGTGTAAGGTACTATGCAAAGTTCTGGGGTTATAATAAAAATAAGAAAGAGCTCTTGAAATCATGAAGTTAACATTTTAGGGAAGAGTATGGAAATATACAGGTAATCCACAGATAATGATAGGCTCTAATTTAGGGAGGGTAGTTAGAGAAATCTTCTGTAAGAGGATACCATTTAAGCTGAGACCTGAAGCACAGGAGTCAGCAATGGGAAGACTTTGGGGAAGGTAATTTAAGGCCCCTGGAAAAACAATGGCAATGAGCTCTTGTGGAGAAGAGCTCATTGTGTACAGAACTGGCCAGTAAGACTGTAGTGTAATAGAAGATGGGTAAGAGATAAGAAATAAGACGGGGAGCTAGGCAGAGAGTAGTTCACGCAGGGCCCTAAAGATCATGCTAATAATTTACACTTTTCGGGACCCAGGCATTCAGGTGACTCTTTCTGCTTGTCTTTATTTTCCCAATACCATAGGCAAGAGAGATGCAAGAGAGGAAGACAAGAGACTGACAGTTGCAGTGATACAGGTGAAAGATGTAGTACTTGGATGAAGGACTGATAGTGAGGATAGAAGGAAATAGATTGTGCTATATTTTGGAGGTGGACCTCGCTGCACTAATGAATAGATGTTTTAGAGGGTTTTTCTTTTATCTTCTTTTTTGCATGCAAATTAGGGCTATAAGCCCCAGTTTTGGCCACATTACTCTATCAGTATTAAACCACAAGAGATGCTTCCCATTCAGTAAAGGACATTACATCCTTTGTAATGGATCAACATTACAAGATCAACAACTTAGGTTGCCTAATTTTCATACAGGTAAAATGACAGCCAGATAGATTAGGGTAAAAAGATTTTAGAATGACCCCCTGGGAAATTGCTATTTAGATATATAGAAATGGTGATGGGACTCAGGGCAGGCTGCTCCTGAGTGGCCCCCAGATGTGCCCCTTTGGCATGCAGATTATTTTGAGCTGAAAACTATCAAGGCCCAAAAGATTTGGGAAGAACCTTTGAACTTCCTCCTTACTGTCGAAAAGAATTTAAGATAGGAAGACTGTCCTGTATGGAGCTATCACCAGAGATAGCTATAATTAAAGCATTAGGTGTGGTAGACAGGGAGGAACCTTGGAAAGCCTATTCGATCACAGTCCTCTCTATGTCCCACTGTCTCTGGACAGACCAGCACTCATTTGTTTACCAAACATTAACTCTTTTTATCTTCCTGTGAATTTCCCCTTGAAGTCTCAGACCCCCACCTCCTTCTCCTTAGTCCATAATAATTATATATATATATATATATATATATATATATATATATATATACACCTCACCTTCCTTTGTTGTCTTTGGAGTTCTTTATACTTATGCGGATTCCCCATGTATACATAATAATTAGGTTTTCTCCTATTAATCTGCCTTATGTCATTTTTATTGCCAGCCAAAAGAACTAAAAGGGGAAAGAAGGGAAATTTCCCTTCCTCCAATGATGGTAAAGATGTGGACACTGAAACATTTCTACTGACAAAATGATTTACAATTTCCTTAACCCAACATTCCTTCACATTTGGTGCCTGTTGATGAACCGTGTATGTATGGGAAAACTAGACTTAAACCTAAATTAAACTTTACAGATTTCTTTTTAGAAAATTACATCTGTTTTATTCATATACATGATACAAACTATAATGAACTATTAATAGTTTATACTAAGAGATATAGTAAATGACTGGTTCATGTTCAGTGGTGAAGTAACAGGACACCAAACAAATCCCAAGACAATAGAAAATGATTTACTAAAAGTGAAACCATGCACCTCAGAGTGGGACTCGAACCCACATGGCTGGGGCTCGAACCCAGCCAAAACCCACAGTCTTCCAACTGAGATCACACACCTTGTTTCAGGACTTCATGAATCTCAGGTTCTTGATGTCTCATCACAGAAAGAATTCAGTGAAAGACAAAGTGATAGGTAAGAAGTGGATTTATTTAGAAAGAAACACACTCCACAGACAGAGTGTGGGCCATCTCAGAAGGTGAGAAAGGCCTTGGGAGAAACATACTCCACAGACAGTGTGGGGGCTATCTCAGAAGTTAAGAAAGGCACCAGGGTATGGGGTTGTCAGTTTTTATAGGGGTGGATAATTTCATAGACTAATGAGTGGGAGGAGTATTCCAGCTCTTTCAGGAAGGGACTGGGATTTCCAGGAATTGGGCCACTGCCCACTTTTTGATCCTTATGGTCCACCTTAGAACAGTCATGGTGCCTGTGGGTGTGTCATTTAGCTTGCTGATGTGTTACAGTGAGCGTATACTGAGGCTCAAGGTCTAGTGGAAGTCAACTTGTCTGCCACCTTGGACCCATTTGGTTTTAATCAGTTTATGTCATGTACTTGGGCTATGTCATTCTTTCAAAGGTTGTGCCCTGACCCCTTTCCTACTGTTTCAAAAGTAGAAAAGGGCATAAACTTCAACTGCTAGTGTTCAGCAACTTTAAAGTTGAGATACAATGCATAAATAGAACTAAATTCTCATGCTTTGCAACTCAACCTGCTATAATGCAACTATTGAAAAACTTTATCTGAAAAAAGATGAGATTTCTTTAGGTTTAAAAAAATCATAGAAGGGACTTCCCTGGTGGCACAGTGGTTAAGAATCTGCCTGCCAATGCAGGGGACACGGGTTCGAGCCCAGGTCCGGGAAGATCCCATATGCCCCAGAGCAACTAAGCCCGTGCGCCACAACTACTGAGCCTGTGCTCTAGAGCCCATGAGCCACAACTACTGAGCCCGTGTGCTACAACTACTGAAACCCGCATGCCTAGAGCCTGTGCTCTGTAACAAGAGAAGCCACCACAATGAGAAGCCCATGCACCACGTCAAAGAGTAGCCCCTGCTTGCTGCAACTAGAGAAAGCCCGCGTGGAGCGACGAAGACCCAATGCAGCCAAATAAATAAATAAATAAAAATCATAGGAGAAAAATATTACAAATACAAAGAACACAGTGGTTTATATAATTGTTGTAAAGAATAATGATCTCCCCAAAATTTCCACGTCCTAATCCCCAAGGCCTGTGAATATGTTACGTTATGTGGCCAAAGGATTTTGCAAGAGTGATTAAGTTAAGGACTTTGAGATGAGGAGATTGTGCTGAATTATTTAGGTGGGCCCAGTGTAATCACAAGAGTCATTATAAGAGGAAAACAGGAGGGTCAGAGGTAGATAATAAGATCTGATGTCAGAACTAGATTGCAGAGAAAGGGTGATTTGATGATGTTACATAGTTAGCTTTTAAAATGAAGAAAAGGGTCATGAAGAATGTAGGTAGACTCTAGAAGCTGGAAAAGGCAAGGGAACAGATTCTCCTGATAACTTTCGAGAGAAAGACAACCTGACCATACCATTTTGGATTTCTGACCCCCAAAATTGTTAAGAAGATAAAGTTTTATTGTTTTAAACCCACTAAGTTTGTAGGAAACTAATACAATCACGAAAAATGAAGAAAAAAAAACTATTATAAATAGACATTTATACAAAACTAAAACTGAGATTGAAGTGTAATTTAAAGATGTATATGAAATAAAAAATGAAACTATTAGAAAGGATTGTGGATTCTATGCAGTATGGTATCTGGACTGTAGAAAATATTCAAGGACAACTTACAATGTCAAATGAAATACTAATCCACGCTAATGCAAAGCCTTGAACTGAAACATTTGGAAGTTCACATGTCGGTGTTAGACAAGGATTATTATTTAATGAAAGATTATTTAAAATACTTTTAGGAATGCATCTACAAAGCTTTTGGTCTCCATAACCCAGGCCGGTTACAGTCAGAGAGATTCCAAAGACTTGTTCTCGGTCAATAATGATGCTGAAAATGTTGGCCTCTGTGCACCGGTGCTGAATCAAATCTTGGAGACAGAGCTTTGGGTAAAGTAGAAATGAATAGCTTTATAGCTTTGCCAGGCAAATGGGGACACGGCAGACTCGTGCTCCTCAAAGCTGTGTGTCCCAACCTGGGAGGATTTGGTGAGGAGTTTTTATAGCAATGGTTCAAGGGCGTGGTTGCTGATAAGGATTCCGGTGTGTGCAGGGCCAGCACTCCTTTAATCTGGTCTCAGGTAGTCTTCTGATGAGTTTTGCTGGTTCCTTTAATCTGACCTCAGGTGGTCTTCTCTGGAATGAAGAATGCTAACATCTTCCACTTCTTGGGGTTTTAGTTCTGTAAAGAGCTCAGAGATATTGTTATGTGTATCCCTTGAGGCGAACCAGGACCCTGCCCCAAGGCTGCACTATTGTTTTTTGACTGCTCCTCCCTTGTCTCTGCATCCCCTTCCCTTCCCTGATTAGCAACTGTTTAAAAGGCTTCCATGCCCTGGAGCCCTACAGGGTCTTGCTTAGTTTCAGTAGTAACTGTTAATTGGAAAGATCCACATAGTCAAGTCCTAAAAGAAGACTGGGATTTATATATATATATATATATATATATATATAGTTCATACGTATAATCCTTAGTGTATCTTAAATATATTATAAGTGGAGTTTTTGGAACATGAAAAGAAGTACTAAAGTCAACCACCATACATGTTTAATGTGGTTTCTTGTGTGTTGTTTAATTTTGCTTTTAGAAAATTGTTCAGTGGTGTTATGAATTGGTCCTATGATAGTAAATTCAGGAGTAGCTTGAAATCCGTGAAGAAAGAATTCCTGATGGAAAATTTCAGACAAATCTTTTATAGGTCACAATTATCCCCACTGCAACCATAGCCTGCTTAGCCAACAGTGTGAAATAATAACTCTTTTCAAGACAATTACAAGATTTTCTATTTTCCCTAGTTCTTTTTAATTTCAGCCTTCCTGAAATAAAATGCTGAATACCTGTGCATTTTCCAAGAAATGGAGAGGAAGAAAGAGGGCCTTTTACCAACAGTTATCAGCAATGTCAGTACTGATGCCCCAAAGCCAGGGCAAACATCTGATTAATAAAATTGGATCACTTGTAAATCAGTGGTGAAGTGTCAGGTCCTTGAATAGGTTGGAGGATTTATTCTAATGAAAGAATGACAATAAAGAAGCATTTACAACTGAAATGGGAATGGAAGTAATTAAGAGCTCCTTTGAAAACAGAAGGATAAATGAAGGAGTTAGGTAAGGCTAGAGTATTAATAGGAGTTAAAAAAACAGCTGCAGACCATTTGTCTTCTTGATTGGCTAACTTTATGGATTTTTTTTTTTTTTTAAGGAGGCATTCATTCCATTGAAAACACTATGGTAAACATAAATATTTCTCCAAATGGTATGATAATTACTCCTGGAATCAGATGGCAAATATAAAAGTAACACTACAGGGGCTTCCCTTGTGGCGCGGTGGTTGGGGGTCCACCTGCCGATGCAGGGGACACGGGTTCGTGCCCCGGTCCGGGGGGATCCTACGTGCCGCGGGGCGGCTGGGCCCGCGAGCCATGGCCTCTGAGCCTGTGCGCCGCAAGCAACGGGAGAGGGCACGGCAGTAAGAGGCCCGCGTACCGCAAAAAAAAAAAAAAAAAAAACCTTTTTCATGGTGCCAGATTGAATATAATCTTAAATGCTACAATACAGAGACAAAGTATGTCAGGTTATTTAAATCAAGTTTACAAAAACTGAAATGTTTGAGGGTAGATTTAAAGTTCCATTGCCTCACATTTTCATATTTAGTGATTTTAGCTTAAACCTTACTTTGTTTTTTTGGCCCAACTCAAATCCTTGCCCTAAGCATCTTTGGTGCTATTGCCGCAGCTCGTTATTTGGGCTTATAAATCGTATTCTTAGTGCACTTTTGATTTGTATATAGCACATATTGCAAAAGAGATGTAAACTTCCAATGAGAAGGAAGTAAATGTGTAAAGTTTCCAGTTTTTGTATCTATACAAGTATCCGTTAGGAATCTTAAATGATTGAAAAACAAATCCAAGCTTGCCTAAGCAGAAAAAAGAAAGAAAAGGGGGAAAAAAATGTATTTCTCATTTACATAAACCATTCAAAGGTAGATTTTTCAGGTATTAAATTAATTAAACAAGAAGGCCATTAGACTGAAGTAGCTCTCGAAGGGGAGCAAAATATATCACCGAAAATATGCCTCTTTGGCATACTGATTATGTTAGGCTGATTATTCTTAAGAAACAGCAGACACAGGTGAAGCTCTGAAAACTGTACAAGTTACTCTTTCATAAGAGACATTTACAGTTCTAGATCTTCTTTGGCTTATGGTGGGTTTATATGTCCTGATAAACCCATTGTAAGGTGAAAATATTGCAAGTTGAAAAGGCATTTAATATACCTAACCTAACATCATAGCCTAGCCTACCTTAAAACCTGCACAGAACACTGACATTAGCCTATAGTTGGGTAAAATCATCTTACACAAAACCTATTTTATAATAAAGTGTTGAATATTTCATGTAATTTATTGAATGCACTGAAAGTACTAAAAGTGAAAAGCAGGATGTTTGTATGGGTACAGAATGATTTTCAGTGTGCGGGTGGTTTACCCTTGCAGTCTTGCGGCTGGCTGACGGCTTTGACTCCTTCTGCTACTCCACACTGCAGGAGAATATCTGGCTGAATATTGCTAGCCCGGGACAAGATCAAAATTCAAAGTATGATTTCTACTGAACGCATGTCACTTTCGCACCGTAATACAGTTGAAAACTTGTTTGTCAAGAAGTAAATTGGGGACTGTATAAGGGAAATCTTCATTTGTAAGTGTGTCTCCCTTTCTGTGCCAGGAAAAAGCCTGACTGTAAATCTCTAGAAATTCTTATCAAGGAGAATGCATTTTTTGTTTGTTTGCTTATTTATTTATTTAGAACAAGAGGCATCTTGGGGGAGAATTTCAAAATGTGCATGAGAGTGTGTTTTATAGGGGAAATGAAAGGTGAAAAAAATAGGTTTGGGTCAAATTGTGGACAGATTTGAATGCTAGGCTAAAGATTTGGGACATTATGCTCTTCTCAGTGGGTAAACGTTGATGAGGATTTTGAGAAGAATATTATGTATATTAGGTACCTTTTCCTAATTCTTATTAAAATACATGGCAGTGAAGATAAATGTAAATGTTGCAGCTACTCTGTGCCTGGCATATATATATATTTTTTTTAACATCTTTATTGGAGTATAATTGCTTTACAATGGTATGTTAGTTTCAGCTTCACAACAAAATGAATCAGTTATATATATACATATATTCCCATATCTCTTCCCGCTTGCGTCTCCCTCCCTCCCACCCTCCCTATCCCACCCCTCCAGGCGGTCACAAAGCACGGAGCTGATCTCCCTGTGCTATGCGGCTGCTTCCCACTAGCTAACTACCTTACTTTTGGTAGTGTATATATGTCCATGCCTCTTTATCGCTTTGTCACCGTTTACCCTTCCCCCTCCCCATAGCCTCAAGTCCATTCTCTAGTAAGTCTGTGTCTCTATTCCTGTTTCACCCCTAGGTTTTTCATGACATTTTTTTTTAAATTCCATATATATGTGTTAGCATACGGTATTTGTCTCTCTCTTTCTGACTTACTTCACTCTGTATGACAGACTCTAGGTCTATCCACCTCATTACAAATAGCTCAATTTCGTCTCTTTTTATGGCTGAGCAATATTCCATTGTATATATGTGCCACATCTTCTTTATCCATTCATCCGATGATGGACACTTAGGTTGTTTCCATCTCTGGGCTATTGTAAATAGAGCTGCAATGAACATTTTGGTACATGACTCTTTTTGAATTATGGTTTTCTCAGGGTATATGCCCAGTAGTGGGATTGCTGGGTCATATGGTAGTTCTATTTGTAGCTTTTTAAGGAACCTCCATACTGTTCTCCACAGTGGCTGTATCAATTTACATTCCCACCAACAGTGTAAGAGGGTTCCCTTTTCTCCACACCCTCTCCAGCATTTATTGTTTCTAGATTTTTTGATGATGGCCATTCTGACTGGTGTGAGATGATATCTCATTGTAGTTTTGATTTGCATTTCTCTAATGATTAGTGATGTTGAGCATTCTTTCATGTGTTTGTTGGCAGTCTGTATATCTTCTTTGGAGAAATGTCTATTTAGGTCTTCTGCCCATTTTTGGATTGGGTTGTTTGTTTTTTTGTTATTAAGCTGCATGAGCTGCTTATAAATTTTGGAGATTAATCCTTTGTCAGTTGCTTCATTTGCAAATATTTTCTCCCATTCTGAGGGTTGTCTTTTGGTCTTCTTTATGGTTTCCTTTGCTGTGCAAAAGCTTTTAAGTTTCATTAGGTCCCATTTGTTTACTTTTGTTTTTATTTCCATTTCTCTAGGAGGTGGGTCAAAAAGGACCTTGCTGTGATTTATGTCATAGAGTGTTCTGCCTATGTTTTCCTCTAAGAGTTTGATAGTTTCTGGCCTTACATTTAGGTCTTTAATCCATTTTGAGCTTATTTTTGTGTATGGTGTTAGGGAGTGATCTAATCTCATACTTTTACATGTAGCTGTCCAGTTTTCCCAGCACCACTTATTGAATAGGCTGTCCTTTCTCCACTGTACATTTCTGCCTCCTTTGTCAAAGATAAGGTGACCATATGTGCGTGGGGTTATCTCTGGGCTTTCTATCCTGTTCCATTGATCTATCTTTCTGTTTTTGTGCCAGTACCATACCGTCTTGATAACTGTAGCTTTGTAGTATAGTCTGAAGTCTGGGAGCCTGATTCCTCCAATTCCTTTTTTCGTTCTCAAGATTGCTTTGGCTATTCGGGGTCTTTTGTGTTTCCATACAAATTGTGAAATTTTTTGTTCTAGTTCTGTGAAAAATGCCAGTGGTAGTTTGATAGGGATTGCATTGAATCTATAGATTGCTTTGGGTAGTAGAGTCATTTTCACAATGTTGATTCTTCCAATCCAAGAACATGGTATATCTCTCCATCTATTTGTATCATCTTTAATTTCTTTCATCATAGTTTTGGAAGTTTTAGCCACAGCAATCAGAGAAGAAAAGGAAATAAAAGGAATCCAAATCGGAAAAGAAGAAGTAAAGCTGTCACTGTTTGCAGATGACATGATCCTATACATAGAGAACCCTAAAGATGCTACCAGAAAACTACTAGAGCTAATCAATGAATTTGGTAAAGTGGCAGGATACAAAATTAATGCACAGAAATCTCTGGCATTCCTATATACTAATGATGAAAAATCTGAAAGTGAAATCAAGAAAACACTCCCATTTACCATTGCAACAAAAAGAATAAAATATCTAGGAATAAACCTACCTAAGGAGACAAAAGATCTGTATGCAGAAAATTATAAGACACTGGCATATATTTTGTACTGATTATTTTTTTCTCTTACCACCTTGTGAGGTAGGTTAGAATAGTCATTATAAAGGAAACCGAGTCTCAGAGAAATTACTTAATTTGCTTAGTTCATGTAAATAGAGAGATTAGCCATTCCTTACTCTGTGCTCCCAAAGCACTCTGAAGGGACCACCAATAGACTGCTCATCTGTTTTAACTCACACTCTTCAGAATATAGTTTAAGGCATAGGGAACAGAGATTAACAAGGACACTTTTCACAGAGACACAAAACCGTAAAATCAAAACTCAGCCATCTAAAAACATACTTATTTTGACTTTGTTAAGATAACATCTTCCATACACACCAGGATCCTTTTCTAAATCTTATCCCCCAAACACAGAGTTTTATAACATAGGCTCTGCCTATCAGGTCTTTAAGACAGCAGAAGCTTTTTACCTGAGTTGACTGGTTCTGTAGAACCTTTACCTGAGTAGAGGCTCTGTCTCCAGGTACGGATGTTCAGGGACTATGACTGCTTCCTAAACATCCTCATGGTTGAATTACATACGGCTTCTATGTTTCCATTTACTTTATTTCCTTCTCTTTTGCTTATAATTAATAATCCCATTGTATTATATTCACTGTGTATATCACAGTACTCTGCTCTCTTTTTTATTTGGTTGCATTTTTTTATTAAAATTTTTTTTTAGGTTGTATACAATTTTTAAAGGTTACTCTCCATTTACAGTTTTAATAAAATATTGGCTTTATTGCCCATGTTGTACAATACATCCTTGAGCCTAAACCACCCAGTAGTTTGTACCTTCCACTCCCCTACCCCTATATTGCCCTTCTCCCCTCCCCACTGGTAATGAAGAGTTTGCTCTCTGTATCTGTGAGTCTGCTTCTTTTACGTTATATTCACTAGTTTGTTGTAGTTTTTAGATTCCACATATATGCGATATCATACAATATTTATCTTTCTCTGTCTGACTTATTTCGCTTAGCACAGTGCCCTCCAAGTCTATCCATGTTGCTGCAAATGGCAAAATTTTGTTCTCTTTTATGGCTGAGTAGTATTCCTTTGTATATGTATAATTTGGTTGCATTTTCTAGTGGTCAGTAAATCTTTATTACATACATGTTTGAATGATGGTTAGAAGAAATCTTAGCCTTACCTAATTTTCATTTTAGTTTTGAACTTGAAGTTGATGACTCATATAAACAAAATTTTGCTGACAATTCAATATGATCCACATAATTATATTTACTTCTTAATTGCATGGAATAATCTTGTAAATCTGATTTTCACTTTGAGTTTTCTTTAAGTGGTCAGTTGAGCTGAACTGAGTTGAACTGAAGTTATACACTTTGCATTCTTTAGCCTAATGTGGTTCCTTTAAAGCTATTTATTTATTTGTTTCTAAATTTTAGGGACTAAGCCTAGTGGATGTAAATTTTTAAGCACAGGAAAAAAATTCAGATTGAAAGTACATTAATACTAACCAAACTAAGAGTATTAACATATGTTGAATGGAATTTAAGCCTCAGTTTCCTGAACTCTGAAATATGGATACTGATAGTATTTTGTTACAGATTTGCACTGAATTTTAAAGGTAATGTTTTTATAGCATTTAATCTGGATTTTACATGTGGTAGATACTCCCCAAATGGGAATTATTAGTTTTACAGTACTTGAGGCAAAACAAAGAAAAGTTAAATAAAGGATCAGGAAATGTATTTTAGGGGACATTTCATTTCCATGTTTTATATTTCCAAAGATAATATTAAAACAAGATTAGATTTATTTTTATAAGGCAGACCAATTCTTGCATGAGAATTACCTATTTAAAATAAGGTACAAAAACTTCACGTTTCCTGAAAAAGTTACTTTACTGTAGATTCTGAGGATTCAGTGAAAAATAAAAGTTAGATTCTGCTCTATTGACATTTGCATCTTGATGGGGAGGCAAGTATTAAACAAGTAAAGAATAACATGCCCAAGACCACACACCTCCTAAACAGGGGCAGTCAGAATTTGAACTCAGGAATTCTTTTTTTATTTAAAAATTTTTTTCCAGCTTCATTGAGATATAATTGACATATAACATTGTGTGTGTTTAAAGTATACAATGTGATGATTTAATACACATATGTATTATGAAATATTCACTACTATAAGGTTAGTTAACAAATCCTTCACCTCACATAATTACCATTTGTTGTTGTCTTTATTATGGTGAGATCATTAAAGCTCTACTCTCATAGCAACTTCCAAGTGTACAACACAGTACTGTTAACTGTAGTCACCATGCTGTACATTAGATCCCTGGAACTATTCATCTTATAACTGAGAGTTTGTACTCTTTGACCAACATCTCCCCATTTCCCCTACCCCTCAGCCTCTGGCAACCAGCATTTTACTCTCTGCTTCTGTGAGTTTGACTATTTTAGATTTCTTGTTTACTTCCCCATGATAACAAGTGGTTTCATGTTGTATTTGTCTTCCTGTGTTTGGTTCATTTCACTTAGTATAATGTTTTCAGGTTCATCCGTGTTGTTGCAGATAGCAAGACTTCCTTCCTTTTCAAAGCTGAATAAAATTCCATTGTGTGCATATACCACATTTTCTTTTTCCATTTAGCTGTCAATGGACATTTAGGTTGCTTCCTAAATGTCTTGACTGTTGTGAATAATATTGCAGTGAACACAGGTATGCAGATATCTCTTCGAGATAATGATTTCAATTCCTTGAGATAATGATTTCAATCCCAAAAGTGGGATTACTGAATCAAGTGGTAGTTCTATTTTTATTTTTTGAGGAACCTCCATACTGTTTTCCATAGTGGCTGCACCAATTCACATTCCCACCAAGAGTGCACCAGGGTTCCCTTTTCTCCACACCCTCACCAATATTTTTTATCTCTATGTTTTATGGTAATAGCCATTCTAACAGGTGTGAGGTGATAATCTCATTATGGTTTTGACTTACATTTTCCTAATGATTAGTAACGGTTGAGTACCTTTTCATGTACTTGTTGGCCATTTGTAAGTCTTCCTTGGGGAAATGTCTGTTTAAGTCCTCTACCAATTCTTTAATCAGATTGTTCAGTTTTTTGCTATGGAGTTTTATAAGCTCTTTATATATTTTGAATTTTAACCCCTTATTAGATATTTGGTTTGCAAATATTTTCTCCCATTCCATAGGGTGCCTTTTCATTTTGTTTCCTCTTCCATGTGAACTCTGGCTTTGTTTTAGAAAATTACATTTAATTTCTATCATATGAATTTGACTTCAGTTTACAAGTTCTAATACAGCACACTATTCTGAAACTAACAAAAGAGCAAAACACGGCAAGACATTGTCACACTATTTTATAATTCCACTGGATTATAATTTTGTGAGGGCATATAAATAAAGGTAGGCTAACTGCTCTAATGCTCTAAAAACAATCACATATTTCAATGGCTTAATATAATGAAAGTTTCTCACTCACATCACAGTACAAGGTAGGGAGAGTGGTGTGGGAGAAACCACTCTATGTTATCATCAGGAATGAAAGCTTTTTAAATTTAGATTCTCAGAGTCATCTTGATTACCCAGGCATAAAGAAAGAGAGACAGGAAGGTTGTGTTGTAGAATTTTATGAGCTAGGCCTGAAATGGCATACTTCACCTCTGTATACATCCCATTGTTCAGAACTCAGTCTCATGGGAGTTCTGATTATATGGGAGACTGGAAAGTGCACTGTAGCTAAATGCCAGGAAGGAGATGAAAGGAGATTTGGTTAATACATGGCCATCTCTGCCATAGCTCTATCTTCTATTCATCAAATGCATATTTTACGCTGTTCACCACAGCCCATCCAATTCTTAGCACTGTGTACCCATCACTGTGTAACTGATAGATATGCAAAATATGCATGCTTTCATTTACTGAGGACTCTTGCATGACAGGTACTGTGCTCAGACATTTCAGTCATCAATTCATTAATTCCTTCATTCAAAATATTTATCTGGCATTTATCTGTGCCATGTGCTCGAGCTAATGTGATCTGCTAAGTCTCGGCATTTATAGTCTGATGGGGAAGATATACTTTGAAATGTGCTTTTAAAAAAAAATTAAATGCAGACTTGCAAAGTTCTAAAAAAGTTTTTTTTTTTTTTAAGGTGCTGATAGAATAATTGGGTGGAAAATCCACTTAAATGAGAAAGTTCAGATAAGGTCTCTGTGGAGATGTCTAAACAAAGACCCAAAGGATGAGAAAAAGCACTTTTGTGGAGAGCCAGGGCAAGAGCATGGAAGGTAAAGGGACCAACAAAAGCAAAGGTCTTAATGTGGCAATAAGAGCTCTGTGTGACAGAGGACAGGGAAAAGACCCCTATTGCTGAATCATAATTAACAAGAAGACTACCAGATGAGGGTGGAGATATCAAAAGCCAAGCCCGTTTAAGGTAAAGAGATTGGATTTTATTCTGAGTGCAAGAAGATACAATAGAAGATTTCAGGCAAGAGATTGATCTGCTTCATAATTTTTATAAAGTCTCTTCAGGAGTTTGTAGCAAATGGTTGATAGAGGGGCACAGTTGGTTAGCAGTACTTCAAGTAAATTATGACAAGCATGATGGTATGGAGTAGGAGTGGAGAAATGGAACAAATTAAGGTATATTTTAAAACATGAAGTGAAAAAGACTTACTATTTCTTTCATACACAGTCTGAAGAATGTTGATGTCATTTAGTGGGATAGAGAAGAATGAAGGGAGAAAAGGATTTAGACTTGTACCCCTGAGGATCAAGCTGATATAGTTACAGAATTAACAAAAGACTTCCCCAGTGGGCACCCATGATCATTAATAAGCTCAATGATAGAGAGACTTATGGGGGATTTCTCTTTAATGGGCTTAAGTCCTAGAATCACATAAGGAATGACTTACTAGGATTCTCCAGGGCGCTGCATGATCCTTAATAGAGTAGGAAGTAACCTCTCTACATCCCTGGTGGCCTCAGGGTCAAAGCTTGCAATCTCCTTTCCATCTTGTGAAGAACTTGAACTTAGAATAGGAGACAGACGTGTTATTAATCAACAACGTGGACAATGATAAAGCTGAAGAAAGTGCTGAATTCAAAGGAGGTTGGAATGAGTACCTTCATTACAAAACTGCCTTTTGAGTTGGGCATTCAGTAGGAGTTCATTAGGAGATAGTCATACTCTAATATGAGATATTCATACTCTAATAAAACTCTTCTAAAAACTAGGAATTATATAACTTTAAAGAATCACTCTATTACATTTGTTACTTTTCTTTGACATCTTATTTTCGTCACTATTTTAAATAATATTTAAATTATTTAAATAATTTATTTTTTCAATTAGTAGTCTAAGAATTGTCCACGTATGTGAGCAGTTGTTAATTATATTGTTCAAATAATATACTTACTGATTTTTTGTTGGCCTGATCTTTCGGTAGTTAGGCAAGTGTTAAAATCCCTCATTATTAGGATCCATCTTATTTTCTCTTTGCAATTTAGTCACTTTTCCATTTGTATTTTGAGTCTATACTATTAAGTATGTATGCATTTCACATTATTCTATCTTCCTAGTAAATTAAAGCATCTTTATATTTTATAGATGGCTTTTATAAAGAGCATCTACTTGGATTTTTAAAGTCCTGTTTGCCTAATTTCTTTTGTAACTGGAGAATTTGTTCCATTCATGCATTGTAATAACTGATAGATTTGAATTTAATTGCATCATCTAATTTTGTAGTCTTCTTTTCTTTTTCTTTCCCTTAGCTTCTTTTGGATTATCGTTTATTACACCGCTATTTACTCTTACATGTCAGAAAGTTGTATGCACTATTTCTGCTGATAACTTAGAAATTGCATCATAGTTCTTTAATGTAATTCAAATGATAATGAATATCTTTGCCCTCCTTAAGAATATGTCTTTAACCACTTTAAATTCAACCAATCCCACCCAATTTGTTGCCATTTTCTTGAAGATTTAATTCATTAAAAAAAGAGACAGAATTTTATCATTGATTAATAGTCAGTATTTTTTAGATTTATATGAAATATTATCATCTTAGTTATCATTAAATTTTGCATCTCAGACCTCCATTCTCTGTTTCATTTCCTTTTAATAACATTAAATCTCTTGGAAATCCTTCTCATGAGGAAATATGGCAAACTCTCAATTTTTGTTTGTCTGAAAAATAACTTTGAAGGATATTTTTGCTCTGTGTGGTATTCTGGGTTGACAATTGTCCTGACAGATACTGAGTATCTTTAATAACATTAAAGATATTATTACTGTCTTCTGATTTTTAAAAGTTAGCTGATAGTCGTTACTTTTGAGGTAGCATGACTTTCATATATGACATACTTTCTTCCACTGTGCTGCATTCTTCATATTTCAGATCTATCTTTCAGGTTATTATTTCTCTTGTATATTTGTTATGATATGTTGTTCAATATCACACTGTGTGTATAATTTTATTTATAGTATTTTAAATATCCTGTAGTAGTATATAGACATTTTTCAAATCCGAGTGAACATTTTTATGGTCTCTTTCTCCATTATCCTACTTTTGTTTTCCATTTTTAATTTAGTTCTTTAAATAAATGAATCTTTATCTTAAAAATTTGGAATCTGGTAATTCTAATACCTGAAGTCTTTGTTGACCTGACATGTTTTTTCAGTTGCGTTTGCCTGTTTGACTCATGGTGCCTTGTTTCCTTCTGCATTGATAGTGTTGATTCTGTGAACCGATGTGTTTTTGAGGTATGAGGTGAGTGATGTGGATCCTTTGAAAGAAGATCTGTATTTTCTTCTGCCAGATCCCTGAGGACACTATCAGTCTAGTACTTCTTTAAGATAAACCTTTCATTTTAAATTATTTTAGTTTCAGCAACAAATGTAAATTCAGGATACAAAACCTTATAAGGCCCAGATTTGAAGTGTGATTTCTAAAAACAGGTTTCTTGAGATGTGCAATTTTTCTTTCCTCCTTCTCTTTTCCCTCTTTCTTCTCCTTCTTGTTTTGCTGCTTCTTCAACTATCTCCAGGTGTGGAAGAGCAGGATTATTTCCAGCTCTCTCCATGAGACTTTATGCCTAAATGTCCTATCGTTCACCCTGTATTGAACAAACTCAACGTTTTCTACTATCCATGCTCCATGGAACTTTGAAAATATGCTCAAAGTTACAGGTCACTGGAAAATGTCCTCAGATGAAAGCCAGTGTGAATAATTCTCTTATCTCTCCTGTTTCCTGGTCTCATTTTGATTGGGGCTCTAAAGAGTCCTTACTATATTGTCTGCTTAGCAATTAATTTTCAAAAGGTAATTTTTATATTTTAACTAGAATTTTTAGATATTTTCTTCAGGAAGGTCAATCAGAGGATATAGTCTACAACACCACCAAAAAATAATGTGAAGGATAAGACCTCCATGGTAAATTTGAATTTATTTTTTAACCAGGAAGTTTAACGTATAGAAATTTCTCTTCTACTTTGAGTTGTAGAATTCTTAAAAAGTAGAGGAAACTATGCTTAACTAGGAAAGATCATTAACAATAAACTAAATATGTATTGATGTGGAAGAAAAAAAAGTGGATTCATATAGCTAAAACCAAACTTCAGCTGAGATCCAGAAGGAGCTTGCTCATATAAAATCAGATGAGCCTCTGTTGCTTTTCATTGTTGTTTTTTTCTGCTGTTATTTTTGCTGAACTATAGAAAAAAATACAGGACCAGGCCAGCAGCTTGAAAAATTATAAATTAAAATTTCTCATTAACTATATTTGGTTCCTTAATTGGCCTTTTTGACTGTGTAATTTCAAGTGATAATTATTTGTGGCACTATCCCATTCCTATATCAATGTTATCTCTTAATTAATTCAAGATATTGACTTAACATTTTTTTCTATCTTCAGTCACAGAAGTAATTTGTGAGCTACCATTCCTTAGACAGCACAGTCATCAGCACTTTGAAAAATGACAGTAAGAAAGTCCAGTCTCACAGATTTACACCACAATAGCATTGATAATAATCTTGGAGAAGCTCTGATAAAGAATTGTACATACTTGGTGTGAAATAGAAAAACATGGAATTATAGACTAGATGATGAGACAAACATGAAAAAAAATAAAGATGTTAATTCATCTTTAAGAGAGAACTCTCCAATCTCAAGAAGCAGAATTGTATTTGGATGAAAGTTATATATATACTATTGAGAAGAAAAATTATGGTCATCCAAAAAAAGAAGGTAGGAAATTGCCATTCAGTCACCATAACTTTGGATTCTTACCTCAGAAGCTACTCTCCCTACTAAAGCCTTTTCTAAGGCCCAAAGAGCTATTTTCCCTGTCCTTTACCCACTCTTCCTCTCTTTAAATCTAAAACTTCTCTTCCTATAGCAACTGAATACTACAAAGGACAGAGATGCTTATGCAGTTGCTAAATTGGCGGTGGGGAAGGATGAGCCCAGAAGTTTTCTCAAAGCAATGTCTTGGGGATGGGTGTTTCAGAGTTACTTACTCTGTAAAGGAAGGAATTCACGCTGCTGCAGACCATCCAGAAAAAAGTCTCTTCAGAGCAAGATAAGGAGTCAAGGAGACCTCAGAGTCCCTCCTTATGCTAGTGAACCTAAAACATAAAATAAGAAAAACTTAATAATAAACTTGTAATATAAATCTCAAACCAAACTCTAACATTATGTGTAAAGGTGATACTCTAGACAAATTTTCATGAAATCAGGAATAAGACAAAAGTTGAACATTAAGCTAGAAGCAAGATCCAGAATAATAAATATAGAAAAATAATGTATACTTACATTATGATTGTGTCGGCAACATCCAAAACTATTATTATTAAATAAGAAAATGACTTTATACTGAGAACAATACAGTAAAGTTAATTAAAATTTTTAATATAAAATTTAGCAAGGGTATTGGTATAAAGCTAAAATAAAATAGAAATAGTGTGTGTGTGTGTGTATGTGTTTATTTATCATGGCCAGTCAGATTATTTAATTCTTTTGAATTAAATTTATAAGAAATGTGAAGAACCAGTACGAAGAAGACTTGACTAGATGGAAATTAATGCCATGTTTGGGATCTAAGTTTATTTAAATTATGTCATCACATCAGTTCTCCATAAATTAATTTGTAAGTTAAATTCAATTTTAATCAATGGGATTTTCCTTTTTCTTTTTTTCTTTTTTGAATCTGATCATAATTTAATGTTTAGTCTAATGTTTTAGTCTAATGTTTAGTAAGTATACATAGTCAATTACAAATACATTTTGAAAAAATAATACTAATAGATATACCTAAATTGAAAAATAAATTTTCAGTGATTTAGCTGTATGGAAGGAAATGCACAGGAATAGATATATTGGTCAAGCAAATAAAAGAAAGTTAGAAAAAGTGTACTACATAGAAAAATCTTATTTCAATTCAATGAAAACACAAAACGTTAAATAATATCTATGGGACAAAATTGGTTAGTTAGATGGAGAGAGAGAGAGAGAGAGAGAGAACGATTTATATTACTTGATCTTAGTATATTCCACATGTATTGAAGCTTTAAATATAAAAATAATAAAGCATAAACAAATATCTTAGAAGATACAAGAAAATGTTTATCTGATTTAGAACAATGAGGCCTTTTTACAAATAAAGTATTAAGTATTTTGTGAGTAACCATAAAGACAATTTGAATGCTTTTAACAATATAAAAATGCTAACTCTAAAGAAAAAACACAGACACTATAAACAAATTAAAAATCATTACATACATACTTTATATGTATTACATGCATAAATACATTTCTATATATTGTATGTATTACATACAATAATGTATGTATACTACCTTAATAGGAAAAAAATGAGTTCAGGACAGGCAACTTGTAAATGAAAATGATTAAACAGAGAGTTGTTAGTGTTCAAACTCCGTAGTAATTAAATAAATGCATATTCAAATAGCAAAGACTGCTTTTCGCTAATTAAATTGATAAAATATTCAAAATATTTTGTTAAGTAATCACCCCACTGTTCTTGAGAGTAAAACGAGATATTTACTACATGGCTGTTGGAATTAAAAACTGGTGAGTCTTTGAAAGCTAGTGTGGCAATGTGAAAAAGGCTTAGTGTGTAGGAACTCTGAGCTTTGAATACCCACTTTGCCATTTACTAGTTTTGTGACTTTGGGTAAATTACTTAATCTTTGCCTTGTTTTCATTTATGTAAAACGGTGAAAATGAGGATTAAATGAGTTAATACAGGTAAAGTGCTTAGAATAGTGCCAGAAATCATCATTTTTTATTAATTAATTAATATTTTTGGCTGCGTTGGGTCTTTGTTGCTGCGCGCAGGCTTTCTCTAGTTGTGGTGAGCTGGGGCTATTCTTCGTTGCGGTGCACGGGCTTCTCCTTGAAGTGGCTTCTCTTGTTGCAGTACCTGGGCTCTAGGCGTGCAGGCTTCAGTAGTTGTGACACTCAGGCTCAGTAGTTGTGGCTCGTGGGCTCTAGAGCACAGGCTCAGTAGTTGTGGCGCACGGGCTTAGTTGCTCTGCGGTATGTGTGATCTTCCCGGACCAGGGATCGAACCCATGTCCCCTGCATTGGCAGGCGGATTCTTAAGCACTGCGCCACCAGGGAAGCCCCAATAATCATCGACATGATTATTTTTATAATTTTTTTGCAATAATTTGGCCTTTTTGACATTGAGGCTAATTTTTTGCTATTTGTGCGTTTTCCTTTAATTATAGATTAATAATTTATTAATTAATTAATTTTCTTAGACTAGGTAGCTACCAATCAGATAAAATTTCAGATCTACCCAAAGGCTTATTCTAAAACTGCAGTTCACAGACTTTCTAAAGAAATGTTGCTTATCTGGATTAGGCTGCTTTCTTTCCTGGAAGGGTTAATACTTATAGATAGTTTCTTTGTCACCAACGTAGAGAGAAAGGTTAATTCTAAGTGACTATATAGGAAGCTAATGGAAGCCTTCCCCTAAATATTTTAACATATTTGAATACTCTAATAGTTTGGGCCCATCAGTGGCATCCAAGGTAAGGGTTTATAATGATCGTACTGATATAATACTTGAAGAGCCATGGTGACTTTGGGATCACAGGCAAAGCTAAAGATCCAGGTGATACATGGACATTGTTCCAAATAGGTTAAATTCCATACGTTATCTGTACATCCCAGTATATACAGAAGGAGCAAGACTGCAGCTTCAAGGTCATGATCTTACACAGTCATTGAGAGAATACAGGAAGCTTTTTGATTGATCTGGTGCTCTGAAGCTATTTTCATACCTTGAGGAAGAGGTCAGGCAATGATAAGTTTGCAGAAGGCATCTGAGATGTGACGGGAAAGAAGCTGGGGTATTGTTTTGTTTTGTCTTCTCTTGTCTTGGTGTTTTTTGGGGAGAGAGTTGTGTGCTAGAGAAACATAATTTCCCCTAGTTTTTATTTTACTTGCCATTTGATTGTAGAGAAGGAGTTGATCACTCAAAGTTTCTCCCAAGATATTAGGGTACATATTTTCTATTGAAAAAAGCAGTTAAATGAGATGACCAGAATTATAAGTATTTCTGTAGAGACC
Source organism: Lagenorhynchus albirostris (assembly GCF_949774975.1). Classification (NCBI taxonomy): domain Eukaryota; kingdom Metazoa; phylum Chordata; class Mammalia; order Artiodactyla; family Delphinidae; genus Lagenorhynchus; species Lagenorhynchus albirostris. Next base: position 73,802,385 of record NC_083101.1, on the reverse strand, counting down.
ACACACATAGACTCATGGAATATAAAACCTGGAAGAGACCTGAGACTATCACCAAGGCCAAGCCTTTCTAAGTCTTTCATTTCATAGATGAGACATTAAAATCAGAGAAAGAAAATGACTTTACTTTTTTGAAGTCTTATAGCTAGTAAGTGCCAGAGAGCAGCTTGTACCCAGATCTCCTGGTTTCCAAACGGAGCAACTCCTGTCAGTGGCTACATTTTTTAAAGGTTTACATTAGATGTAAATGTGAACAAAGATTAAGGTACACACAAATAAGTGTTTCACTGTTAGTATTTTCAGTTTTTTTTTTTTAATTGGAGTGGAAGGGCCCTGTATTTTCATATTCAAAGAAACACCTTACCTTCTTCCAAAGTACTGACCAAGAAGATTTTCATGTTTGTTCCCCTCTGACTGACTAAACTGTAGACAGACTTCACCTGACTCTAGGCCCCGACCTCTCTTTTCTCTGAGTAATATTTAGTTTAAGAAACTTGTAATTGCAAATTCTTTCTATGCCCCTTTGAGATGTAAATCTTTAAAAAAGTCTCTCGCCCATTTTATACCTCTGACTGTTTTTTTCAGTGACCTTAGAGACAACCCTTTGATATGTAATCATCAAGGAAGGTTAGGCCTCTATCTCCGGATCTCTGTGGGAGGGAAAGAGCCTAACTTTGGCGGGCACCTTGCTTCAAGTTGTAAAACTGCCTCCTGTCATGAAGATACAAGAAAGTTTACTTTTCCTTTGGGTAAAGCAAATTAACAAACACAGGTGGCCTGAAAAATCTTCCCATTCTGCTCATGGTTTCAGCAGAGTAGAAATCAGAGTTCAGATCTGTTTCCCCCATTACAATAGCTTTGAATAAAGTCTTCTCCATCTGTTTAATAGTCTAGTACATTTAACAATTATCATACCACCTCTTATTTCTACAAAACATCCTGCTCATTTTTATCTAAATTATTAAACCTATCATTTGATCGTGCCTTGCTTTTTCTAAATGGAAAAGTAGTTGTTACCACTGAATATTTCTTCTTTATTACTGTTTCATTAGTCTTCCTCTTGCCTCTCATAAAAGTTCTCTAAATTCTGCTGCAGTCGCTAATTGCAAAGGCTAAATAAAATCTGATTTGCACAACAATTTTGCAGCTGAACGCCCCCCAACCCCCGTCAACTTGTCAAATTCTTCAACAGACTATTGTATCTCCTTCCTTGTTTTCCTTTATTAAAGGTCTGCACAATATCAGGCCTTTCAGAGCCTTAATTTTCCTCTCTGATTTGGATGTTAAGAAAAGTGGTATGAAATTTGTGGGCCAACATCTTGCAGTATTAGTCCGACCACTCTGTGCACATAATTAGAACTAATTGAATTAGTCCCACTCCTAGCAAAGAAGTAAAATCAATATTATAATTAAAACTGCATTTCTGTATAATTGGATTTTCAAATGAAACCTGGAAAAAGGGGAGGAGTGGAGAGTGTTTCTTATGTGCAAAAGTAATTAATATTTGTATCAAGTTTATATCTTTAAAATAATCTTTCAGGAATTTGTGGCAATATCCTCAGTTTCATTAGCCAGAGCTGATTTTAGGAGTTCCTCACTCTAATCCTTGAAAAAAACATCCTATAGCAAAAGGCTTCCTATCTGTTGCCACTGAGCTGTCTTTCTTTCCTATCTCAAATATTTCAGTATTTCAGTTAGCTTCAGCATTACAATTTTCAGGGACCATTTTACCCAAAGTGTTTGTTAAATCATATCCAAGAACTTTTTTTTTTTTCCACTACATCAAAAGAAATCAATCTGATATAAAGAACAGACATGTGGTTGCCAAGGGGGAGGGGGGTGGGAGAGAGAAGGACTGGGAGTTTGGAATTAGCAGATGCAAACTATTATATATATTTTATATATATATATATATATATGATGGATAAACAACAAGGTCCTACTGTATAACACAGGAAACTATATACAATACCTGTGAGAAACCATAATGGAAAAGAATATGAAAAAGAAAAAATATATATACATATATAACTGAGTCCCTTTGCTGTACAGCAGAAATTAAACACAACATTGTACATCAACTATACTTCAGTAAAATTTTTTTTAAAAAGGAATTAATCTAAAAGAACTGGGCAGCTTAAGAGTTGATCTACTAGTTCTTTCCCTGGAGTTCACTGCCTTTCCTTCAAGTGCTTTTGCCATAATTCCATATATAGATGGAATTCCTTTTTAGAATGTGATGTTAGAAGAGACTCAGTTTATTTTTTCAAACTGACATGATCGGGGTCACTTGGAGAGCACTACTTGGAATGGCTCTTCTTTCAGAACTTAGTGATTGAGGAAAGTTAACAGGAGTAATATTTGCAGTCATGTTCCTATGTCAGGAAGACTGTGAGGTCCTCCTGGGTTGGGATGGAGGAGAATACATAGATAAATTAGACCTCGTCCTTAGACTCAAAGTTCTCTTCAGTTGGGAAAGACATAAATTATACACTCAAAGAAAATAAGGCCGTGTAGGTCACGTGCCAAGTGAGTGGCACAGACAAGTAAATATGCAGGCATGATGAAGTGGGAGAAGTCTTGAAAAAGGTTAGAAGACCGGGTTCAATACAACTCAATATATACAACCTGAACACTTAAGTCACTTGATTTGTGTAGGCCACCACTGTCTCATCTAAGTTGAAAATGTTGAACTAGATTAGAATGTTTCATCCAGCTGTGAAATTCAATGAAATTCAGAAGAGGGAGATCATACCTTGGGATGGAGTGGCCACAGATGATCACTTGAGTCACATGAAACATGCAGTAACATTGAAGGATTAAGAAGATGCTGTTAGGGCTTCCCTGGTGGCACAGTGGTTGAGAGTCCGCCTGCCGATGCAGGGAACACGGGTTCGTGCCCCGGTCCGGGAAGATCCCATATGCCGCGGAGCGGCTGGGCCCATGAGCCGTGGCCGCTGAGCCTGCGCGTCCAGAGCCTGTGCTCCGCAACGGGAGAGGACACAACAGTGAGAGGCCTGCGTACTGCGAAAAAACAAAAAAAAAGAAGATGCTGTTAGACAAGGGAAACAAAAAGGGGACAAAGCCTGATAAAGGCAAAGAGTTACTATGTCTCCTTTGTTCACTTTTCTGTCCTCAGAGCTGGCCACAGTACCTGATGCACACCAAGCACTCTGTAATACATGCTTACTGAATTAATGAATTAATTGCAAGATGCTCCCCTTGCTTACACACGTGGTGACCTCTAGAAGATCATGTTTTGTGTTCGCTTAAAGACTCTCAAGCAAAGGAACAAAACAACCACAGACACATTTGTTCGAAACCTTCTTTGGTGACTTGTAATGGATGCAAGTGAGCATTTTCCATCCCTATCCTAAATTTTTCTTTCTAATCTGAATGCCAAAAGATTATTTCAAAATTCCCAAGGTCATATGATGAATAAATAGAAAAATCCTGAATCAACCTGTGAAATTCCCTCTTCTCTGCCAGTTTCTAACTCAGGGAGGATTCCCTAAACCGCTTCTGAACTTGACCTGTGACATGCACTTCATGCTTCCCTGTTCATTGCCATGTTCTGGACTTGGGTTCTGCATTGCATTGAAGTTTTTCAGCTCTTCAGCCTTCAGAACAAATTCTCACTTAAATTGTATATAGATCATCTTCTGAAATGCCTCCCCTGCCCCTATTTTTTCGCCTCCTATGTCACCTTTAAATCTTTGGTACTCAGTGAGCCTTCTCCTCTCCTCTGATGATGACTTGGGTGTGCTCTTAGCCACTTATATCCAGGATCAATTTTGGATGCTGGAAGAAGGGACACATTGTTTTGATTTCCCCTGAGCTGCTAAAGTTGTAATGTTCAAAACAGAAGTGCCCTGAGAAGACATCTTTGCTTGCATATCACTTCTTGGCAACAGATAAATTGTTTCTGTATAGTTTTCTCTTTGAATTTTATGTTGGATCAGTTTTTAACTTGAAGACCGTTCTCTTTTGAGTAATACTTTTTCAATGTGTCCCACTTGGAGATTTACTGCACCAATTCATCATCAGAGTGACTGCTGGCTCTGATGATGTGTAGCTTAATACATCATCAAAGCAATTTCTCACTCAAGTTACATATTACATAGGAATGTTAGTGCTTGTATTTTAAAATATATATATTTATGTGCTTACAACAAATTAAAGAAGCTTTCAGAGACTTTGCAAATCTCTTAAATCTGTCCCAAATCTAGATAGGCTATAAAATTAGCACTGAGTCTCAATAATGATGAGTGCCAGACCTCTTCCGCATAGCGACAGATATCTTCTTCATAATTTTTTATTTTTTCAGTAATAAATATGTGAACTTAATAGAACAACTTAAAAATACAAAAGTATATATAACAAAGACTATATCTTCCTTCTGTCCACATCTGGCAACTATCTAGTACTCTTCTCCAGAGGGAAATAACTTACCAACTCTTTTAGAGATAGTATAAGAACACTCAGACCCCTATGTATATATCTTTTTTCCCCTTTATATGCAATCCATAACATATTCTTCTGCATCTTTTTTCCCTCCATTTAATAGTATAAATTAGAAATTGCTCCATGTATATACACATAGACTTTCCTCATTCTTTCTGGTGATAGCATACATCTTCCTATCTTCCCCTTTTTGTTATCTCTGTGTGCTAAAGAGATACTATCACTTCTCTGTAGAATATTGACTTTTCTTTATTGCATGGACATAGTCCAAATTAGAACAAGAATTTTAGAAAATGACTAGAAAGAAAATGGAGTTACTTACAGTGTTTCTTCATTATGTAGTATAGAACTGTCTTATTCTTTTTCTGACAGTATACTATCCTACTGGTTTCTTTTAGGATTTTGACTCAAGGAGAACTCATTTTCATTAATAAGGATTTAAATTTTTTGTTTTACTGAAACATGAAATTAAGTGAATCTTACCAAAGGTGATAAAAATATCTACATTCTTTTTTTAGGAATAAACTAAAACTGGGGAGAGAGAAGAGGAAGAATGTAAAGGCATTGAAGTGTGATTAAATGTCATACACTTTAAATAATAAGTGGCAGTTCTTAACAGAAATGTTCCAAATCATTACATCACACACATTACCTTCTTTATTTTTATTTATGAGCTTAGCTTTAGTTTGTGTTATGGACATCAAATGAACTATTAAATGGAAAATGGAATTTTTAATATTCTCTCAAATGAAGAAAGGTAATGAGAATATTAGAAATTCCAATATGAAAAGTCTCAGTCTCTAATCCAAGTTATGAAAGTATCAATAGTTACAATTAAAGGCAATATATAGAGTAGTTAAAAAGAATAAATCTCTCCTCAAAATCAAAGTTTTAAAATTTTTTATCGAGGCTTTTTTGATTATTATTATAAACAAGTTAGCTCTTCTCCATCAGTCCTTCATTTAGCTTTTGCCTTGTGACTTCCATGATTTATTTTATATTATCTATTATGAATTCATCAGTTTTCTCCTTTAATAGTTGCCAAGCCACTTCTTTAAAGACTTAACTATAAACATAAGTCCACAAAAGCAGAAATTCTGAAACTATATGAGATTATTATTTTTTTGGCAAAAATACCCTAATTTTATTTCTCTGTTCTCTTTCCCTTGACATTGTTGACTTAACCAACTTATGAATGTGAGAGTGTACAGATATTTAAACTGAAAATTTTACAAAATCTCCTCTTAAGAGAAAAAGAAGCTATCAAGTAACATAGCAGGGCAAATTCATGTCAACGTGTGTGTGCACGCTCTTATTTCCAACCCTCAACTCTCTTTTTGCCTCCCCAAGTGTTCTGGAAAAGATAAATTTCTTAGTAAACAATTATAAAAATCTGGAGAGCTAATGGGAAGAATTTAATTTGAAGGGGATAGGAGAGTGCAGTTTTCATCTCAAAAGTGGGGAGTGTCATTCCTGAGAGTAGAAGGTGACACAAGGTTTCTAGAGAGCAGAGAGAGGGGAGGGGATGGAGGGGGTGGGGGAGGGGAAGGCGAGAGGGAGAGAGTTTGGAGAGTGAGATCAGAAATCGTGGTGACTAGCCATTGATGACATTTTGTAATCCTTACTTTTTTATATAAACTCTGATTAAAATCTACTTAACAGACAATACTTTCAGAGCTGGATCTAGTTGAGTGATTATTCTGGCTATAAGGTGGAAAGAGTTAAGATTAAAAGCCATCAGTAGGGCCCAGCCACACAGCATTACCTTTGAAAATAAACTTTTTTTTTCTTTTTTTTTTTTTTTGATGACAGAATTAACTACTGCTTTAAGAAGCTAAGGCCTATTCATTCCTAATGTAATCAGTTAATCCTCAGAAACAGAATATGTGATCTTATTTTCCCATCTCTGCTCATTTCGTAGTCAAACAGTTTATAGTCAAGCTGGAATAGCACACCAGAATGTTTAATAACTCAGATTCTGAGGTTCAGACCCTAGCACCAACACTTACTAGCTTGGACAAGTTACCTAATCCCAAGAATCTCCATTTTCTTATCTAATCTGTAACCAAATTCCTAGTTTTTTTTTTTTTAAGGATTAAGTGAACTATTATCCAAGTTAATAAAGTTAAGATAATTAAGTTAAAATTAACTTAATTTGTTAGTCAATCTTAAAGTCTTCTTTGTACTTTGGCAATCCATAATTGGCCAAGCAGGAAGATGACAATTGGATAGAAGACCTTGTTTTGAGCTGAGTTCATTAAGTATTAAGCAGTACTCATTAGAGAGGAGAAAAACAGTGCTGAATCAGATTCTGTAGGTTCTGAGAAACATTATTTGCTTATTATACCTGCCTGTCATGTTTCTGTTTATGTACTAGAGTTTATCAACAAAAATTGGACTCAGATATTTTGTCAAGTGACTTTAGAGGGAAGATTGAGATCAAGTTACCATATGTCCTGATCTTCCTCTATAGTCTTTACTTCAATTATGTGTAAAAGGTATAATGAGATTTATCAGATAGTATATCTTGATTTTTGTTTTGAAAACGTAACCATGAAAATGATGTAGCACACAAGCATTGTTTTACATAATTTATGACAAAAAGAATAAGCAATGTCACTTTAAAAATCACTCTTCAGGGCCTCCCTGGTGGTGCAGTGGTTTGAGAGTCCGCCTGCCGATGCAGGGGACATGGGTTCGTGCCCCGGTCCGGGAGGATCCCACATGCCGCGGAGCGGCTGGGCCCGTGAGCCGTGGCCGCTGAGCCTGCGCGTCCGGAGCCTGTGCTCCGCAACGGGAGAGGCCACAACAGTGAGAGGCCCGCAAAAAAAAAAAAAAAAAAAAAAAAAAAAAAAAAATCACTCTTCAATGCATTGATTAAGATGTTATTCATATATAGTTATAAGTTGAAATTTATAAAATAATTGAAATTTTAATTGACCCACAGTTTAAATTTCGGCATTAAAATGTTTATTTATAAAATTTGAAAATTTAATAATATAATGTATATTAAATATTTTTAACACAATTAAAAATAGAAGCAGGGCTTCCCTGGTGGTGCAGTGGTTAAGAATCTGCCTGCCAATGCAGGGGACACGAGTTCGAGCCCTGGTCCGGGAAGATCCCACATGCCTCAGAGCAACTAAGCCTGTGCACCACAACTACTGAGCCTGTGCTCTAGAGCCCACGAGCCACAACTACTGATCACATGTGCCACAACTATTGAAGCCCACGTGCCTAGAGCCCGTGCTGTGCAACAAGAGAAGCCACTGCAATGAGAAGCCCGTGCACTGCAACGAAGAGTAGCCCCAGCTTGCTGCAACTAGAGAAAGCCCGCATGCAGTAACGAAGACCCAATGCAGCCAAAAAAAAAAAGAAGCATATCTATTTGTAATAAAAACACATAAAATACTTCCTGTATTTTGACTGAACAAGAGAAAATGTTTCTAAGTATTAAGACAAATACAAATGTTCCTTTTAGAGGCAGAAGACATTTCATTTTATTTATTGCATTCAATTCATTCATCCTTTGCTTTAAAACTGTGCCTATCATAACTTGACAAGCCATACAAATTGACTTCACTTTTACTTAATTAACTGATCATTCATCAGTTTATTGATGCTTATCCATTAAAAAAGAGAAGGGGAGAAATATTGTGGATAATACTCTAAATCTCTCGCTTTATTGGTCATCTGTGAACATTAAACATATCAAAGTGTTATGCAACATTAATGGCAAACTTTTATTGAGTCATTACTATTTATTAGTCAGACACAGCTTTCAGTGCTTTATGTGTGCTATTTAACACTCCCAACAAGTCTGTGAGGAGAGTACTATTGTCCTTATTTTTACATAAGAAAAAGAGGAGTTAATACTTCATCCAAAGGTATGTAGCTAGTAGGTGGCATGGTCAGATTTCATAATGACACAATCTGTCTGATGAGGCCAGGCGATTAACCACCAAGCTCTCATACATACCATCTCTGAATGTATCATAGCATGTCAGATTTAATATAGGACATGTTTTTGAGTGATTATGAGACACTTTAATATTATTTGTGATTTTTTTCATATTTTCAAAAAAAAATCTTAAGATGTTTGAAAAATTAGAACACTAAGATACTTAAAATATTCCAAAGACTTTTCTAAAATATATTTGCTTGATTTGTATTAATATTTTACTCGAAGAAAAAACAAAATTTTCAGTGACTCATCATCTCTGTTTCAGTTTGGTTCTTGCTTTAAAAAAAAATAGAATGGATAGAGGAGACTGTTTTCTGCAATTGCTATAAATTCTAAATACATTTGAAATGTCACTGCACGTTGTTTACCAACTTGTTGGTACTAAGTGAGGTCAGAATTATTAATGAGAGACCTTTGCCAACAAATGCTAGAGATAGTGAACAATACTTTTCCATAAGTACAAATGAATGAACATTGCTGGAATCTCAGATGAGGTGACAAATGTCCTACAATGCTGGTGGGAAGGGTAAAAATAAGGAAGATGGTGGAAATTAACATAGTGCTTAACTACTTTCCATTTGAAAGATAGAATTCTGGAAAAGGAGAAAAAAGGTGAAAAAAATGGGGAGCAAAAATTGAAAGGTTGAGGAAAGAAAGAAAGAAATTAAATGGAAAAGTAGGAGAAAATACAAAGGACTAGAGATGAACTCAAGGAAAAGAATGGAGAGAGTAAGGAAAACTAAATAGAGAAAAGAATATAAGGAATTCCATACCCTCAGCTTCTTGCCTCACTATATCTGAATGAACATTCCCAGAATCATTGTTTTGGTTCTCTTCTCTACAGTCTGTAATGTTTGCCATTAGGATCTCACTAGAAAATGCCTTTAGAACCTTTTCAGTATATTAGGGATTTTGTTTTGCTATCAAATTGATAGAGAATAGGATTTGAAAAAAATTGTTAGATAAATTTAAGCTTACGAGGAAACATCTTTCTGGGCAATGACTGTTGAAAATGCAGGAAAAAACCACAATTTTTCCCAAACAAAATTAACTTTATATCAAAGCAAAAACATAAATACCAAAAATGGAACAAGTAAACAAGGTACTGAACTGAAAATGAAATATAAAATCTACAATTTTCAAAATACTATACTTTTCATCATCAACAAAATCCTCTATATATCAACTTAATCTCAGAAAGAATTTCCCTTTCACTTTATTTCTGGTAACAATCTGGCTCCCCCAGGACGTGTTGTAATTATATTACATAGTGAATTTTTTTCCCTCTCACACTCCTTCTTACCATGAGGTCTAGAGCTGGGTTAGGTCTCCTAGTTCAATCCTGCTGCTTTCTCTTTTCTAAAACAGGACAATGTGACTCTCAGGTCGTCACATCAGACGACACCACCCATGAACGCTCCTTTGTTGTGATCATTCATTCCCCTACTCCAAAGCAATTCGTCTCACTCTGCAGATTTTTAACACGTGTCTCAATCTCCAAAATTACTCCTGCCTAATTATTGGTGATTGTATAATTCACAAACATGATCCTTCCTGTGCCCTAGCTTCTCAGTTCCCAGACCTCCAGGGAAACTTGTTCTGCTCTTACCTCAAGTACACAGTTAGACTCCGTCATTATGAGCGACTGAAGCTTTCTGCAACCTCAGTTGTAAACTTTATTCTCTCTGACATCTCCTCTAGGATTTTCTGGAACACTCTGATTCCCTGGGGCATAACGTCCAGTGATTCTGGTACCTTTATACTGCCTCTCTTCCTCTTTATGTCCTCTCAGCCCTTCTCACCCAACTCGAATTTATGGACCATCACTAAAACCATTCCATCTTAGACACATTCTTCTCTGACTCGCTCTCAGTTTACACACTCAACAAAACACCAATCCTGGAAAAATACAACTGCCTACTGCATACATTTGCATTCATGAAATTGACTATGGTTTGAGAAAGATCTAGAACCAAACTGATTGTTTTCATCTTAAATTAATAGCTACTAACTTCAAATAAACCACATCCACCATCATACATTACCTCATCATACATTATCCACTTACTTCATTCATTATCTCACTGAAATTTGAGACAATTTCAAACATTTCTTGTCTCTCAAATTTCCACATATTTTTAGCCAGTGACTGAACTTTCCAATTCGCTGAGAAAATTGAAAGTTACGAGAGAAATCCTACAAGCTCTTCCCTCATATCCTCCATCTGCATCTATGTGCCTGTGTTCTCTCTCTCCAACTGTTGCTATAGATGAACCCCCCATGCCTCTATTTAAGGCTTAAACCTGCTCACCTGTATACTAGATTCATCCTTTCTTATGCCTACTCAAGAACATCACTCTAGCCAGTGTCCCTTCTCTGACCCCAACCATCAAATTTACCCTTCCTACTTTCCTATCATGCTGCTATTCCACAAAATAGCATGCTGCTATTAAAATACAAAATAAAACAAAAACCAAAAACCTCTCTTACTTCTAGTACCCTCAGCTATCACCCCATTTTTCCATTCCTCCTTGTAGTAAATTTCTCAAAACAGTTGTGTAAACTTTCTGACTCCTATTCCTTCTCTCCCATTCTCTCAGAAACCCTCACTCCTCTACTGAAATTACTACTGACATGGTTATCAATGCCTTCATATTGAAAATCCAGTGGTCATGTTTTGATTCTAAAATTACTTGATCTATCATCCACATATGATACAGCTAACAACTCCCTTCTTAAAATGCTTTCTTCGCTTGTCTTCTTCAGCATCACGTTCATTCCCCTGTGTTTTTCTTACTTTATTTTCTGTGCTTTATTAATCTCCTTAGTGGAGATTCATCGTTATCTTTCCAACCTCTTAACGTTGGAATTCCCAGTTCCTATAACCTTTTTTCTTTTCTATCTATACTTTCCTGGGAATCTTACTTGGTTTTGTTCATTAAATACCATCTATAGAGTGATGACTGACAGCTTTGTATTTCTAGCGTACACCTACCTCATCCTGGACTCCAAACAAATTTGCTGCAGTGTCTGCAAGGTATCTAGACATAATGGGTAGTGGAAACTAGAGCTCCTGATTTTCTGTTCCCACATAAATCAGGTCCAGGTGCAATTGCCCCCATTTCAGTTAGTAGTAATTTTATATTTCTAATTGCTCAGATCAAAATATCCTGAAGTCACCCAGGTATTTTGTTTGTTGTTGCTGTTGTTTTAATTTTGTTTTTGGTTCTGGTTTCATACCCCACATTAGAAAATTCTGTTGGCTCTATCTTCAACATATATCTAGAATCTTCCCATTTCTCACCACCTCTCATGATAATCACCCTAGATCTATCCACAGTCATCTTGCCCTGGATTTTTGGTTCTAACTGGTCTCTCTGCTTCCACCTCTTCTATTTCTAGCCCCTAAAGTCTATTCTCAACAAGGCATTCTGAGTGGATCTACTAATGTATGAGTTAGAGGAAGTTATTTCACTGTTCAAAACTCTCCAATAACTTTGGATTTCACTTGGAATGGAAGCTAACATCTTTAAGCTAGCCTAAAAACCCTACATGATCGGTCCCCTCACATTTTATTACCTCTCTGACTGTCTTGCTCACTAGGTCCTCTCCTTCCCACTTTTCTTTAGCTATACTGACATCAGACATTAGGCAGACTCCTGCCCCTGTAGTTTTGCACTTGTTTACACCCTCTACCTGTGATGCTATTCCTCTAAATTGAGGAAGCTATCCACATAGTGAGCTTTCTCACCTCCTTTAAGTCTTTGTCTAAATGTCATCTTCTTGAGAGTTCTCTGATCACCCTATTTCAATTTTACCCTCCCCTCTACCCCAACTGGGCTTCTGGTCCACTTTCCCTGCTTTATTTTCTCAATAGCAGTTTTTACTTTCTAACTTAACTGTATAAAATTATTAACTTTTACATTGTCTTTTCTATAGAAGTTCCATGAAGGCAGGGGTTTCTGACTACTTTATTTACTGAGGTATTCCTGGTACCTAGAAAATACCTCATATATAGTGGGCATTCAGTACATACTTTTAGCTGTTGAGTAAATGAGTATTTGAATAAATACTTTGAAATAAAAGCTGTCTTAATTTAGAATATATGCTATACTGACCTTTCATTTCGAATTTGTGTCTCCTGGCACTATCCATGAACAGTTAGGGGACCACATTGCTTTTACCTAATTGCCTAACTGCTTGTATACTCTGAGACTTTGGATAATGACATGTTTTAAAGAACTAAAATTTCAGGTTAAGAATCACTCTCTTCAGTATAGATGCTGATTTAGCAGAACTTTCTTAATCTTTTCACATCCTAACATTATTTGAAATGGACTTTATACTCAATGGCAAAACATGATGGCACAACTCATAGACACACACATATACTCCTACGACTCAGTGGCATTCTTTTAATTCACTTTTATCTATGCTTTAGAGGTCCATAAGTGCTATTTACTACCACTCCTTTTATACTTGCTAGGACACTTGAATATAAGTAACCATGATACCTCAAGGTAACAATTTTTTGGGGAGGGTGGGGGGTCTCTCTCTTCTCCCCATGATTCAGACTTCTGAAATACACTCAAAGCACAACTTTCTAATGTAGACCATTATCAGCATTGTGTAAGATCTTAAGGTTGGGCTATCTTTTTAATTTATACAACATGATGTTTTTCAAAATTTCTATTGAGGCCTTTCCCCTTACATTAGAAAATGTGGAAGCCAAAAATAAATACAATAGAAGAGAAATAGGAAGAAAATGAAGACATGGTTGGATAGCCTGAACACAGACTCCTGAGTCAGAGAATATGAGATACATACACAAGAATTCTAGTCCACATCCAATTAATCACTGTCTCTGAAAGGAAAAGAACTTTTAGAAGTGTTTCATTTTGAGAGAGGGAAGCTTGTTACTTCTGATGCCATTGAAAGTTCAATATTAGGGAGAAGACTCTGTTTGAAAAATATTTACTGGACTTGAGTTGTCCAAAATTCTGACTGTCGCCTAGCCCAGTTACTCTGAGTCCTTGATCATGATCCTACTGCTCCTGATACATTTCCTGAATTTCTTCACCATTTCCTCCCATCAGCTCTTCTGAGGAGAGTCCTGAGCCATTTTGCACTGGTATAGATACTCAAGTTTCATCTAGTTCACAGCATTCCTGGCTACTATAATGTATGTTTATAAAAAAACATTTAAGTTTTAAATGTGTTCACTATATTTGACTGTTATTGGAAAATCCACTGTTCGTACAAAGTGGCTTTTATGTTTGATTTATGAGTTAGTAATCGAGTGTGCATTTTTCCAGCTCGGGGATCATGGTTCATTTTGGTTCAAAATTTTGCCTTAACCACATTGAAAATTCAATATAATTAATTATTGACAGTGATTTGCATTTTTTCAAACCAAGAGAGTGTTAGAAGATAGACATAGTGGCTTGGTAAGAAAAGCTGCATGTTAGCAAATGGCTGCACTGCAGATAGGGGAGAGGATTTTTCAACTTCTATTGTTATGATATTTTCAGCCAAAAAATTTGCAATGCCTGGCTTTGATGGAAATATAATGGTGAAATAGGGCAGCCCTTTTCAATTATTACAGCTACACTGTCTGTATGACTTTGCCGATCTGAACTTGACTTATTCTATCCTTAAAACAAACACAAAAATAGAGACAAGAAAAATAACTCTTTATTCACATAAGAGAAGCATTGCAAGGATAAATTAAACTATTTCTACTCATAATGTTACTTAGTTTTTGGACAAATGGTGCTATATAAATGCAAAGTACTAGTGTTACTTTTACAGAGAATAGAGTACAGAGGGATGAGTGTTGAGGACAGATGAAATGTTTACGTTAGCTTTATTTCTAAAGAAAAATACTTTGAAAATATCTAAGCTTAATCACACTTAGTTTTTCCTCCTCATAATTCAAAACACATTTATCTTTGTTTGTCCACAAAGCAAAATAGTTATTTCTCGCCCTTGCTCAGGATCTTGCTCTCAAGCTCATGAAAATGCTTCAGCTCTCGGTGCCAACCGAAGGAGCCATTTGACAAATGGCACATTTGAGTTATCACAATCTTATGTGATCTCCCCACAATGCTGCACACCTCTTATCTGATTCCGATAGCTCAGGGACAACTTAACACATTGCATTTATCTTTATTGTGATTTAATTTTGAGCAGTCAAGATCCAGAGTGGAAGGAGAAACTGCTCGAATTTCAAAATCAGGTTGCCCTGCTTGCAGATTGCTTATTCTGTTAAATACTTGCAAAGACACCCACCATGAGGTTTTGACACTCAATCCATCAGTCTTGTTTCAGCTCTCCTGACTTCAGCTGCTGTCGTTGGATTCTTTGCCCTGATTCTTCTCTTAAGTGAGGCCAGTGCTTAGAACAAAGAACCCATGGTGATGTCAGAGTCCTATAAACCAGGAGTAGCAAACAGCTGTGGAAATAATCCCACTTGATTTCTCATAATCCTCTGTGCTCACTACTACAGGCCCTCACCTCGGGTTCTGTTGCTCCTGCACCTGAGATACACAGAAGAGTAAGAATTTTTATGCATAGCTATTAACAGATACTTCTTAGGCTGAAGGATAGCCTTCATATATGATAAAATCAAACACTGAAGAATAAAGGATCGGTTTTTTGGAAGTTAAGGTAAACTCTAGTGACAAGTGGTAGAAAGTGAAGCAAGCTGAAACTCAAGGTATGCCTTCCATTAGTGATACCATCATAGGAACCTTAAATAATCTGCCTTTTTAATGCTCTAGAACCCTTGATATAATATGGAAGGTGGACTAGATAATTTCTCAGGTAGTAGTCTCTGATTTCTTGTATATAATAAAATGAATGCATGTTTGTTGTGAAAGATTATAAAGGATATGAAAGTTTAATGAGCAAAGTAAACCTTTTTACTTTAAAATACCCAGAGATAAGTTGAATTCATATCTTATTCAGATTTACATTTTTTTAGTCATAAATTTAAATGTGACAAATGTGCATACCCCAAATTAACTTTAATAATGCCTTTAAATTGCTCATTCTCTCAAAGTACAGTGCACATGAATTTATGTAAGTACAAGGCCACTGGACTGTGTTTAAGACTCCTATGATTAAAAAAAAGGAAAGTAATTTAAAATATTAGAGTCACATTCAGCTTAGCAACATACTTAGGGCATGGAAGAAACAAGAAGATCAGGATTACTATCTCGCATTCCATGATCACTCGGGAGCCTGTGGGCTCAATGATATAAAGTTGCTGATATTTGATAATTTTTAAACTTTAAAAATATTGATTTCATATAGTTCAACTTAGTTAAACTATTCACACTCTTTTATGGTTGTATGTAGTTGAATAAACGTAAACTAAGTGTGGATGTGATGCAAATTCCTCTGGAATGGTTTTTAACAGTTTGATGGCTGCTTCCAGCTTTAAAAATGACATTTAGTACATTTTCTTACTATGAAATTATTGCATGCTAGAAAAAAAATCCATCTAAAGTGTGTCTTTACAAAAATTATGCATGATATTAGACTTTCCAAGGCAAATTCATTTTTAGGAAGAGCTTTATTCTGATTGTTGTATTTGAGAATTATGTTCAGAAAGTGAGAATGGATCTCTCACATGATGCGCACTGATTAGATGGGATTACATGTTCTTATGTGCCTCATGCCAGCCTTAAGACTCTGATTTTCGCACTTCAGAGAAGACAGAAGTGTAGGATTTTTGATGCCTCTAATTGAGAGAGAACGCAAGTTCACAATTTTATAGAGAAAGCCTGACAACTAAATTTCAGGTATAGATCTGTTAGTATCTCCCTGTATGACATTGAGCAAATCACTTCAACTTTCTGATCTTCATTTTCCTATTTGTAAATAAGGGAATGGTATTTGGTGAACATATATTTTCTTAGCTCTGAAGTTCTATCGAAACATGAGTCTTTGAGATAGACATGAATTTTCCATCACTAATAATTGTGTTGTTAAATTCTCTCAAGAAAACTCTGTCTACTCTCTTTTCCCTCTATCATTTGTTGTTCTGCCAAGAAAGAGATCAATATTAAGTCCCTCAGAATGAACTAAATTCAGTCTTTAGAAAGAACCCATAAATTAAAATGAAAATATATTTTTCAATTTATTTTATCCTTCAAGTTCGTGTTTTCTCCCTACACCATCTAGTGTGACCATTCAGAACTATGAAATGCAGTTGATTGCGTTTCTACCCATTTAAAAAGATTTTGAACAGACTGACTCAAAGATTATAAAAGTGTAATGAGAAAGACTTGTGAATATGTTTCACTGGAGAGAGATGCTGCTCTTCTGTGATCTCCATGTGCCAAAGTTTTTATTCTACACAATTCTAGGGGGTTCTATCCTTAGCCTATCCTTGCTATATTATGCTCTTTCTGTTTCTCTTTTGCCTTTTTTCCGTTTTCTTTTTTGACTAAGTTGACTAAGGATCAACTCAGTATGATCATAATTATTGCTTGATGAGGTGAGGCTGAATTTTGGAAAGGAAATACGATCATATATGCTTACCTTTTCAGATATAGCACTTCATCTGAAAATATGGATTTAATTAATTCTTGAAGAAGTTGTATATTCTCTTGCATGTGCACGCACACACACACACACACACACACACACACACACACACACACACACACACACACACCCCACCAATCTATTAATGTATCTTGTTTCTCAAGAGTAAATTCACTTGAGAAAGGGAAACTATGATTATCTTTCATAGTGGTAGGAAAATCTAAGTCCCTACATTCATTCAATTTTATGCTTATTTTCATTCACCGATTTCCCTTGGTTGCTCATATTTTGTCTCAACACAGGGAAGCCTTTAATATCAAGCAGGTTTCTAAAGTGAACTGTCCATATTCTTCCTTATTTAGAAGTATATTCTAATTTTGGTGAGCATGTAAATCGTCCACTAAGAATGACAGTGGATAACAGCAAATGGTAACAAATCTATCAACTCATAAAAAGGAAAGACCCAGTGGGAACCATTACCTGTATGTAATTCCTTTAGAACTGAATGTGCTTGCTCATTTCCAGATACGAAGTTCAGGTCCGAAAGTCATTAGCATTAGTTGCACTCATAAATTGATATAAACTTCAAAATACAAATTATGCTCTTGAATTATGCCAAATGATGTAATATTACCTTGATATTTCCTTATTATGTCCTGTAAAGAGTAGGGTACATTAGGGTCAGATGTGGCATTAGATTAGCTTACCGGGATTATCTGGCAGGGTCTCTGGCTTTGTATTAAGAATCATAGGGGGGCTTCCCTGGTGGCGCAGTGGTTGGGAGTCCGCCTGCTGATGCAGGGGACACAGGTTCGTGCCCCGGTCCGGGAAGATCCCACATGCCGCGGAGCGGCTGGGCACGTGAGCCATGGCCACTGAGCCTGCGCGTCCGAAGCCTGTGCTCCGCAACGGGAGGGGCCACAACAGTGAGAGGCCCGCGTACCGCAAAAAAAAAAAATCATAGGAAATAAGAGACCGACTGAGAGAAAATGATAAACCTGCTAATATTGACCTGTGATATGCCTATGGACTCAAAATTGGAAAACACATACACACACACACACACACACACAGAAGAGGTATTTATTTTCCAAAGGAAAACAACTGAAAAGGAGCTTCTAGTACATTTAGAGTGTTCAGGTAAAAAAATTGTTTTAGCTGTAAAGCTAACCCCAACTATGTTAGGGGAAAAAAACGAGAGGAGAATGTATTTTCTCATGTAAATAGCAGGTTTGGTGGTGTAATTGTCTTATGAGATTCAGCTATATCCAGGAGCTCAAAAATTTCCTTTCTTGGCTTTGACTCACTCTAAACACTGACTTTATTCTGCAGAAAGGCTCTCTTTGTGCTCTCACCCCCAGATTCATCTTCTTTCCTCTTAAGAAATGCATGAGAAAAATTTGATTCTATTGAAAATATCCTGTGGAAAATACATTCGCTTTATTTATGTTTTGCTTTGTTTTTTTGCCCATTCTTATTTTCTGATAAAAGACAGGCCACTGAGACAGAGAAAGAGGGTGAAATTTTCCAAAGGACTCAAAAGAAGAGGATGGAAAGGTGTTATAAGCAAATAAAAATTAAAGTTATCTTGGCTATTACATTTGACCTCAGATTCCTACATATTACTGTTACCCAAACTCTGTTACATGGATCATCATTGCTCCATGAAATATTAATCAGTGTCCTATGGGAAAAATAGCTTCTGTAAACAAATAATTTTGGAAAATGTTTGATTAACAGGATATTAAAATTGCTTTTTTTCTACCTTATTATTTACTAAGGTGCAAACATGATAGATGTCATATGCACTGCTATATTTAGAATGGATAACCAACAAAACTCTACTCAATATTATGTAACAATCTGGGGAAAGTATTTGAAAAAGAATAGACATATGTATATGAATAACTGAATCACCTTGCTGTACACCTGAAACTTTACAACATTGCTAACCAAATATACTCCAATATAAAATAAAAAGTTAAAAAAAACCCATGATAGATGTCAAATCCTGAAAGAAGAGGGAGACAGATTTCCACATGCAGAATTTACAAAGGAAATTTCCATAAACAAGTTCAATGGCTTTTGAACTCTCTGACTCAATTAGAGAATATAAACTAGTGAAAAGAGGGAGGAGTTTGAATACATAACTTGGGCAATAACTGTCGCTGTGTTGATAGCCTCCCCACATCAAAGTTTCCATGTTGCACAGTTCCAGGGGGTGCTGTACTTTCTGTGAATAACATCCTCAGTCCAACCCTCAGTCATTCACATAGAGTCCAGGCCATTTCACTTCCTATTGTTGTGCAGTACATTGCCTCTGCCAGTCCTACACTCACCAATAGGGAGGGTGGAGTGTGCTACCTTCTTATCGGCAAATCTAGTGAATAGGGCTTTTATGAAACTCTCAGAGAGCTTAAAGTGTGCTCCTTGAAATCTGGGGACTCTGAAGATTGGATCCTGACTCGTGTGAGAAAATGAAAGTGGCCTGTGGCAGCAGGGTAGACAAGTTTGTATTGGGATTGACTTGTATGCTCAGAGTTTATCAGGGCAGGGGGTGCCTGAGAGTTTCGTGTAGATAGATGTGACCGTATAGGAGAGAGGGTCAGGGTGGAGTAGTCTAGAGTCCTGGCTAGTAGAGCCACTTGATTGGGCAGAGGGATCCCAGCAGTAAGAAGATGGACACGATTATGGGATACCTGGAAACTGTAGGAGAAGTCCTAAGTGAGCACCTGGAATTTAGTAAGTCTAATAAACTTTTAGCAAGATTTCCACCAACAACAAAAAAAACGCTCATGAGACCAAGAGCTATACATTTCTGCCAGTCTTAAGGAACATGAACTGGTTTTTGATTTAAGTCCTTTCTTATGCCCTTATCACTCTTCCATTCACCCCTGAATCCTTGGAGGGGTCAGAACCTGGGGGAGAGGAGAGGTAGGAGAATAGTAAATTGAAGGAAGTAATCTTTCCTTTCAGTCTAAAGCAGGCTTGGGCTGGTGTTAGGAAGAAGATATATGTTAAATCAAGCTCATTGTTTTGATTCATGTCTTGGAACAGACAACCTGATTATATATTGGAGTTCGTTTTTAACTAAAAGTAACTTTAGGACTAATCTAATCATTACTTAATAGTAATTCACACACAGGGGTCATGGACCTGCTGAACTTTTCACTTAGGACCCAGATAAGGTTAAATTCATTGAATAAATTTTAAAGGGAAGAACAATGCTGTATTTACACTTTGTTTACATCTTGAATGCTGCATGTTTAACATTTCAAATATACAAAATTAAACAAGTTTTAGCTTTTTGTTGTTTTTAATGTGGCATTTTTCAGGGCTGTTCACAGGCTGTTCAGCTTGGGAATTCCTAAGAAGTTATGGTAGATGGTGTTTCCCAAATTATTTGACCCTGAGACCATTTTTTCACAATATACCCACTTACATCTTAAAAAATATATTACCTAGCACTGAGCTTGGGAAACTGTAGCATCCTTAAATGTAAAGAATGAGTGATAAGTAATGCAGATCTGAGATTGTAGAATGAAATAGTGAATAACTTCTTTTAGTATTCTCCAAAACTTGGCGGGATAGGATAAGAGTACACTAATGGAAAATTATGCCCTATTCAAAAGAAACATCTGTTATATCAGAAGGCAGAGAAACTCTGAAACTCAAAACAATATATACATTCTCAGAAATCCATGAAAATTCAAACAAGCTTAGAGGATGGAACAGAAGTGGTACCATTATGAAAGATTAGATTACAGTCTATTCTGCTGTATGGAGAAAGTAGAAACCACTTTTTGTGCATAGAACACACATTGGCTAAGATGCAAATTATTAGTTATTTGAGGCTTCAGCCATCTGGACATTTACTGGAAGTCTCATTCAAATACAAAAAAAAATACACATTCTTAACTTGACTTTTAAAAAGTCAGTCTCCCAGAGGTGAAAGGGAAAAACTCATCAAACTTTTAGAATGAATCTAATTCTTTTAGGCAGGGAAGAACTGATTGCTAATGAAAGACAATGAATGGGAACTTTAGGACAAAGAAATTATGTCATCTTATAGTCTACATGACACTGAAAGAATAGACTGCAGAGTGCAGTCAGATATACATCTTAGGTTTTAAGAAGACAGTTTTAAAAATATTGGAATAATAAGAAGCACAATTGTATGGCATGAAATTCTGGAATGGATGATGACTTAAAAGTCTAGGAAATTTTAAAAACCATTAATTCTGACTTACTCCTTTGAGAAAATGTGAGGTACTTAAGAAATTTGTTGGCTACTGAAGAAGTTCTCTATTGACCTTTGAGGTACAGGAGTCATAGACAGACTATAACTAGTAAACATAATTATCTAGATAAGTGTGATGTTCATGCACTAGCAAAAGGTGACCAAAAGGGCAAAGTACAAAATGAACCAAGGTAAATACAAAATGAACCAAGGTGATCAGAAAAACTAAACACACCAAAAGATAACTTGTGAAGTGATTATCAAAGACATGAAAGCTAAATGCACCCCACAATCAAGGGCTTTATTTTGCTATAAAGAACACTAATGTGACAGCAAAGTCTGGATAGACCCTATAGACTGATAATAGTATTATAAAAGTATGAATTTTAAAATTTTGGTAATTGTACTGGGATTATATCTGAAAGCATCCTTGTTATAGCCTGTTGAGCCATGTCATATGGAAAAGAAAGTGTGATTCCATTTTCCTATGTCCACACCTCTCAAATGAGAAAGTTTCAAGCACCAAGTCAAGTATATTATCATCACTTATACCATATTATTTTCTCAAAACCCATAGCTTATATTAGTCTGGTTCAATTTGAACCACGACTCTTGTATACTTTTATCCCCTGAAGTTTCTCATTTTCTTACCATTTTCTCATTGAATAAAATAATACGTCATCATCCAATTGCTAATATCATAGAGTTCCTTAAATAGACAATTTGTTTAGAATGAAATCTGTGACCCTTTTCACGTTAGTCTTCATGGAGGCTTTGACTTGACTTTTCAATATAGTCCAATTGTATTCTAAGGATTTTGTAGAGCTGACAACTAGGAATTTACTTACATTGCTCTCCTTAATTAAATAGATTATTTCTTTGGATCTATATCTTCCTCTCCTTGGGTTTCTGTTCCTTCTGTGAAATATCAATGCATTAATACTTCCTCCTTTGAGAGTGGTCATGAAAGGTTGATCTATAAGTCTTTTATGTTTGAAAATATATTTATTTACTCTCATTCTTACTAGTTTTGCTTGCTAAAGAATTCTAGGTTCAAAATCAAATGCTTCCCTCATAATCATGAAGCTATAGCTCCATTGTTTTCAAGAATACTGTCTAATATCAATTCTTATTCTAATATAAGTAACCCTTCCAGCATCATTTACCTGATCTTACCTAAAAACTTTATTAAGACTTTTTCCCCATCTTGAAACACTGAAGTTTTATAAGACTATGCCTCAGTCTTATAAAGTGGTTTTTGTTTTGTTTTGTTTTATTCATTCATAGCAATCGGCCCTTGAGAAGTACTTTCAGCCTGAAGAATTAAGTCTTTATCCTAAGGGAACTTGAGATATTTTGATATATTTTTTCTTCCCTTCTGTTGTCTCTTTGCTTTTCTTCTAAAATAATTCTAAAGCTATTGAGTATTCTAAATTTAGTCCCTATGTCTCATCTTTTCTCTCCTTTTTTCTGTCTCTTTTAGTTTCCTTGAATTTATCTTCCAGACTATTTAAAAAATATCTGTATTATGTTCTAAAAACATTTTCCTGTATATTATATACAGAGGCAATCATATCACCTATGAATAATAAAAGATTTTCTTACACTTCCTTTATAACCTTATAACTTTAAAGATGCTCTTCCATTGTTTTTTTTTTTTTTTTTTGCGGTACGCGGGCCTCTCACTGTTGTGGCCTCTCCCGTTGCGGAGCACAGGCTCCGGACGCGCAGGCTCAGCGGCCATGGCTCATGGGCCCAGCCGCTCCGCTGCATATGGGATCTTCCCAGACCGGGGCACAAACCCGTGTCCCCTGCATCGGCAGGTGGACGCTCAACCACTGCGCCACCAGGGAAGCCCTCTTCCATTTTTTATTCTTAGAGTAGCAAACATTGCAGGTCACTGTTCCATATTCTTTGGGGGAAAGGTTCTAGATTGATCTAAGAGTAATCAAGGTAGAGAGAAAAACATGCATAGAAAGTACAAGTGTACTGAAGCATTAGTACCACATACAAAAGGAACTGCCAGTCTTGGAAACATCAGAAAAGTTGAGAAAGCAGTAATTTGTCTTACCCATTCACTGGATGTGAATTAGGAACAAAAATAGATGTAAAACACAATTACTTTTGAAATAATGACTACATTACAAAGAGCTAAAAATTAACTGACAAACAGCACAGTAAGATCCAGAGCAGATCAAATGCATAGAGGTAAGAAAATAAAACTGAAATAAAAGAAGATGTAAAGGGATCATAGGACAAAGTGATAAATATTGAAGATACAACAATCTTCAAAGCAAAGATGGTACAACAAACATATAATTGGAGTTCTAAAACAAAACAAAACAATGGAACAGAGCAAATATTTAAAATTGTAATCCAGGAGATGTCCTTAAAAGAAGATCTGAATCTGCATTTTGAAAAGACATATTCTGTACCAAAAAGAATTTATCCAGAATCATCAATACAAGCTATTTACTTGTGAAATTATTGGAACTATAAGAAAAAGAAAGAATACTGTCAGCAGCAAGCCAAAAATACATTAATTCAGAATTTTCTAAGTTATACTATAGTAACAAAGTACCCCAAAAGATGATGCCATTTTATCAGTTGAGTCAGAGAAAGTGTAGAAAGGAGGAGGGTGAGGAATGGATATATTCTAATTTTATTGTTTATTAGTTTGGGGAACCAAAAGATACTGTCTAAAAAAAGAAGAAGCTGAAAGTATCTTATTTTGGTATTAATATAAAGGTTAACAATCAGACACAATGATAGAATATCCTAAATATCAGAATATTAAAAGAAAAATAACTAAAGAAAACTGTCTACATGGTTAAAGACAACTAAAACAATAAGCGTAACAGAAAATAACATGACAAAGCTGACCAAAAATTTGTCTTGTCAAACAATTTAAATGAGATTAAATTTAGTAGAAAAAGAAAAGATGTTTAGATTAGTCATAAAGAAAAGTCCAGTAATCTGATGTATACAAGAGACATAGTAAACAAAGTAATTCAGGAAGTTTGAAGGTAGTGGACATAGTAAATGTGTGAAAAAGAGGGAGGATACAAAATTGGTAACAGACAAGGTAGAAAATTCAGCCATAGAAATATTAAACAAACGAAAGGAGGCAGTTTATAATTCTAAAGGCTACATCTTATAATGATGACATTATGGTTATAAATATCCATGAAATAGCAAAGCAGAAGCTGTTATAAAGCAAAATCTATCAGAGACCTGAGGCAAATAAGCAGAAACACAAACATAAGAGGAGACTTTAATATACTCTCTTTGCCAAAGATAGATTAAATAGTCAAGACAGCAGGATTATAGAAGACCTAAACAACAGAAGTAATAAAAGTAGGTCTTACAGGTCTATGATGAACTTTGTACCCTAAAAAGGAGAATGATTAATAAACTATTTTAAGATAAAAGTAAATACAAGAGTAAATCCTAAGAATTCTCATCAAAATGGAAAATTATATTTTTATTTATTTTGTATCTATATAAGATGCTGGATGCTCCCTAAACCTATTGCTGTAAACATTTCATGATGTATGTAGGTCAAATCATTAAAAAAATTTAAAAAATAAAACCAGAATTGAATAAGCTAGAAAACAGTAGAACCAATAGTATAAAGATCAGTTTCATTGGAAAAAATAAATAAAATAGGATAAATAGGAATAATCTATTCAAGAAAGCAGTAGAGAATACAAAACAATCAATGACAGGAAGGACATAGTTTTCATTATGAAAGCTTTAAATATTTTACAAAACTCTATGCAATAAATTCTATGAATTTTTTTCTAGAAAATATAATTCACCAAAACTTACCCCAAAATAAATGGTAAGTTTTATGCCATGGAAACAATAAAGAAAACTGACAGAGAGTTAACCCTCCAAAGTGCATCAGGTCTAGCTGATTCCACAAGGGAGTTCTACAATCTAAAAGAGTGAATAATCACAATTTTACTTAGCATGTTTCAAAACATATGTAATGAAAGAAAACATCCAATTCTTCATACAAAGCAAGAAGAGCACTTATAATAAATCTCATAATCTTGTACCAGAAAGAAAGCTAAAGACCAGTCTTAATTTCCGACACAGCAAAGTCTAAGGCAAAGCCTAAGTAAAATACGAGCAGAGTCCAACATCACCTTCATCATATTAAAGCAATAACACACTAATGCTTTACCTTAAAATGAGATGAGATTAGTACCAGCTGGCATGTGGAGAATACACATTTGCCATCAATTAATATATGCATTCAGAAATTAATGGATCGATGAGTGCTGGAAATAGATAGTGCTAAGATTATATTACTAATATTTTTAAGTGAGAGGCTAACTAAGAAGAATTATCAGTAATTTATCAGTAATTATTAGTAATCAGTAAATTATCAGTAACTAATTTATAATTTTTTAAACTAAGTAGTTGATTTGTAAACATTAATATATCTTTTTACGTTGTTGTTACAAAAGCAGCAAATGTACAATATAGAAAGTTAAAAATAAGAAAACTATACCAGGATTTCCCTTGTGGTGCAGTGGTTAAGAATCCGCCTGCCAATGCAGGGGACACGGGTTCGAGCCCTGGTCCAGGAAGATCCCACATGCTGTGGAGCAACTAAGCCCATGCACCACAACTACTGAGCCTGCGCTCTAGAGCCTGTGCGCCACAACTACTGAAGCCCACACACCTAGAGCCCATGCTCCGCAACGAGCGAAGCCATGCGATGAGAAGCCCATGCACCACAACAAAGGGTAGCCCCCGCTCACTGCAACTAGAGAAAGCCTGCACAGAGCAACAAGGACCCAATGCAGCCATAAATAAATAAATAAATTTAAAAGAAAAGACAAATCCTTAAAAAAAAAGAAAAATATACCATATTCCTACCATCCACAGGTTGCTGCTATTGACATTTTATGTATATGTTTCCAGATATTTTCTGATGTGCATGTATGTGGGTTTGTGTGTGTCTGTGTGTGTGTTGTATATATACCAGTTCCTGTCTAAACTATTTTACTTGAAAATAGATGTATGACTACTTTATGTGAAATACTACACTCTGGCACTGTGTTTCTGGAGCTCTAACAACTAATATTACATTAGACCAAATCAATTTGTTCAATACAGAAACGTATATAATAAATTAGTGAGAAGCTAAGAAATATTTATTTTATGCTCATTTTATGCTAGTCACTTAGTAATTAAATAAGAACCATCTCATTTCATCAAAAGCAATAATAGAAAGAAAAGAAATACAGTATCAAGAAGTATATAGTGTTATCCCTACTTCATAGAAAATGATAGAGCAAAGAAGGTCATTTAACTTATAGGCGCATTTCTAATAAGTAAGAAAATTGGGATTTGCATGTAGACTTAACCAATCCCAAGACCATGGTGCTTCTGTTACTGCTTTTTGCCTATGTTCTTTCTCCCACACTTTTCTCATTGTTTCCTGAATAAAATGTGAGGTGGTATCTTGGAATATATGTGAAGACCATTTACCCACCAACAGATTGTCACTTTGCAGAACATACCAGAATTATGGTACACCTGTTTTCCCTAATGTGGAAGCCTCTCTGGGTGATCACCAAACCTATTACAAGCCCTGACATTCATGTATTTAACTCTTCTCAAAAACAATGCTGCTGTATTCCATATAGAGAAAGTACTCTCTGGTTCTCTTCTATTTAGAAAATAAGTTCACATTAAATAAAAAAATCTGGCTATTCAAATCAGCAATCTTCTATGCCCTAAGCATCTATCCTGTCCCATCCAGCCAGTTAGCAGCAACACTCTCACCCTCAGTAATCAGAAAGTATAATGTGAATGGTTCTGTTGCGGGATACCTTAATACACAGGTCTTGGGGTCAGAAAGAAAATACATGATACAGCTTATTTTTTTTGTTTCTATGTTCTTTTACTTTACTGACTGTAACTTTAATGCCCATGTGCCAAGTGAATAGGGGTTATGACTCCTTTGAAAACCCCTTGGAATTTATTTTGAAGGCTTGCATTGGCCAAACATGCATATTGACCCATCCTTTGCCTTATTTCCTGTTTTAATTGAGTGTCAAAGGTCACACATTGCTATCAGAGTAAGACATGAGTGGCAGCAGAGGTCAGGGACTCTCTGGCATTCTATTAGAGCCATAAAAACAAAACAGAATGATAATTTCACCTGTTCTAACCTCAATTTTTCCAGAATGGGACAGACATTGACCTTATTGTTTGTCAGCCATTGACTCTATAAACTTCTGCTACCCTAATTCTGCTTACTAAACAATAAGAGTGCTTTTACAACAAGGATAAAAAATAAAACAATGGAAAAGACTCAGAGTTGACTCAAAGGAGAGATGTATCCAGGTGACAGAAAAGAAAAAATAACTTCTTTTCTATTCCTAGGTCCCATCTCTCTTTTGTATAGTTTACAGCAATAACAGTTTCTACCAACAACCTTCAATTTTATCTTCTTTTGTGGAATATCTTATAACTTCCTTTATGTGAACAAGTACAAGCAATAAATCTAATAAATTGCTCATGCTACCTGAAACCTATTTGTGGCACCTGAAGGGTTTATGAATTTCTGTGACAGTTTTCTCCACTTTCCCTACCCTTTAATGTTTTGGGCTGAAATGTAGGTAGATATTTAAGGGCATAAATAAAGTCTTTTCTCATCTCTTTTCTGAAGGAGGCAAAAATGACAATAGTGAAGAAAGTATATGCTAAATATTTCTTTTAAAAGTATTTGAAAACTGACTTCTTATCAAAAGTTTTATGAGATAAATAAAGGTTATAATCTGAAGGTAACGGTCCTTCAATTTAACGGTCCAGTTTTATGTAATTTTTTTCTGATGAGTAATTAAGTAAAGTTTTAAAAGCTGGATCTTGTTTTTTGTAATTGAAGTATAGTTGATTTACAATATTGTGTTAGTTTCAGGTGTACAGCAAAGTGATTCAGATTCTACATATATATATATTTCAGATTCTTTTCCATTATAGGTTATTACAAGATATTGAATTTAGTTTCCTATGCTATACAGTAAATCCTTGTTTATATATTTTATTTATAGTAGTATGTATCTGTAAATCCCATACTCCTAATTTATCCCTTGCCCCCCTTTCCCCTTTGGTAACTGTAACTTTGTTTTCTATGTCTGTGAGTCTGTTTCTGCTTTATCAGTAAATTCATTTGTATTTTTTTGTTGTTGTTGCACATATAGTGATATCCTAAATATTTGTCTTTCTTTGTCTGACTTCACTTAGTATGATATTCTCTAGGTCCATCCATGTTATTGCAAATGGCAATGTTTCATTCTTTTTTATGGCTGATATATATAAAATATATATATTCCATAGCTTCTTTATCCATTCATCTGTTGATGGACCCTTAGGTTGCTTCCACGTCTTGGCTGTTGTAAATAGTGCTGCTATGTACATGGTGGTGCATGTATCTTTTCAAATAAGGGTTTTCGTCTTTTCTGGATATATGAAGAGGAGTGGGATTGCTGGATCAGTTTGATCATATTGCTGGATCAAATTTAAAACTATTTTTAGTTTTTTAAAGTACCTCCATACTGTTTCCATAGTGGCTGCACCAATTTACATTCCCACCAACAGTGTAGAAGGATTCCCTTTTCTCCACACCCTCTCCAGCGTTTATTATTTGTAGACTTTTTGATGATTGCCAGACTGACTGCTGTTAGGTTATACCTCACTGTAGTTTTGATTTGCATTTCTCTAATAATTAGCAATGTTAAACATCTTTTCATGTGCCTTTTAGCCATCTGTATGTCTTTGGAGAAATATCTATTTAGGTCTTCTGCTCATTTTTTGATTGGGTTGTTTTTTTGATATTGAGCTGTATGAGCTCTTTGCATATTTTGGAACTTAACCCCTTGTCAGTTGCATGGTTTGCAGATATTTTCTCCCAGTCCCTAAGCTGTCTTTTCACTTTGTTTATAGTTTCCTTTGTTGTGCAAAAGCTTTTAAGTTTGTGGATCTTTTTGATAATAATAAATATTTGTTGGTGGTTTTCTATAGTTTGAGGGAAACAGTTTGAAGTTTAAATAGTATTATTTAGTTGCATGTTTTCATGAAGGATGACTACTAATGTTCAAAGGCCATCTGGAACTCTCATAAGTTATCCCTTTGTTTTCACTTTAAGAAAAGTAATATTTTTTTTCTCTCAATCTGCCCGTTGTTTTGAAGTTATGATTTGGGGATTAACATTGAATTTTGGATTATAGGAATAATAATCAGCTTTCTCTAATATGAAGTTGCATTCTTAACCTTTTCAATAACAAGGCAGCAAGCAAAAAATAATACCACAGATAAAGTTTTTGTGGAAATTATTGGTGTTTGTGGTTAAACTGATAGATATTAATTGACAAATTAATAGATGACAGAGAATTCCTAGCTTACTTCTTAGAAGTTAGACGTGCCTTTCTAGGGACCCAGTTTTTATACGGGAACATCAATAGTTGCAGGAAAACTAATGATGTTTTAATTCCTTGATTTTTCTTAAGCACTAAATGAAATAAAGTGATTTGACACACAGTTAACTGAAAAAGAGATCAAATTATTGGAAGATAAAAAAGTAAAATTTTCTCACTTTACACATTGATTTAGAGTTTCCAACAAATGAATGATTGCAGCTTATTAATAAACTTAAAATAACATGATATCATGAGAAATATTGTTTATCCTGTATTTATTTGACCAAAAGCCAATGTAAGGGGATCAAAGGCTGATCAACTATGTTAAATTTCCTTAAAACGTGTGGATTCAGCTGAATTTTGGATCAACTTGGTCAGCATTACCTCTAAGATGAGACTGATTTTTCCCCTCAATTATTGATGGGTTATTAAATAATTGATGCTGCTGCTCTGAATTTGGAAAATTTGTCCAAGATGAAGAGCTATTTCTCAATTGAAAAGTTAGCCCAATTGCTTATTTTTATAATTCTACCCTCATTTCAGGGATTTCTCCCCCTCCTTTCCACATAAGGGCTTCCTGCACCATAGATTCATGACAGATGGCTCAGATAGTACATAGCTGTTTTCTCAGCTCTGGGGACATTTACTGGCAGGTCTTCTAACTCCATGAAGAGGTGGTGGTGTGACTCCTTTGTGAGCTCTCCAGAGAAAGTTAATGCCCTTTTCATTGTAGAAGTCCCACTGAGAAGCATATTACCTGATATATTTCGATACTCAACAAATGAATTGGGTTGATCACATCTGATATTTAATTGGGTCTTGGTAAAAAGAATTTGACATTTTTTAACCGTAATATTCCTGAAATGTGCAATTCTAAGGGTATGATATACACTTAAAATTAACTCAAAATATATAAAGAAAGGGGAAAGGGGACTTTGTAGTGTTGTTGTGATACAACTTCAAATTCACATCATTTAAGGAGGGTTTGACAAATTCTGTATTAAAAGAAATGGATAGTGTCTCTTATTAATGTGTATTCTCTAGAGTCATGTATAAAAGAGCTATAACGAGACTCACACTCAATAAACTCTTAGTATTTAACTGACCTCTTCTCCACGCACATGTTACAACATCTCTCATAAATAACTTGGTGTTTGAACCTACACATTTTAAAAAAAGCATTAATTACCTACCAGTGACAGTGCTTTACAAATAAGAAGTAGCCATAAGAAATGTGAATAAAAGGAGTGACATGATCTTGGTTTTAGGAATATTTGGAACAACAATGGGTCTGAAAAGAGGACAATCCTATTTCATTCCCACTGATGTCCGTATCCATGGAAACTCCCTTTTAATAGCATCCACATCACACTGGAAAACAGGTATGCTACCTTTTGAAAGTGAGTGCATTAAAAGAATCCAGCCTTTTGCTAAGAAGGTCAGCTCTTGAAAGCCTTCAAGAGCTTTGGTAGCTGAGAAAGCTGGAGGGCTGTAAATCCTTCGTTTCGTTGCTAAGAGGCTTGGCTCCTGAGAATTACATCAGTGCTTTCTAACACAGAGCGTGGAATGTGAGTCCTTTGTTCCCTGCCTATAATGTTGCACTCCTGAGTACTTGTTTCCTCGGCTAAGAGAACATGCAGGAGAGGCCTAATACGTGAACCTAGAGATTAATTATAAATAGACACAAACTGACAAAGATAGGTGAAAAGATGTACAGTGTGTAAAGAAAGAAGACTTACTCGCAAGAATGCCAAATGGCAAATGCCATTACACAGAAATATATGCACTAAAATAATAGTCACATGGAAATATTTTAAAATATTTTGTAATCTCAGCATGTTTTTTTTTACTATGAAAAATATCTGTCAAGGAAAATGCCTTCCCCATTGGATTATTCAACACACTCACTGAAAATAAAGAGAAGATACAGAAGGTCATGGTGCCTTTAAATCAAACTGTGACATACCAGAACTACTCTTCGTTGACTATATAGTAAGAGAAACACTTTAAACAACTGGATAACAAATAATTATTGTTGTCCAACAAAAAAGTACAGCACATTTTGGATACATGTTTAAGGCATTGCATCAAATTTTTTCAATTTGCACAATTAGAAACAACACTAATATTAATTATGTGATGAAGTGTTGCATTTAGGAAATCATTGTGAATATCTTTAAATATTATACCTGTGAAAATTGCTGTATTTATTTATGTACATATTAAGTTAGAGAAATCCACATGACTGTGATAGCCCATAATAGTAGCATTAAATGGCTGAACAAAAAGAGCTAATAATTATGTCAGTATTAATAATAATAATGACTGTTATTGACCTAGTATGTATTTCAGGCACTATTATAAGCACTTTACATGCACTGATTGTATCCTGAATGCTCAATACAATCTTTTGAGTTAAGTACTGCTGTGTATTCCATTTTATACAGCGGGCACAGAGTTTGAGTAATTTATTCAAGATCACAATACATGAGGTTAAGTGGTAAAGCTGAGATATGAACCCATGCCACCATCAAGAATATTATTTAGGGCTTCCCTGGTGGCGCAGTGGTTGAGAGTCCGCCTGCCAATGCAGGGGACGCGGGTTCGTTCCCCGGTCTGGGAAGATCCCACATGCCGCGGAGCGGCTGGGCCCGTGAGCCATGGCCGCTGAGCCTGCGCGTCCGGAGCCTGTGCTCCGCAACGGGAGAGGCCACAGCAGTGAGAGGCCCGCGTACCGGAAAAAAAAAAAAAAAAAAAAAGAATATTATTTAGAGATAGTAAAACAAGAGTGTGTACAATCTAAAAGTAGGGACTTAGACATGGAAATAATGATAATAATTCTATTTTTTTCTCTGTATGTTACAGAGCAATACCCCATATATATGAATTGTTTTGACCTCTATAGCCCTTATGTAAGTGCAGATAGCACTTATATTACAGAGCTGAAACGACTGATGTTCAGGAATATTCAGTGATGTAACTAATGTTATGTTTACTGAATTGCAGGATATGGAACAAAAACCAGCTTCTAACACTCATTCCGCTCTAATACCTTCCTCTGTTCTTTATATGGACAATAAATATTGCAACAAGCTTACTGACCACTCAAGTGATGATAGAGGAACAAAATAATAGTTAATTAACTTAGATATTAATTACCAATTCATTTACTTTCTCAAAAACTTTCCTCTTGCCAGATACCAATGCCAACAGCATGACTCAGAAACTTGTGGTCATCTTCACTATCTTCTCAAACTCAGTTCATGAATTATGATTGTTCTTTAATTTGTAATTTCAGTGTATTACTTTTTTTTCAATTTCCACTATGATGAAAATAGTTATTCGTACCCTCATGCTTGGATAACTGCAAAAGCCTTTAACGTGTTTTCACTCAACGCTGGATCTCTTCATTTCAACCAAATCTCAATATTATGATTAATCTGTAAGTTCTTGACAAAGAATATGTCCTGAAGCTTCTTGCTGCCCACTAGTTTCCAAGGCTTGGATATAAACAATAATATTATATGAGAACTCTGCAGTCCAGGATTTGAACCCTAGTGCTACACTTATCGGCTATGTGATCTTTAGCAGTAGGAGACTTAAAAACTCTGTGCTGTGTCACAGTCTTCTTTTTAGTAGAGATGGTAATGCTACTCATTCGTAGATTGTTATCACACCAAAATGAGCTATCATATGTAAAGTGAAATGAAGATTGTCTAGCATAATGGTAAGTGCTCAATAAATGTTACCTATTATTAGACCAACTTATTTTTTCCTCCATAGGATACTTAGAGGAGACATCTGGTTAAATGCATCTTCCAGTCTGCTAGTCTTAGTTTTGAATTCTGGCTGCTTCTCTTAGTAACTGTGTGATGTTGAGAAAATTGCTTGATCTAAGTCTCAGTTTCCTTGTCTGTAAAGTGGATTTTAGTAAGAATACCTCTTAAGAAAATTAAGTGAGATAGTAAGTGTACACTATTTACCACTAGATGTGGCTTGTAATAAATGCTCAATAGTTGTTAACTATTTTATTTTTTTTACTGAAACTGTTTGTTGTAGGGGTTGTTAGAAGAAAAAATTATATGAAATGTGCTGTGAAATCATTACCGAGAAAATTTTTCAAAATTATGGTACTTCTTATTATTTAAACAGAAATCCTATGAACATAACCAGTTTTATAAATAGTCATATTTCTCTTTTTAATTTGCTTGCTATAACACAAACAACAAAAATAAAAACAATTTTGGAATCTGAATTTAGCAAATGAACAGAATCTCCTAAAATACATTCATTTTCTAAACTTAGTATTGCCTTCTTTCCATTTCTCTAGCTTAATGTCTTTTTTTCTCAAATTGATTTGTCTACTGATAAAGTAGGGATATAAGATTTTGCTCCTTTTTTCCCCCCTTAAGCTACTACTAGATCAGAATACAGTCAATTTCCATTTGTAAATAGCTTGGATTCTAAAAGTTCTTTGGTAATTCAAAATATATTATTTTCTGTGTATTCATTTGGAAGTCATAATATTTTTTTCCCTCTATGAAAAAGTTGAATATTCTGACTACTGCCTCCTAGGCAAGTTCAAAACACTAATTTAACACATACTATACAAATGTAATATATGGTACATTTGCAATGGATATGTATGGAAAAGGTTATGGTGCTGATGAAGTGAAAAATGAATGCCACGTGCAAGACATTTTCATGGGCTTTTCCAGCCTTGATGCCATTTCTCCAGTCACCGGTAGCAAAATCCCCCTTTTTTCCTAAACATGGTTCATTATAGATGCATGCAAAGTTCTGAGTGAATGACAAAATTTTGCTAAATGAATTTGATAAAAATCAGACAATGTATTAAGTAAGAACTCACATGTCTTCTTTATTTTGGATGCAAGAAAATCATATACTCTGGAAAGCTCAGAAATCATCACCCCCAAAAGCCTGTGTTCTCTTGCGAGGTGGGAAATATGACACAAACTTTTTCACAATAAAATTTGTTTGTATTTCTTGTGATTTACGTGATTAATTTTTCTCCTCATTTCTGACATGACCAGCATATAATCTTTTCTTTTTTCTCACTGGCCAGATCTAGGGAAAAATAATTGCTGTTCATTATCACTTTTTTGCCATCACATTCTAGTCTGTTCCTTATTAAAAGCCAAATAATTTCATTCATGGTAATGGGAACTATTACTGCTGACATTTTGCTTTGTTGTTTTTAATATTTATTTGGTTGTGCTGGGTCTTAGTTGCGGCAGGCAGACTCCTTCATTGTGGCACATGGGCTCCTTAGTTGCTGCTCGCCAGTTCCTTAGTTGTGGCTCACTGGCTCCTTAGTTGTGGTATGTGAACTCCTAGTTGCAGCGTGCATGTGGGATCTAGTGCCCTGACCAGGGATCAAACCCGGGCCCCCTGCATTGGGAGCACAGAGTCCCAACCACTGCGCCACCAGGGAAGTTCCCTTTGCTTTGTTTTTTGATCTTTATCATTAAATGAAACTTAAACTTTCCTACTCTATAGGGGAAAAAAAGTGAGTACCTACTTACTGCACAGTCACCTTTCACTTAATGGAATAGATAGAGTCTAGCAAGTCTAGTTGAAATATTTCCCAGTGAATTTCATTATAAATCACACAGGGTTAGAAATTTACCAAGTTTAATTCAACTCAAATCGGCAAATATTTATTGAGCATTTACTTTACCTAAGGTATTGTGCTGAGCACCGCCTGGCATACACAGAAGAAAAAAAGTTAGCATTCCTCTAAAGTAATTAATAATCATCCTAGAAGGGATGGTTAGCATGCAAATAAGTCTAATTAAAGGGAGAGCACAAATATCTTAAAAGCATAAAAACATATTATGGAATTTCAGATAAAACTGATGTCATACTCTGTTTTATGAAAACAAACAAACAAAAAAGACTTTTGGCTTTTGACCACAGGAGAGGAGAGAGCATTCCAGGCAGAGTAAAAGTCTGAAGCTGAGGCAGGAAGGTAGGAATGTGCGCATCTCCGTAAGGAGTGAGATCCCTTTGAACAGAGCATGGGGTGTGTGTCGAGGAATACTGGGACATAGAGACTGGCAGATACTGCAAAGACTTAAGCATTAAGATAATTGCATATGACTCAGTAAGTATTTGAGAACAAATTAAGGCTTCTGAGCAAAAGAATAAAATACATGGAACTGTTAAAATGACCTTATACTGAATGATTCAGATAAAGGACCATGGAAATGGAGTTTTATTATTATATCTGTGATGGTTAATTTTATGTGTCTGTTTGACTGGGCTAAGGGATGTCCAGATAGCTGGTAAAACATCATTCCTGGGTGTGTCTGCGAAGGTATTTCTAGAAGAGATTTCTAGCGTTTGAATTGGTAGACTGAGTAAAAACAATTCACCCACACCAATGTAGGTGGGCATCATCCAATCAGTTGAAAGCCCTTGGCTATCAGACATCTGAGCTCCTTCATACTATGCAACTTACAATTGTGGGCCTCCTGGTTTTCAGCCATTTTACTTGGATGGAGTTACACCACCAGCTTTGCTAGTTGTCCAACTTGCAGATGGCAGAACGTGGGACTTCTCAGCCTCCATAATCTCATGAGCCGATTCCTATAATAAATCTTTCTCCTTATGTATCTCTCTATATGTACCCTATTGAAACTGATTCTCTCAAAAACTCGAATACGACATCCTTCCAGTTTTCTTTCTTCTTTGGCACAGGGAACCCCTCTTGCCATACACAGTAAGTAGTTAGTGAGAGATGGTAGCAAAACAGTTTCTCTGAATGTTGCTGAAGGACAGTCATCAAAGGATATAGCAGTATACAAAATGTTCCTGGGGGGAAAAATAAAGTGAAATTAAGGAACATGCCATAATACATACACATTTGATCTCCAAGACATATTAGTAAGTGAAAAAGAGCACGTTATAGAGCAATGCATATATTTTCTCCCACTTGTGTAAAAAAACAAACAAAAAACCCCCAAACCAAAAAATGAAAATAAAAACCTGATGGATATAGCTTCCACAGATCTAGAAAATTTGTGAAAGTTTTCACAGGAAACTGTCCTAGTTGTGATTTCAGGAG
This sequence comes from Lagenorhynchus albirostris, assembly GCF_949774975.1. Lineage (NCBI taxonomy): Eukaryota > Metazoa > Chordata > Mammalia > Artiodactyla > Delphinidae > Lagenorhynchus > Lagenorhynchus albirostris. The sequence continues at coordinate 73,765,633 of NC_083101.1, read as the reverse complement.
AAGCAGTGTGGTGTTCTTGGTTAGGAGGGAGAATATGTCTGAATTACTACCATGTTTCCTCAAATTTGGAAAAAATATAGAATGGCTTTGATTTGATAAAGGACAGACTATTGGTTTTGCCCTTTGCATTCATTTCCCAGTAGAGAAAAAAAAATACTAGCTAACAAATCATGGAATATTGTGGGTTCTTGCCATAAAGCCAGGTATTTGGGATGACTTCTTCAGGAAAGAATTTATAACTAATATTTAGAAAATCTATATATTTTTTACTTATTTAGAGTATCAGTTGAGGAGTATTAGATATTGAGACACTATTACTTTATTTTCCCTGTCCAAATGAAGCACAAATTAAAATTTACTGTGCAGCATGGAAAGAAAGAGGAGGAGGGAAAGGTAGAGGAAAAAAGAGAAACAGAGGCAATGGAGGAACAATCAGACGGCTACTGTCGAACCTCTCAGCAAGGCAGTGACAGAAGGTTAACACAGCGACTCACAGAACTTTGTTCCTGTAGATAATTACTTGAACGTGGAAGATGGCAATTCAGTTGGCCTTTCTGATTATTTTAGAATTCATCAGTAAGAACAATGTTAAAAGTGTTTAGCATGAAAGTGAGTAGTTCTTGATACTTATAATACTAATATAATAAATAAAAATAATGTTGAGAATCTCAGCTAGAATTATCGAACCTGTGTACAGCAAATGAAATTTACTTTACCCAGTTTCAAAACAAGCAGGGGTGGTTATTATCCTGTCTGACTAATGAACAAAATGAATTTCAGAGAGATGCACTCAAGGTCCGAGATTTGACTGGCTTCAAATACATTAAGCCCTAAGCAGATAGAAAGGATGAGTTTCAAGGCCCATATTTTTGGGGAGAGGAAGTATAGCTGTAAAATGCCTACAGTACTGAATAGGTAAATGTGTTTCAGGTGCTTCACAGTGGGCTAATGGACACAATGAAGGAAGAAGCTCTTTGGGCAAAAGCAACAGAAGGGAATTAAAAAAATATATACCATATTTTGACATTCTCAGGAACTGAGGATGTGTCTTTTTAATGTAGAAAATATACCTTAGCCAGTCGGGATTAAGTAGGTTTATACAATTATTTTTTTCCAATGTAATATTTGAATCAGATTAACTTACCGTATAAAGGCCCAGCTTATATTGCTGGTATTCCATTTTTCTAGGCTGAGGAATGTGGAAGCCATTGCCTTTCAAGTTACCCCAGTGTTTTTGGCACTTTCAAATGTCTGGCTCCACGTTATAAGAAAAGAAATCTGGGGCTTCCCTGGTGGCGCAGTCGTTGGGGGTCCGCCTGCCGATGCAGGGGATATGGGTTCGTGCCCCAGTCCGGGAGGATCCCACGTGCCGCGGAGTGGCTGGGCCCGTGAGCCATGGCCGCTGAGCCTGCACGTCCAGAGCCTGCGCTCCTCAACGGGAGAGGCCACAACAGTGAGAGGCCTGCGTACCGAAGAAAAAAAAAAAAAGGAAATCTGTTAGCAATACCTAGCTGGCAAAAGAACTCTGGAATTGTCCTCCCTGATATGAATAGATATTTCAGTAGAATTCAGGAAAGTGTAAGATCCTTCTATTAAAATGTTCCACACTTGCACTTCAGACCAAGATGGAGCAACAGGGACTGGATATACTCTCCTTCCTAAAACCAAACAGACAAAATATGAGAAACAATGATTTTCAAGAAACTGGACATTAGGCAGTGAAAAGCAGGGATCCCCGCAATATGTAAAACCTGTGACATGAGTGCAGTGATTGTCCCACCTTAGTGCCTAGAGTTTCCATGCAGCCGCATAGGGAGGGGGAACCCTGGTGAAGCTTGAAGGTCTCCCTGAATTGAGGAGGTGGAGCTGAGAGCCAAGGAATACCAAGGTGGCTGGGGTTTGGAGGACAGAAGACTAGGGAAATGAAAGCTGCACGAAATAGAGAACCTATAGATTTTCAGACGGTCACTATCAAGTATTCGCAGAATACTATTAGTTCATGGATGTGAAGAAACTATATGAGGCCCAGGGAAAGAACCTTCCAAAATAATTAGGGGAAACATTGTCCAGAGAGAATACGATGCCAAAAATGGTGCCTGTTCCTAAGACTCAAACTGCAAAATCTCATTCTTCATTGGGCATTGGTAGAACACTCAGCGGGGTCTTGCCTTAGCAGTGAGGAGTAATTACTTTTGGTAATGCCTAACAAATTTTAAAAGCAAGACCCAAAGGATCAAATTGTTTCCAAGTAAGTTAATTGAGATCCAGCAAAAAGCTCAAGCAGATTTATAGAAAAGAATACAAAATATTCAGCACCAAAAAGAGTAAAATTTTGTTTAGACAATCAATTATCTTTTAGAGAGATTTAAATAATAAGTTTTAAATCTTATATATTTACCTATGTAGTTGCCATTTCGTTACCATGCAGAGTTCATTTCTTTGCAATGTTTAATCTCATTAATCCCTCCCAAGGTGTTTTTTACAACAAACATTGTAGTGTATATCTCCAGAAGATATATTTGTGTCTTTTTATGTCTTTCTTGTCTCTACTTAACTTCTTGAACATAAGAAATACACTTACAGTAACAATATCACTTACAAAACCAATATGAAATAGGATAAATCTAACGAAAGTTGTTTTGTTTTCAGTATATAAATCTTGAACATTTAAAAATTCATTAATAACAAAATACTTGTTAAAATTTAGCAAAATATTTGAACAGACATTTCCCCAAAGAATGTATACCTTTGGAAAATAAGCGCACATGAAAGATGTTCTACATCATTAGTTATTAGAAAATTCAAATTAAAAGCACAATGCAACATCACTACACATTTTTTAGAATGGATAAACTTTAAAAGATTGATGATAACAAATGTTAGTGAGAATTTGAAACAATTAAAATTCCCATACACTGTTGGTAGGAATATCAAAGGATACAATCAGTTTGGGGGAAAAAAAATGACAGTTTTTAAAAAACTTAATCACACACTTACCATATGATCCAGCCATTCCACTACTAAGTATTTACTCAAAGAAAAATAAAGTATATGTCCAGAGAAAAATTTCTACATAAGTGTTTATAGCAACTTTATTTGAAATAGTCAAAAATGGAAACAATGTGAATGTATATCAGCAGACAGATGGATAAACAAATTGTGGTGTATTCATATAATGGAATACTACTCAGCAGTAAAAAAGAACTGAACTCTTGATATATACAACAGCATGGATGAATCTCAAAATAATTATGCTGAGTGGAAGAACCAGACCTAAAGGAGTACATACTGTATAATTCCATTCTTATAAATTTCTAGAAACTGAAAACTAATTGATAGATAGTGTCAGAAAACAGAGCAGTAGTTGCTTGGGCTTGGAGGGCTGTGAGTGTCAAGGGGTAGGGATTACAAAGGGTCATGAAGAAACTTTTAGGAGTGACGGGTACATTTACTCTCTTGCGTGTGATGTGCATTTCACAGTTGTATACCTATGTCAAACTTATTAAACTGCACAATTTAAAATGTGTGATTTATTGTACATCAATTATGTCTAAAATATAATTTAAAAACAAACATAAGATTTCAAAGTCTAATTAAAAAAGAATAGATCTTTCAGTGCTTTTTGTCATTATCCACTACCCCAATATTTATGGAGATAACAGAAGATAATTCTTATTCCCAGTGGTTCTGTGTGCCTTTGTTTCTACTTCTCCCTACATCTGGCATAGCCCCTTTTATCTTCAAGCTTTCCAGAAGCTTGTTTCAAAGGCTACTTCTTCCATGAAGCCTTCACTGTTCTCCCAAGCTGGAAATTATTTCTTGTTCTTTTGAATCTCTGTAAGCCTCTAGTATGCATCTTTCTGATGATATTTATATTCTTTGCCTGTTCACAGTATTAAAAATCACCCTTTTTCATAGGTAGGACCCTTTGAGTCACTGAGATAATTTGAAAGACATCAGTTCAACTTATAGAAGCGGAGTACATTTTTTTGATGTCTTGATGCTGAGAACCCTGGGGAGTGAGACTTCAGATGTTTCTGACTTTCAAAATGTATAGTCTGACCTAGGTATTTTCCCACAGTACATTCTTCCTAACTTCAGCCTTCTCCACACATCACATGACAGAGAGTTGAAAGTGCATACAATGAGAAATCAGTGCTACTTTAACATTTGCTCAAAATTCAAAGATAGTTCTGTTGAGATATTCCTTCTAATTTGTTTTTTCTAAGCTGTTTGCCTTGTGTGACACCCTCTGATTAAATCCTCTCCACAATCCCACAAGGGATAAACTAATTTCACAGATGATGAGAATGAGACATCTAGAGGTTTCTTAAATAACTTGGTCCAAGTTAGCCATCTGATAAGTGAGGAAGCCGGCACTGGAAACTATTGCCCTCTGACTCCAAAGCCCACACGCTCCACCAGCACATTATGTCACCTCTCCAACATAGCATATGCAAAGGAAAGGCCAAATAATCTAAAGCCAAAGGGATCAGAGCACATTTTTGTAGGGAAGGGGTGTAGATGTACTCTTTTTATTGACAACAAAATGCATGTTGATATTTGTAACATTATCTAATACTTTGACTTAGATGATTGCTCATTTTAATGGGAAATTCTCACTAGGTCTTCCAATTCAAGTTATAGTCCTTTAAAAAAATAGATCACGTAATTTTTCTTTTCAATGTCTTTTAACACTGAGTTTGTATTTACTTTTTTTAGATTGTCTCAAAAATATCTTCTTATAGTTGGTTTGTTCAAAGTAGAATTGAAACAAATTCCACGCATTTTTATTATTTTATTTATTTATTTATTTAATTTTTTCGGTACACGGGCCTCTCACTGTTGTGGCCTCTCCCGTTGCGGAGCACAGGCTCCGGACGCGCAGGCCCAGCGGCCATGGCTCACGGGCCCAGCCGCTCTGCGGCATGTGGGATCCTCCCGGACCGGGACACGAACCTGCGTCCCCTGCATTGGCAGGCGGACTCTCAGCCACTGTGCCACCAGGGCAGCCCAGTTTCTCCATTTTGATACCACTTATTTTTTTTTAAATGTGTCTGGACTATTGCCCTTTAAAGTCTCCCCCAACATTTCCTAAATTTCATACCATGACTATTAGATTGTGTACAAGTTATGTGCAAAGGCTATATCTTGTATAACTTAGAACATATCCCAGGACTCAGCCAGGAGTTTTTCACATAATAGGAACCAAATTCTTGAGGTGCATTGAACTGGAATCTAAAAAATCACTGAAAACTTGTCCTTATAATCCAAGTATAGATACACCTCTTCCTGTTTCCACCTAAACATGGGGTTATGGTGTCATCTATGTATATTTGAAAGACCTTTTGCTACACTCTCAGCTTGTTATCCATTCAATGCTGATATCCTCGGGAGGCCTGAGAGTTTCCTGAATTTCTGTAGACATGCATGTGAGTGCATATACACTCACAGACAATACACAGAAATCCTGAACCACCACAGATCACATTTTTACCTCATTGAAGTTTGTAACTAATTGGTCCATCTGTCAGAGAGTATTTAATTTCCTTTTAAATTATTTTTTCCCTTGTTCAGCGGTTTTCCATTTCAGAGCATGTAATAGCAAATGCTGCTATTGACTAGATAAGAGACTATGAATTAGACGTGGTCTGTGGTAAGTAAACTAGTTTCTTTTATCCCAGAGGAAGCTAAAGACATTAATGTTTCTCAACCAGTTGGTAGAGATCATTATTTAAATTCAAATGAAAGAAAAACAAGTTTGCTTTAAAATGAAAATGAACAATTCAGATCTGAGAAGGGATTGCAGCATATCTCTGACTACCATCTCAATGTCTGTCTTTCAGTTAGCAAAGATATAGTTAATATGGTATCCTAGATTTTTACAATAATAACGCATATCAGCTCTGTCTGGAGACCGACTTCCTAATTAGTCAGGCCCTAAATAATGCAAGCCATGTTCTCCTTTATTAGCTAATATGTTTCAGAGGTTGGAAAGATAGTTATAAAGACCCATTAAAGATACAGTTTCCTGACATGGTGGCCAGGTTCATAAGCTGCAGAATATGAAATGCCATGTAAGAAGGTCATTATCTGAATATTCTCCCCTAGTTTATATTAGTTTTTAATTTTTTTCTTCTTTTTGTAACATATCCAATATAAAGAGTTTGATGGTGCTGCTATAACTCTGTTCAATAACTAGAAATTCTAATTCCATAAAATTTCTTGATACCACATTAACCCTGCATCAGATAAACAAGTACATTGGGAACTGTGGCTAATACAGCTGAACATGAAAATAATGCACAGTATTTGAATAGAAAAAAGAAGAAAGTGATCACAGAAGCAGTCTAAGTAATAGATTACTTTGTTACGTGAAAATGCGTTTCTTTTTAATACATCTGTTCCACTAACAAGTATTTGTTGGAGGGAAATCTGTTGTTTTATGTACAGAAAAATGCTATGCATTAAACAATCCTGCTTTATTAATTTAGTGCTTTTCTGTCGCTCAGTACTTTGGAAGATATTTTTTCCCATTTGGTAGATAAATGCAAATCACGGTATTCCTATCATGGTTCAAAGACCATAACAGTGATTTCAAAAGCCATATTTAATCCCATTATGAATTTCTCCAAGTAAATTTCCTATTCATGTAATTGTAGGGAGTTAATGTAAGTGAAGCTGTATGTGACAGGCCAAATAATGGCCCTCCAAATGTACTCAAACTCTGATCCTCGGAACCTATGTCACCTTATATAACAAAAGGAACTTTACAGATGTGATTAAATGAAGGAGTTTGAGATGGGGAGATTAACCTAGATTGTCCCAGTGAGCTCAGTATAATCACAACTGTCCTTATAAAAGGGATACAGGAGGAGTCCAAATCTAGGAGAAGGCACAGTGATGACAACAGCAAAAGCTGGAGTAATGCAGTTTGAAGGTGGACGAGGGGGCCAAAAGCCAAGAAATATAGGCAGCCCTTAGAGCTGAAAAAAGCAAAGAAGCTGATTTTTTTCTCTCAGGGCTTCAAACAAACAAACAAACAAAAAGCAAAATACAAAAACAAAACAAAAAAATAACCCTGACAATACTTTGACATTAGCTCAATCAGTTGAAATAATTTTGGACTTCTGACCTCCAAAACTATAAGAAAATTAATTTTTGTGTTGTTTAACCTACTAAATTTGTGGTAAATTGTTATAGCAGCAATAGGAAACGAATATGACATAGTTTTTAAATTTGTGACAAGACCTCTGAAACACACGGGCCCTTTGAGGACTGTCGTAGTTATACCATGTCTCAGGCAGAGCAAAGGTCTGGAGTCAGGAGTATCTGGTTTAAAATCAGGTGCTATCAATTATTAGGCCTGTAACCTTAGGTAATTTATTAATCTCTTTGAGTCTTATTTACCTACAAAATAGGAAAAAAATACAGCATCTCACTCTTTAATTATAAGGATAAAATGAGAAATTATGTGTATAAGTATTTAGCATAGCACCTGAATGCAAAATAAGCAGTTAAAAAAATTGCTATTACTATATTTTAGGCACATGTTCAACTCTGTTGATCCCCTTTGATATGAGTGTTAGTGTAGAAAAATCAGTAAGGATCCAGTTAACAAGAGTTTATTACTTTTATCATTAACGGGTAAAGCAATCAGGGTGGTTAAAACACTGTGCTGACATCAGGAACCAAGAAGCCACAGGAGGGAACTGAAGGGATGGAGAAAACCAAGGTGAAACATTGATATCAGAATGAGAATTCATATTTGAGTACATTCTTGACACTACACTGGACTCTACACATGCTTAGTCATCACAGTGGAACTATAGGAAAGATATCATAATGTCTATTTATAAATAAGAAAAATGAGGCAACAGAAAATTTAAGTTGTCCAAGGTCAAAAACTTAGTAAGTGACAGGCTAAAAATCTGAACTACAATCTGACAACTTTATAGCCCAGGTGCTTGAACACACCAATAACAGAGAAAATCCAGCATTATTGTTAAGCGAGTTAAAGCCATCAATCAGGTCAGGAATCTATTGTAGACTGGTGGGTTACGATGCTCAGTGGAATCTAATCTTGGGACACTGGGCTGTGACCTCAAAGAACACAGGAATTATGTCTTTTATATTTGTATGTGCAAGAAATAGTTCCATGATTGTTAGGTGCTTAATTAAGCATGGTCAGAGAATTATTTTAGTGGAAGGATGAAGACAGAATTTATGATACTGACTTTCATTATTAGAATATATTTTCTAGTAAATCCCTATATAATGCGAAACATTTCTCACTAGATTATCTTTTTGGTTAATCAAAATATTTATTGGGAATATTCAAGAAAATGTTTGATTATGTTCTGGGCTAGAATAATAAATATTTTAAGTATGACACATCCAAGTGGAAAAATAAATTTAGCTCACCTAGTGATTATGGACTTTACCTGTCATGGGTGTTTTAAAGAGGATGAATTCTACAGTTGAATGCAGGGTCTCTAAAATAAAGTATGCTTTCAACTTTCCACTAGGACAATTCTCTATTCTCTATTTGTGGACTATTGCCTTCTCTTCCCGGAGCTTCACTCTGTGATGATCCAGGATATATATATATATTCCTCTGCCTTGTAGGTTATGTCCAAAAAAATTGACCATATTTGAATTATAGAATTAAGGGACTGTATTTTTGTCATCCAAATATTTTATCATTTTATGAAAAAAAGACAAAACAATGCTGCAAACTTTCTATCTAGTTAAACTTGCCTATTTGATATCCAAGTGGATATCATGAATCCAACATCTGCTAGAGATCTGTACGATTTTAGTAATATATGCTTTATTATTTCCCCTGCATTGATTTAACAGGCAGTAATTTCCATGATGCTTTTCTGTACGTTTTTAAAAATCAGAGCATCTACCCTCAAGCTCTGAGGTGAACAAATGAAGCCATAAAAGTGTTTATATTTCTTTCTAGTATAATAAGGCCATCTTTCCCCAGTCTTCCAGAAAATAAACTTTAGGGTCAACCTTGTGATTTGTTTCTATCCTTAATTATCTTACTTAGTGTCACTAGTCCTAGAATGACAATGATAGTCAAGGGTACTATTTATCAGGCTCTTAGTATATGTCAGAAACTTTTCTAAGTGGTACACGTGTATTAGAACAACTGATGTTCACAACAGCCTAATAATGTGTAGGTACTATTATTATCTTTGTTTCATTGATAAGGAGACTGAGGAGTTGGGAAATTAAATAGCTTATCCATGACCTTACCATGTTCCCATGTTACACTCATCGTGAAGAATCAGTAACACCTAACTAGTGCCTACTGCATCAGTTCTTACCATTGGCCTATCTTTAAGGTTCTGTGTCATCTCCTTCATTGTACACCATCCCCTCTGGCTCCTCAATGTCTTAGTCCTCTTTCCTTCTCTTCCTCCCAATACAATTAAATGTTTATAATCCCTTACCCAGAAAATTGGTGTCAGATGTATAAAAGAATTAGAAAATTTTAGATCTAAGAAAGATACTAATGGAGGCATAGCGGTATATTATATAACAACCCCCATTGGATCTGAGGCAGCATCTTTAAACAAAAACAACAAAACATTAATATTTCTGCAGCAAAATATATAAAGACTTACACCAAGTGGAATACATAAAGACTGTTAAAATCCTTCCATCAGTTTAGGTCGTATTTTACCAATAAATGAGTTATAAAAACTTTCTGTTTTCAAAACTTTTTAGATTTCAAAATTGAAGATTAGAAATTATGGAATTGTACCATGTTCATCATCTCAATATCACCTTATATGTAAACTCTAACCCCATTCCCATACTCACATACATAAATCTTATTCTTGCTTTAAGACACAGCTTGAATCCTACAAAGGCACATACCCCAATGAATCTCTTTAATGAATCTCTTTCCTCTGCACTTAAAAGCTAACCCATAGGACTTCCCTGGTGGCGCAGTGGTTAAGAATCCACCTGCCGATGCAGGGGACACGGGTTCGAGCCCTCGTCCGGGAAGATCCCACATGCCATCGAGCGACTAAGCCCGTGCGCCACAACTACTGAGCCTCTGCTCTAGAGCCCACGTGCCACAACTACTGAAGCCTGCACACCTAGAGCCCATGCTCCGCAACAAGAGAAGCCACCGCAATGAGAAGCCCACGCACCGCAACGAAGAGCAGCCCCCGCTCGCCACAACTAGAGAAAGCCCACGCACAGCAACAGACCCAACACAGCCAGAATTAATTAATTAATTAATTTTAAAAAAACTGACCCATATACTTTAACATTAGATGATTCTGTATTACCCACATACTCATTTCTTTCAACTTGACCCTAAGCATATAGTGATTATTACATCACTCTACAATGAGCTGGACTCATGCTAGAGTTTAAATTGTTGCCTAAACATTTTTGTAAGTACTCCAGGAAATTACTGCATTGACTGTGTTTAACAAGGCAAATCAAGTTTATATGGAATATTGATAAAGCTATGAAAATTCCTTAAATGTTTAGTTATATTTTCTTTGTTCATAAAATGTTAGAAAAACTTTTCTCATTTTCTTTATAATATGTAGAGATGTTAAATTAATTACGGCAGAATATTTTAGGATGGGCTGCTCATGCCCAAAGATCTTGGGCATTGAAAGTGAAAAGGTCATAGGTTGACAATTGATAAGTAAACTAACTTAGAACTTCTGAGCCTAGATTTCCTCATCTGTAAAAAAAGATATTAATAATTCCTATATTCAAGGTTTTTTTTTTTTTTTTTTTAGAAGACACTGAAACGCTCAGTCCTACACCCCTTCAGCTTGCCAAAGAAAAAAGAGTCCTTTCTACCTGCAAACACTGCCTTGTAACTTTGCTGACATTGCTTATTGGTCTTTATAACAATTAATTCATTTCTCTTTCATCTTCTTCTTGAATTCCTCTTCCTGATTGAATGTGCACTTATTCCTAGAGAGATAAGAAACTTTCGGACAGTGATAAGAGAGGCCCAATACTTGCAACAGGAGGAGTGGAAAGTGACCTGCTACCAGTGCAATTTGAAGAACAGTAGGAAACCTTAATTTGTGAACATTTTGGCAAACTCCTAATGAAAGCAAAAAACTTTTAGCATTTAAATTTGTAGATATAATGAACTAACCCATGCACTGAACTATTGTGTTGGTTTCTACCAATTTATTTCTAATTTATAGGCATTCTAAAATTATATCCAGGGCTGCTTCTTTATACTGTCTAGCATGAAAAATATTGTTAAAATTAAATGAGCAGCATTTTTCTCAGTTCTGTTCAAACCACAGATGCTATTTTTGATTTTATTTCTAACAGTGAGATTGAAATTCCATTTTAATATGCAGAACTGCAGCCCAGGGAGCCATAAAATACAGACTGTTTTCATTAGATGATAGCCCTGCACCTCTAGTTAACAGGAAAGCTGATTCATCAAACAGCAACCGTCAAGACAGCATTAACTAAGACCTGGAATGAAAAGTCGAGATTGGGGTGAAAATTACCTGTTTTGAATCACGTAATTGTAACTTTGGAGAAGTTCCTAGTTTGTGGCATAACACTGTTTCCAGGGATGCAGGAGTGTTTGCTGCAGATGGTCTAGAGATTGTAGAATCTCTACAATCTACATTGTAGAATGTAGAACACTTTCTACATTTCAAAGGGACCTTACATTTTATTTCAGTTGCCACTAATTTAAAGGAATGAACATTCACCCTTATTCTGTCTTCTTCCTCCCAACCCCAAGAAAGAGAAATGATCAGAACTAATTCTGCCTTTGAATTTGTCTCTAAAATATTTGCATACACAAAATAAAGCACTGGAATCTGGGCCCATTTTATGCCAGTGCAATTCAAAGGTAAAGGATTCTAGCTGACAGTCAAAATGTCCCCATGGACTCCAGGCAATGAATTGACATGTCTTCTGGTCATATAATTGATTAGAGAAAAAAAAGAATAGCTTCCCTTCTCCTAATGAATCATAATTGTACTCTACCCTAAGAGAAAAGCAAATAACAACAGTAATAAAAATAATAACAAAAAGCTCAGTCTTTGTGATACGTGTAGTTATTACAGTTTATCATAAGAGGTTAAGATAGAAGAAACTTTAAAGAGCATTTCATTTAAACTGTGTTCCAGGGAGTTGCTTTGAAGGCTGCTTTAAGTGAAAGGTCTTGCGAGAAGAGTAGGTGGACATACTTCTCTGGAGGCCCCCAGGCCCCCAGATCTCCCTCTTCAGCTTTAATCCAAACACCTTCACTTTACCTGTTTAATCTAATGTGTTATATTGAAAGATTTCTTTGGAAAATTGATTCCACTGTTTAAAAATGTTTGAAAACTACATCAAACTAGTCAGGTTATAAAGAACCTAAAACTTTGCCAAAAGTGGCAAAGCCAAGACTAGAACCAGGTTGCTCCTAATACAGTATTTTTTTTTCCCTTTTTTTTTTAAGCTATGTTATGGAATTGGGTTACTACAATGGGGTCAGTCTTTGATTCCCATGATGTGTATCCCTTCTATACAGTAACTGGTTGATGTTTAACTTTTAAGTAAAAGTCAACACCTAATATCCGTGACATATTCCTTGTATATAATGCCCTATTTAAAATCCTCTGCTCTCTTGTGGGAAAAGCAACATTAATGGGGAAAAAAAGGGACTACATTTTTTACAGTAGGTAGAACTCAAAAATGACTTCCCATGCAAATGACTGAATGGTGAAAAATCAAATGTGAGAACTTAGGATAATAGAAAAGAAAATGAAAAGCCAATAATAATGTTCATCTATTGATGATTTAAATTTGGTAATATTTACCAGTATTATCCAAAATCAAGTTATTAGACCGAATAATGAATTTGGCGCAGAAAAAATATGTTTGTGCATATGTGACACCTGTACAATTTGAACAATCAATGACTGGATCAAGGAGAAAGAATTAGTAGAATTTACTAGGAAAACTCTATGGACCACATTCAATATGAGATTTTTAGGTACATTGATTAATGCAGGAGTAGGAAAAATATTCAGGGACAGTATTGGAAGAGGAATAGAAAGTGTTGGGCTTCCCTGGTGGCGCAGTGGTTGAGAGTCCGCCTGCTGATGCAGGGGACACGGGTTTGTGCCCCGGTCTGGGAGGATCCCACATGCCGCGGAGCGGCTGGGCCTGTGAGCCATGGCAGCTGAGCCTCGCGTCCGGAGCCTGTGCTCCACAACGGGAGAGGTCACAACAGTGAGAGGCCCGCGTACCGCAAAAAAAAAAAAGAAAGTGTTGACCTGAAATAAACAGACTGCCAGATATTTTTCCAGCAAAGATGGGTTTATTTGGGATCAGCAGAGAACTACAGTTTGGGGGCTGCAATCATGGCGAGCCGCAAGCAAGTCTCCACATGTCAAGGAAAGAAGAATGCTTTCATAGACAAGAAAAGGAAGTTGGGAGGGCTACAGTAAACAAAGAGTTCATGGCTTTTCATTGGCTTGTTCTTGCCAGGAAAGAAGAGGTGTCTCCCTTCTTCCTGTTGGGCTCTGCTGTCGTCGTAGGCTGTGAGAACTCCCTCTTCTGCTCTCCCAACTCTATTTAATTGAGGCTTCTGTTTATTTTTTTTTTACAAAAGAGAATAAGTGCAAATGCAAAGGAGTGGAATAGAATATGTATTGAATACTTCCTATATATGGGGAACTTTCTTGGTATTGAGGATAGAGTCATGAACAAAATGGAGAGTGTAGTGCAAGGTTCCAACATAAATAGATGAATAAATAATCTTACAAAGCAGAACTGCAGATAGTGATGAATGCCACGAACACAGTAAATTTCAACGAAAATTATCCATCGTTTTACCATAGCAACATGGGGCCTTATACCATTTTGGTTGTTATTGTTGCTACTGTTGTTACATCATTGAGTAGTGAAAAGAATGTTTTAAAGAGAAGACTGAGGCCTTCCTGCTTAAGGTTTGGGCTTCCAGTACTTTCAAGTGAGATTTGAAAAAGGCCTTTGTTTGGAAAGAGTGGGCCTATTGAGATGACAGAGTTGAATTGTTCAAGAAGAGATGGGAATGGAGGTAGGTGCTCCGTGTGAAAGAAGAATGTAATTGGACATCAGAGGGTGTGATGGAACTCTGAAAAATTCTACAGTTTTCTGTAAAAACTGAGCTGTGGTAGAGTTCTGTATTCTGCTCACGCTTAGTGCCCACGGATCCTAGGACTTCTACCATGGAATGGCTGTGTAGATGTCTCTGGAAGTGTACTTCTTGTTCCTCAGCTTTAGAAACTCAGGGAGAATCTCTGAAGTCAGGATTATGATGAGCTGAGACTCTCCTGTGAGGACATCTCTTTGTCTTGCCCACAATGGTAGTTCTATGATTACTGGTGGAAACCATTGCCAGATAGTGGTTTCATGTATCAGAAATAATAAGGCAAACCAGTGGATTACAGACCAGGTCGCTTTTTATATGTCCAATCCAAAGAAGCCCCTGAGTTCTTCTGTTATATAAAAGATGGTGGTCAATCTGAAAGTTGATAGATATTAGAATTTTTGTCTATCGGGACAGTAAGCTTTTTGATACAAACATTGGAATATTGCATTTATCGTACACTGAGTCAGAGAATAGTTCATTATTGTTTACACATGCATGACTTCTCTTGTTCCATCTCTGCTTCTCAACGAAGTTGAACTTGCTTTGGGTTGTGATTGGTTTCCAAGGGACTTGTAATGCAGGCAGCTGTATTTTTAAAGTAGTTCAGGATTATAGTGTGCCACTGAGGGTATCATCATAGGGGAATATCAACCCGTTAAAAATTGTTCCCGTCATGGAGCAGAGTTTCATCCATGGGGTAGAGGACATAGGATCTAGCTCCCTGGAAACAATCAGGAACCTGATAAGGAGTCAGTGCCCTCGAGAGATGGGTGGAGCCTCAGCATTGTGCTCTGGTTCCAGTTGGCAATTGAGTAGCTAGATAGGGAACCTGAGACCAAGGATGCACTGGATTTTGTGCAGGCAGATTAGGTGCCAGAAAGACTCATACCATACTCTACCCACAACGGGTGGGACTAAGGCCCAGAGTCTGGTCTTAGTTAAACCCTGCAATAGGAAAAATAAAACAAAACAACAACAACAACAAAACAAACAAAAAACCAGAGAGAGTCTAGGTGGAAGTTGCTACAGAAGGCAATAACTGACAGAAAAAAAAAAAGGTAGTTTAGTGTATTAACTGTGAAAAGTTGCTAATGCAAACAACATGACAAAAACTCAATTCTGTACTGAAATACTGGTTTCAAAGTGCATTAGAATAACTTAGGTCTGGACCATTATGCTCTGGGTTCATAACACCTGGCATTTCTTGAGTTTGCAGTTACATGCATTTAATCAGTTCTATACTTAGCAAAATGGTCAAGTGTACTTTTGTAAATCTGCTCACTCATTTTGACACTCCCTGGGCAGTAAATTTCCTTTTGCTTCATCTCTTTTCATTATTTGTTCTTAGTTTTTCAATGTATCCTCATATTTTTATGACGCTTTATTTTGTAACTGGAGCATCTGATGAATACATTTTAAGAATTTGCAATTTTAAAATAACTTTTATCAGGAGGTTAAAAGTTACTTGAAATCAGACTGGTGGTATCTCACTCCACACACGCACAGCTTAGTATTCAGGCAAAGACTATGGAACATGTGTGTAGATCTTTGGAGCTTTTTGTCTGTGTAGTTCCCTCTCATCTAGTACTATGCACATCAAATTCTAGCTGTCTCTGATTCCCTGACCTCTTATATCTGTCTCTTTTGCGTAGTGAAACAGCTTTGGTTTGGTTTGGTTCTCTCTTCTATGTGTTAAGATCTGGAAGATGCCTCCAGACAGAAAGCCAGCATGATCATAGCAATCATCTCCTTTGTTTTTCTCCCCTTATGAATCACAGTCCAGTATGGTGTTTTGTCCAATATAAGAATATATTTTTCATATATTTAATCCAGTTTCCTAAGGTGCTTTTTTGGGGTTTTTTTGTTTGTTTTTTTTTTTTTTAAATGGCAGAAGTACTAGTCTAGTACCAATTACCCCATCATGGCCAAAAGTACAAGTCTTTGGTTCATTTGTAACTTGCATTCTTGTTTATATTTTTAGGCACCAGAAGAAGCCAAACTTTTAAAAACTGGATGTAACATGCCTTACTTGTTTACAGTCCTTGAAGGTCAGGATTTATAAAGCTTTTTGTTATGATTTTTACATCAGTATACCCAACACATTAATTCTATCTATCTAATTTTACATTTAATACTACTACTTTATATTTTATTGAAACTGTAGTTTAGTTTCCATAAAGAAGAAAGAACAAATTCTCTGTTCAAATAATAACAAAATATGCATTCATTTTCATTTAAAATTATTAAAATATAACCCATTTTGGCATTAGAAACTACTGGACTTGGTAAACATATGATTGATATTGATTATATATATAGGGCTCCTTATTTTGAGGCATCATTATCTTTTTTTTTTTAATTGGAGTAAAATTGTTAGTTTACTGTACAATGTTGTGTTAGTTTGTTAGTTTCTGCTGTACAATGTGTTAGTTTCTGCTGTACAATGAAGCCAATCAGTTGTGTTAGTTTCTGCTGTACAATGAAGCGAATCAGCTATATGTATACGTATATCCCCTCCCTCTTGGACCTCCCTCCCACGCCACCATCCCACCTATCTAGGTCATCACAGAGCACTGAGCTGAGCTCCCTGTGCTATACAACAGGTTCCCACTAGCAATCTGTTTTACACATGGTAGGGTATTTATGTCAAACCTAATATCCCAATTCATCTAACCCCCACCTTCCCCCACTGTATCCACATGTCCGTTCTCTACACCTACGTCTCTATTCCTGCCTTACAAATAGTTTCATCTGTACCATTTTTCTAAATTCCACAAATATGTGTTAATATACGATACTTGTTTTTCTCTTTCTGGCTTACTTCACTCTGTATGACAGACTCTAGGTCCAACCACATCTCTACAAATGACCCAGTTTCGTTCCTTTTTATGGCTGAGTAATATTCCATTCTATATATGTACCACATTTTCTTTATCCATTAATCTATTGTTGGGCATTTAGGTTGTTTCCATGTCCTGGCTATTGTAAATAGTGCTACAATAAACATTGGGGTACATATGCCCTTTTGAATTATGGTTTTCTCAGGGTATATGTCCAGTAGTGGGATTGCTGGGTCATATGGTAGTTCTATTTTTAGTTTTTTAAGGAACCTCCATACTGTTCTCCACAGTGGCTGTATCAATTTACATTCCCACCAACAGTACAAAAGTGTTCCCTCTTCACCACACCATCTCCAGCATTTATTGTTTATAGATTTTTTTAAATAAACCTTTCTTTGAGTATAATTTCTTCACAATACTGTGGTACCTTCTGTTGCACAACAAACACAATGTTCATTGCAGCACTATTTACAATAGCCAGGACATGGAACCAACCTAAATGTCCACTGAAAGATGAACGGATAAAGAATATGTGGCACATATATAAAATGGAATATTACTCAGCCATAAAAAGAAACGAAATTGAGTTATTTGTAGTGGGGTGGATGGACCTACAGTTTGTCATACAGAGTGAAGTAAGTCAGAAAGAGAAAACCAAATACCGTATGCTAACGCATATATATGGAACATAGATTTTTTGATGATGCCATTCTGACCAGTGTGAAGTGATACCTCATTGTAGTTTTGATATGCATTTCTCAAATAATTAGTGATATTGAGCATCTTTGCACATGCCTCTTGGCCATCTGTATGTCTTCTTTGGTGAAATGTCTATTTAGGTCTTCCTAACTGGGTGTTTTGCTTTTTTGATATTGAGCTCCATGAGCTGCTTGTATATTTTGGAGATTAATTCCTTGTCCGTTGCTTCATTTGCAAATATTTTCTCCTATTCTGAGGGTTGTATTTTTGTCTTGTTTATGGTTTCCTTTGCTGTGCAAAAGCTTTTAAGTTTCATTAGGTCCCATTTGTTTATTTTTGTTTTAATTTTCATTACTCTAGGAGGTGGGTCAAAAAAGATCTTGCTGTGGTTTGTGTCAAAGAGTGTTTTTCCTATCTTTTCCTCTAAGAGTTTTATAGTGTCTGTTCTTACATTTAGGTCTTTAATCCATTTGGAGTTTACTTTTGTGTATGGTGTTAAGGAGTGTTCTAATTTCATTCTTTTACGTTTAGCTGTCCAGATTTCCCATCACCACTTATTGAAGAGGCTGTCTTTTTTCCATTTTATGTTCTGGCCTCCTTTGTCATAAATTAGGTGACCATATGTGCGTGGGCTTTCTGTCCTGTACCATTGATCTATATTTCTGTTTTTGTGCCAGTACCATACTCTCTTGATTACTGTAGCTTTGTAGTATAGTTTGAAGTCTGGGAGCCTGATTTCTCCAACACTGCTTTCTTTTCTCAAGATTGCTTTGGCTATTCAGGGTCTTTTGTGTTTCCAGATAAGTTGTAAAATTTTTTGTTCTAATTATGTAAAGAATGCCATTGGTAGTTTGATAGGGATTGCATTGAATCTGTAGATTGCTTTGGGTAGTATTGTCATTTTCACAATATTGATTCTTCCAATCCAAGAACATGGTATATCTCTTCATCTGTTTGTGTCATCTTTGAATTCTTTCATCAGTGTTTTATAGTTTTCCTGTAATTGATTTCCAGTCCCATAGTGTTGGGGTCAGAAAAGATGCTTGGGGTCAGAAAAGATGCTTGATATGATTTCAATTTTCTTAAATTTACTGAGGCTTGATTTGTGACGCAAGATGTGATCTCTCCTGGAGAATGTTCTGTGTGCACTTGAGAGGAAAGTGTATTCTGCCACTTTCAGGTGGACAGTCCTACAAATATCAATTAAATCTATCTGGCCTGTTGTGTCATTTAAAGTGTGTTTTTCCTTATTTATTTTCTGTTTGGATGATCTGTCCATTGGTGTAAGTGGAGTGTTAAAGTCCCCTACTATTATTGTGTTACCATCGATTTCCTCTTTTATGGTTGTTAGCATTTGCCTTATGTACTGAGGTTCTCCTACGTTGGATGTATAAATATTTATATTTGTTATGTGTTCTTCTTGGATTGATCCCTTCATCATTACGTGGTGTCCTTCCCTATCTCTTATAACAGTCTTTATTTTAAAGTCTGTTTTATCTGCTACAAGTATTGCTACTACAGCTTTCTTTTGATTTCCATTTGCATGGAATATCTTTTTCCATCCCTTCACTTTCAGTCTGTATGTATCCCTAGGTCTGAAGTGGGTCTCTTGTAGACAGCATATATATGGGTTTCATTTTTTTTTTTTTTTTTTTTTTTTTTTTCTGTATGCGGGCCTCTCACTGTTGTGGCCTCTCCCGTTGCGGAGCACAGGCTCTGGACGCGCAGGCCCAGCCGCTCCGCGGCATGTGGGATCTTCCCGGACCGGGGCACGAACCTGTGTCCCCCGCATCGGCAGTCAGACTCTCAACCACTGCGCCACCAGGGAAGCCCCTGGGTTTCATTTTTATATCCATTCAGCCCATCCCTGTCTTTTGTTTGGAGCATCTAATCCATTTACATTCAAGGTTATTATCGATATGTATGTTCCTATTACCATTTTCTTAATTTTGGGGGGTTTGTTTTTGTGGGTCTTTTTCTTCTCTTGTGTTTCTCGCCTAGAGAAGTTCCTTTAGCATTTGTTGTAAAGCTGGTTTGGTGGTGCTGAGTTCTCTTAGCTTTTGCTTGTCTGAAAAGCTTTGGATTTCTCCATCAAATCTGAATGAGATCCTTGCTGAGTAGAGTAATCTTGGTTGTAGGTTCTTCCCTTTCATCAATTTAAGTATATCCTGCCACTCCTTTCTGGACTGCAGAGTTTCTGCTGGAAAGATCAGCTGATAACCTTATGGGGATTCCTTTGTATGTTATTTTTGCTTTTCCCTTGCTGCTTTTAATATTTTTTCTTTGAATTTAATTTTTGTTAGTTTGAGTAATATATGTTTTGGTGTGTTTCTCCTAGGGTTTATCCTGCATGGGACTATCTGTGCTTCTTGGACTTGGGTGACTATTTCCTTTCCCACACTAGGGAAGTTTTCCATTATGATGTCTTCAAATATTTTCTCAGACCCTTTTTCGCTTCTTCTGGGACCCCTATAATTCGAATGTTGGTGCGTTTAGTGTTGTCCCAGAGGTCTCTGAGATTGTCTTCAATTCTTTTCATTCTTTTTTCTTTATTCTGCTCCTCAGCAATTATTTCCACCTTTTGTCTTCCAGCTCACTTATTCGTTCTTCTGCCTCAGTTATTGTTATTGATTCCTTCTAGTGTATTTTGCATTTCAGTTATCATGTTGTTCATCTCTGTTTGTTTGTTCTTTAGTTCTCCTAGATGTTTGTTAAACATTTCTTGTATTTTCTCAATCCGTGCCTCCATCTGTGTCTGAGATTCTGGATCATCTTTACTATCATTACTCTGAATTCTTTTTCAGGTAGGTTGCCTATTTCCTCTTCATTTATTTGGTTGTAGGTTTTTACCTTGCTCCTTCATCTGTGATATATCTTCTTGTTGTCTCTCTCTCTCTTTTTTTTTTTTTTTTTTGATGGGTGGGATTGTGTTCCTGTGTTATTGATTGTTTGGCCTGAGGCTTCCAGCATTGGAGTTTGTAGGCTGTTAGGTAGAGCTGGGTCTTGGTGCCAAGGTGAGGACCTCTGGGAGACCTAACTCTGATGAATACTCCCTGGGTTCTGAGGTTCTTTGTTAGTCTGGTGGTTCGGACTCAGAGCTCACACCACAGTAGCTCTGACCCAACCCCCGGTTTGTGAACCAAGATTGTGCAAGCCGCATGGGGCAGCAAAAACAAAAAAAAGAAAAGAAAAAGAAAAAAAGGAGCAGAACAGTAACAAAGAGTAAAAAATAAAACAAGATAGAAAACTAACAGATATGTTAGAGAGAATTAAAAAAATACAAATAGAGATGAAACAAGAAGTGGAAGGTAAAGTAGAGCCACAATAGTAAAAAAGAGGGGGCAAAGAAAAACCCAGAAGAGGCCTTGGCTGGTGGGGCGGTACTTAGGCAGGGCTGCGGTTTAGGCAGGGAGCGGGGCCTATGCTTAGGACCCACAGGGCCGGAAAAGGTCCTGGTGGGTAGAGGTTGGGGCCTGGCCTCAACACAGCAGGAGGGGTTCAGGAGTGTCTTTGGCCTTTGAGGTCGGAGGATCAGGTCCAGAACCCCAGCAGGCTCACTGGGCCCGAGTGGGCGGGGGAAATGCTAGGCCCATTTACCCCGATCCTCTGATCCCGGAGGGCCCCTCCCTGTTGGCCTATCTTCTTCTCCACCCGCCACTCCTTCCAATGCCCAAGGAGCCACATGGCCAGTGGGGGCCCGGAAGGTAGGGGACCAGACCCAGAAGCCCAACAGGATTCCCAGGGCTGAGTGGGTGGCGGAAATGCCTGTTGCACCTCCCCTGATCCTCCAGTCCAGGAGGGCCCCTCCCTGCCCGCCACCTCTCCTCGTCTCCCCCTGCCTCCCTCCTACTCCCCTAGGACCAACGTGTCCCAGAGGGCCTTGGAGGGCAGAGGGCCTGGCCCAGAAGCCCCATAGGCTTCCTGGCCTGATTGGGCAGGGGAAAGCTAGGCATATTTCCCCTGATCTCCTAGCCCCCAAGGGTCCCTCCAGGTCTGGGAACCCCTTCCCCCTCCCAGCCACCCTCTCAGGGGAGCCGGTCCTGTAGGCCTCCACTTCTCCTCCCCCCTTACTCCCTCCCTGTCCTACTCAGTCGCTCAGGGGATCCTCCCATCTCCTTGGGCATCGAGGTCCCCCACCAGCATCCAGGAGGTGCCCTAGTTGTGGGGAGACACAAACTCCGCATCTTCCCACGCTGCCATCTTGACTCTGCCCCATTAGGCATCATTTTCTTTCTATCAGGACAAAAACAGTGCATTCTTGCCCAAAATTTCCATTTTGTATCAAATGTATATTATGCTCTTATACAAACAAATGTGTCTTAATTTATTCCATATATTCTCATGTATTCCACAGAAACAAAAAGGTATTTATTTTTACAAGTGTGTAGTGATCACACATCACCTATTTATTTATTTATTTGTTTGTTTGTTTATGGCTGCATTGTGTCTTCATTGCTGTGCACAGGCTTTCTCTAGTTGTGGTGAGTGGGGGCTACTCTTTTTTGCGGTGTGCGGGCTTCTCATTGAGGTGGCTTCTCTTGTTGCAGAGCACAGGCTCTAGGCATGTAGGCTTCAGTAGCTGTGGCACGTGGGCTCAGTAGTTGTGGCTTGTGGGCTCTAGAGTACAGGCTCAGTAGTTGTGGCACACAGGCTTAGCTGCTCTGCACCATGTGGGATCTTCCCAGACCAGGGCTCGAACCCATTTCCCCTGCACTGGCAGGCAGATTCTTAACCACTATGCCACCAGGGAAGTCCACAAAAAGCTATTTTAACTACGGCCATATTTTCAATTATTTTGTTTTGGAGTTGTAGACTAACAAGGTCCATCTTCAGCATTTCCCTGAAGCCACTTATAAGTGATTATTGCTTAATTGTTCCCATAGGATAAACCAATTTAGGAGAGTATCAGCTAAGCAATATCATTTCAAGAGCCTTTGAAGTAAAGAAGCAAGGGCCTCTGTCCTCTATTTCTTGGGGAAATTGCTTAAAAAGTGGAATAATTATTTTTTATTGCAATTTCAAAGCAGTATAATCACTGCAGCCAGACAAACCTTAGTTCAGTCCTCCAGAGTAGACGTGTGAGTTTGGGTAAATTATTTCACTTTTATAAGTCTCACTTTTCCCTTGCATAAAATAAAAATAATTATATACCTAGTTCACAGTATTGTTGTGAAGACCAAGGATAAACTCCTTTGCATATAGTTATGTCATAATAGAATTATTAATCTGTCTTCAAAAGAGAAGTTTATTAATTTAATGAAAGATCAAATGATGCTGAGGAAAACGCATTTGGGTTGTGCTCTGTGGAAAAATAAGCCAAAACTATCAGAGATTCAGTGTGATATTTTCTGGTCTTATGTACTCTGATGAGCATGGATTAAAGAGTTCAGGCTGGGCTTCCCTGGTGGTGCAGTGGTTGAGAGTCTGCCTGCCGATGCAGGGGACACGGGTTTGTGCCCTGGTTCGGGAAGATCCCACATGCCGCAGAGCGGCGGGGCCTGTGAGCCATGGCCGCTGAGCTTGCGCGTCCGGAGCCTGTGTGTCCGGAGCCTGTGCTCCACAATGGGAGAGGCCACAACAGTGAGAGGCTCGCGTACCGCAAAAAAAAAAAAAAAAAAGAGTTCAGGCTGAGAAAGAAAGCAAGGCCTTTCTAAGAGACCTTCCCTTAGTCTAATAAGTGAGATTATTTCAGCAGAGAGCTTATTTCCCAAAAGCTTTTATTCACCTTCTACCTCCATAACTAAAACATCCTTTCTGAATTTGCTTTGTCTACCTTTATGTGTGGCTGAATTAAAAATGAGGAGAGAATTAATATGTATTAAAAATTGCCAGCTGAGAAATACGTTCTATACATTGTCATTAAACTGTCATAACAGTCCTGTGAAAGATGAATTAATGATCACATTCTACCAGTGTGGGGCTGGAGTTTAGAAAAATTGTGCCATTTTCAAGGTCATACAGATAATACATGACAGGCCAAAAATTCAAATTCAAGTACACCCACTCAAGGAATCACTTCCATTTTTATGTCTTCAAAATTCAACTGATTTTCTGCTCCTATTCCTACACCATGTTCTACTCAAGATTGAATATCTTGGACCTACCCCATGCCCAATACATAATGGACAATATATGCTTGCAGAATGGATGAATGAACATTCATCAAACCCTCAGAATCTTTGCAACAAAATGTGTAAACTCTTAACTTGTTCTGCTGGGCAAATAGGAGAGTAAGAGAATAAAAGACAGTCTTGCAGAAAGGGGAAAAAACATAACTTCATTTGCAAATTCACAGTTCCTCAGATATTGTAGGGAATATACAATGTAATTCTCAACAACCATTGTTGGCTGAGTAAATGTACTGTCTTTCCTTTAATACAAGTATTTAGAATTCAGAGATATTTTTACTAATACTCTTCTTTGAAAGAAAATTCTAGGAAATGGTCTTTCTTAAAACTTATGTTAAGGAATTACTGGCCTCCCAGTAACCTAAGCAGAACAATACTGGAAGTGGAACTGGCACTCTGAAAAAAAGGAGAGCAACTGGAAAGAAACTTTACTCATCAAGAGAGAAGAGATTGGTTCAAGATGGCAGAATAGAAGGACGTGCGCTCACTCCCTCTTGTGAGATCACCGGAATCACAACTAACTGCTGAACAATCTTTGACAAGAAGACACTGGAACTCACCAAAAAAGAAGATACCCCACATCCAAAGACAAAGGAGAAGCCACAATGAGATGGTAGGAGAGGCACAATCATAATAAAATCAAATTGCATAACTGGTGGGTGGGTGACTCACAAACTGGAGAACACTTATACCACAGAAGTCCACCCACTGGAGTAAGGGTTCTGAGCCCCATGTCAGGTTTCCCAACCTGGTGATCCAGCAACAGGAGGAGGAATTCCCACAGAATCAGACTTGGAAGACTAGTGGGATTTGATTGCAGGACTTCAACAGGACTGGGGGAAACAGAGACTCAACACTGGAGGGCACACACAAAGTAGTGTGTGCATCGGGTCCCAGGGGAAGGAGCAGTGACCCCATAAAAGACTGAGTCAGACCTACCTGCTAGTGTTGGAGGGTCTCCTGCAGGGGGGTGGGGATGGCTATGGCTCACCACGGGGACAAGGACACTGGAAGACAGAATTTCTAGGAAGTACTCCTTGGCGTGAGCCTTCCCAGAGTCCACCACTAGCCCCACCAAAGAGCCGGGTAGGCTCCAATGCTGGGTTGCCTCAGCCAAACAACCAACAGGGAGGGAACCCAGCCCCACCCATCAACAGAGAAGCAGATTAAATTTTTACTGAGCTCTGCCTACCAGAGCAACAGTCAGCTCTACCCATCACCAGTCCCTCCCATCAGGAAACTTGCACAAGCCTCTTAAATAGCCTCATCCACCAGAGGGCAGACAGCAGAAGCAAGAAGAACTACAGTCTGCAGCCTGTGGAACGAAAACCACATTCACAGAAAGATAGACAAAATGAAAAGGCAGAGGACTGTGTACCAGATGATGGAACAAGATAAAACCCCAGAAAAACAACTAAATGAAGTGGAGATAGGCAACCATCCAGGAAAAGAAATTCAGAGTAATGAGAGTGAAGATGATCCAGGACCTTGGAAAAAGAATGGAGGCAAAGATCGAGAAGATGCAAGAAATGTTTAACAAAGACCTAGAAGAATTAAAGAACAAACAAACAGAGATGAACAATACAATAACTGAAATGAAAACTACACTAGAAGGAATCAATAGCAGAATAACTGAGGCAGAAGAACAGATAGGTTAACTGCAAGACAGAATGGTGGAATGCACTGCTGTGGAACAGAATAAAGAAAAAAGAACGAAAAGAAATGAAGACAGCCTAAGAGACTGCTGGGACAACATTAAACGTAACAACATCCTCCTTATAGGGGTCCCAGAAGGAGAAGAGAGAGAGAAAGGACCTGAGAAAATATTTGAAGAGATTATAGTCAAAAAGTTCCCTGACATGGGAAAGGAAATAGCCACCCAAGTCCAGGAAGCACAGAGAGTCCCAGGCAGGATAAACCCAAGGAGAAACATGCCGAGACACATAGTAGTCAAATTGGCAAAAATTAAAGACAAAGAAAAATCATTAAAAGCAGCAAGGGGAAAATGACAAATAACATACAAAGGAACTCCCATAAGGTTAACAGCTGATTTCTTAGCAGAAATTCTACAAGCCAGAAGAGAGTGACATGATATATTTAAAGTGATGAAAGGGAAGAACCTACAACCAAGATTACTGTACCCAGCAAGGTTCTCATTCAGATTCGACGGAGAAATCAGAAGCTTTACAGGCAAGCAAAAGCAAAGAGAAGTCATCACCACCAGACCAGCTCTACAACAAATGCTAAAGGAACTTCCGTAGTTGGGAAACACAAGAGAAGAAAAGGAACTACAAAAACAAACCCAAAATAATTAAGAAAACAGTAATAGGAACAGACATATCGATAATCACCTTAAATGTGACTGGATTAAATATTCCAACCAAAAGACACAGGCTCACTGAATGAATACATAAACAAGATCTGTGTATATGCTGTCTACAAGAGACCCACTTCAGACCTAGGGACACATACAGACTGAAAGTGAAGGGATGGAAAAAGATATTCCATGCAAATGGAAATCAAAAGAAAGCTGGAATAGCAATACTCGTATCAGATAAAATAGATTTTAAAATAAAGAATGTTAAAAGAGACAAGGAAGGACAGTACATAATAATCAAGGGATCAGTCCAAGAAGAAGATATAACAATTATAAATATATATGCACCCAACATAGGAGCACCCAAATACATAAGGTAAATGCTAAGAGCTATAAAGAAAATCAACAGTAACACAATAATAGTGGAGAACTTTAACACCTAACTTACACCAATGGACAGATCATCCAGATAGAAAATTAGTAAGGAAACACAAGCTTTAAATGACACAATACACCAGATAGATTTAATTGATATTTATAGGACATTCCATCCAAAAATAGCAGATTACACTTTCTTCTCAAATGCACATGGAACATTCTCCAGTATAGATCACATCTTGGGTCACAAATGAATCCTCGGTAAATTTAAGAAAATTGAAATCATATCAAGCATCTTTTCCAACCACAATGCTATGAGATGAGAAATGAATTACAGGGGAAAAAACGTAAAAAACACAAACACATGGAGGCTAAACAATACATTACTAAATAACCAAGACATCACTGAAGAAATCAAAGAGGAAATCACAAAATACCTAGAGATAAATGACAACAAAAACATGACAATCCAAAACATATGGGATGCAGCCAAAGCAGTTCTAAGAGGGAAGTTTATGGAAATACAATCCTATCTCAAGAAACCAGAAAAATCTGAAACAAACAATCTAATCTTACACCTAAATGAACTAGAGAAAGAAGAACAAACAAAACCCAAAGTTAGTAGAAGAAAGAAATCATAAAAATAAGAGCAGAAATAACTGAAATAGAAACAAAGAAAACAACAGCAAAAAAATCAATGAAACTTAAAGCTGGTTCTTTGAGAAGATAAACAAAATTGATAAACCTTTAGCCAGACTCATCAAGAAAAAGAGGGAGAGGACTCAAATCAATAAAATTAGAAGTGAAAAAGGAGAAGTTACAATGGACAACACAGAAATACAAAGCATCATAAGAGACTACTGCAAGCAACTCTATGCCAATAAAATGGACAACCTGGAAGAAATGGACAAATTCTTAGAAAGATACAAACTTCTGAGACTGAACCAGGAAGAAGTAGAAAATATTAACAGACCAATCACAAGTAATGAGATTGAAACTGTAATTAAAAATCTTCCAAAAAACAAAAGTCCAGGACCAGATGGCTTCACAGGTGAATTCCATCAAACATTTAGAGAAGAGCCAAAACCCATCCTTCTCAAACTCTTCCAAAAAATTTCAGAGGAAGAAACACTCCCAAACTCAATATATGAGGCCACAATCACCGTGATACCAAAACCAGACAGAGATAGTACAAAAAATGAAAATTACAGACCAATATCACTGATGAATATAGATGCAAAAATCCTCAACAAAATACTAGCAAACAGAATCCAACAGCACATTAAAATGATCATACACCATGATCAAGTAGAATTTATCCCAGTGATGAAAGGATTCTTTAATATATGCAAATCAATCAATGTGATACATTATGTTAACAAATTGAAGAATAAAAACCATATGATCATCTCAATAGATGCAGAAAAAGCTTTTGACAAAATTTAACACCATTTATGATAAAAACTCTACAGAAAGTGGGCATAGAGGGAACCTACCTGAACATAATAAAGGCCATGTACAACAAACCCACAGCAAACATCATTCTCAATGGTGAAAAACTGAAAGCATTTCCACTAAGATCAGGAACAAGACAAGGATTTCCACTCTCACCACTATTATTCAACATAGTTTTGGGAGTCCTAGCCACAGCAATCAGAGAAGAAAAATAAATAAAAGTAATACAAATTGGAAAAGAGGTAAAACTGTCACTGTTTGCAGATGACAAGATACTATGCATAGGGAATCCTAAAGATGCCATCAGATGTGGCACATATATACAATGGAATATTACTCAGCCATAAAAAGAGACGAAATTGAGCTATTTGTAATGAGGTGGATAGACCTAGAGTCTGTCATACAGAGTGAAGTAAGTCAGAAAGAGAGAGACAAATACCGTATGCTAACACATATATATGGAATTTAAAAAAAAAATGTCATGAAAAACCTAGGGGTGAAACAGGAATAAAGACACAGACTTACTAGAGAATGGACTTGAGGCTATGGGGAGGGGGAAGGGTAAACGGTGACAAAGCGATAAAGAGGCATGGACATATATACACTACCAAAAGTAAGGTAGTTAGCTAGTGGGAAGCAGCCGCATAGCACAGGGAGATCAGCTCGGTGCTTTGTGACCGCCTGGAGGGGTGGGATAGGGAGGGTGGGAGGGAGGGAGACGCAAGCGGGAAGAGATATGGGAATATATGTATATATATAACTGATTCATTTTGTTGTGAAGCTGAAACTAACATACCATTGTAAAGCAATTATACTCCAATAAAGATGTTAAAAAAAAAAAAAAAGATGCCATCAGAAAACTACTAGAGCTAATCAATGAAGTTGGTAAAGTTGCAGGATACAAAATTAATGCACAGAAATCTCTTGCATTCCTATACACTAACAACAAAAGATCAGAAAGAGAAATTAAGGAAACAATCCCATTCACCATTTCAACAAAAAGAATAAAATACCTAGGGATAAACCTACCTAAGGAGATAAAAGACTTGTACTCAGATTACTAAAGACAATGATGAAAGAAATCAAAGATGACACAAACAGATGAAGAGATACACCATATTCTTGGATTAGAAGAATCAGTATTGTCAAAGTGACTATACTATGCAAAGCAATCTACAGATTCAATGCAATTCCTACCAAATTACCTGTGGCATTTTTCACAGAACTAGAACAAAAAACTTATGGACACCAAGCGGGGAAAGTGGTGGTGGGTGGTCGTGGTTGTGGAATGAATTGAGAGATTGGGATTGACATGTATACACTAATATGTATAGAAGAGATAACTAATAAGAACCTGCTGTATTAAAAAATAAATAATAAAATTCAAACAAAAAAAAGAAATTACTGCTGGGATTATTGCAAACCAAAGTCTGGATGCAAAAACAATTTACAGTTGAACACCATGTGATAAGACAAAAAACATGTCTACTGAACAAAATTAATGAAACAATGGGCAAATGTCTGAATAAATAGTATTTTGAGATTAAATTTTAGGAGGCAGAATAAAATGGTTCCTGGGAATATTTTCATTTATGTGGACCTTCTCAGGAAAGGAAAGTATTACCCATTAACTCTTTCCTCCTGGCATTTACATCTCCCCTCTCTATCAGCAAGGTGAATGCTCCAAAGTCGCAGTGCTCTGATTCTTTATTTTTTTTTTGAATTTTATTTTATTTATTTTTTTATACAGCAGGTTCTTATTAGTTATCCATTTTATACATATTAGTATATATATGTCAATCCCAATCTCCCAATTCATCACACCACCACCACCCCCAAGCCACTTTCCCCCCTTGGTGTCCATACGTTTGTTCTCTACATCTGTGTCTCTATTTCTGCCCTGAAAACCGGTTCATCTGTACCATTTTTCTAGGTTCCACATATATGCGTTAATATATGATATTTGTTTTTCTCTTTCTGACTTACTTCACTCTGTATGACAGTCTCTAGATCCATCCACGTCTCTACAAATGACCCAATTTTGTCCTTTTTATGGCAGAGTAATATTCCATTGTATATATGTACCATATCTTCTTTATGCATTCGTCTGTCAGTGGTCATTTAGGTTGCTTCCATGTCCTGGCTATTGTAAATAGTGCTGCAATGAACATTGGGGTGCATGTGTCTTTTTGAATTATGGTTTTCTCTGGGTATATGCCCAGTAGTGGGATTGCTGGGTCATATGGTAATTCTATTTTTAGTTTTTTTAAGGAACCTCTATACTGTCCTCCAGAATGGCTGTATCAATTTACATTCTCAGCAATGGTGTAGGAGGGTTCCCTTTTCTCCACACCCTCTCCAGCATTTGTTGCTTGTAGATTTTCTGATGATGCCCATTCTAACTGGTGTGAGGTGATACCTCATTGTAGTTTTGATTTGCATTTCTCCAATAATTAGTGATGTTGAGCAGCTTTTCATGTGCTTCTTGGCCATCTGTATGTCTTCTTTGGAGAAATGTCTATTTAGGTCTCCTGCTCATTTATTTATGGGTTGTTTGTTTTTTTAATATTGACCTGCATGAGCTGTTTATATATTTTGGAGATTACTCCTTTGTCCATTGATTCATTTGCAAATATTTTCTCCCATTCTGAGGGTTGTCTTTTCATCTTGTTTGTAGTTTCCTTTGCTTTGCAAAAGCTTTTAAGTTTCATTAGGTACCATTTGTTTGTTATTTTTTTTTAAATTTCCATTACTCTAGGAGGTGGATCAAAAAAGATCTTGCTGTGATTTTTGTCAAAGAGTGTTCTTCCTATCAGTGCTCTGATTCTTATCAGGGAGGAAAAGACCAGCGGCACACTGACTGTCACAAAGAGAATGTGGTTATGACATACCACAAGTTCTTCATAGTTCTGCCCTCCTCAACTTCTTCCCCATTCTCCATCTTATCCCACAGATGATTATCATCTGCAGATATGCATGCACAGGTGGCTTCATTGCAATAGGAAGGAGGAGACCATTAC
This sequence comes from Lagenorhynchus albirostris, assembly GCF_949774975.1. NCBI lineage: Eukaryota > Metazoa > Chordata > Mammalia > Artiodactyla > Delphinidae > Lagenorhynchus > Lagenorhynchus albirostris. The sequence goes on along the minus strand of NC_083101.1, from coordinate 73,734,641 downwards.
TTTCTGAATAAGCAACTCCTGCAAAAACTGCAAGGCAGAAGGGACAGTATTTTGAAGTCAGATATCCAAGTTTTACATGGAGTTATATTTGATTACATATCCCAAGTGCTACTTCATTCTCCTTAACAATGTCACATTAAATATTAACATTGAATAGCATATTAAATTCATAAAGTAAATTTTATCTTTTTTCATAATCTTTTCTCTTCAAGGGAATTTCATGACTGCCTAGACTCAGTTTGCAGTCCACTTACTTCTTGTTTTGGTATAGAGTAAATTCTTTAACATCTCTGCACCTCAGTTTTTGTATCTGTCGTGTAGTTATAATAGTACTTTCTAATGTGTCACTATGAAGATTAAATGAAATGCTATACATGGAACTCTTAATATAGTACCTAACATAAGGTAACTATTCAATAATTAGATATCATTATTGGTACCCTAAATGCTAGCTTCCAAAATTAGATGCCCTTCTTTCTGAGAAGCCATCAATAAATTATTTTTACTCCACATCTTAATAGGGAGCAAATAGAATTAAGGATTGCCCTGTGTACTAATGGTTCTTTTGAAATGAAAGAGCTGCACTAGACTCTCCCTGTTTCTATCTCTGTCCATCAAATGGAGGTAATATTTGCTCAAGGTTGTTCCTCTCCCTGAGGGCAATTTTGGAGAAAATAATGTTGGTGTCTTTATACTCACCAGGCCACATTTTGCTAGTGAATAGGGTCACCATACTTTATACAAACAAACAAACCAACCAAAAAACTGAACCTGGATCCACATGTTCTTTCTAATTTTGTTTCTCAGCAGTGGCTTCAAGAAACTTCCTGTTTCTCTACACAAGACACACCTGAGAAGATCTTATGTGAGGTGAGGATCACTTTCCCTCTGCTCCGGTTTCTTCATCTGGATCTCTTGGACCAAGTGTCTTTGATTGGAGGCAAATAGTGAGTATAAGGACCCACAGTGACCTCAAGTCTAAGATTACAGGTTAGTAGAATATAAGCCCTGTGTTTTGACATTGGTAGGTACTGTCAGTCAAAAACCTGGGCTGGGAAATAAGGGGTGAATTATATCTAAAAAGTGTTGTGACATGAAGATTAGAAAGAGGTGCTTAATTTGGCTGTTGTGCAAAAATATTCTGTAATACTGCTGGTGACTCACAAATAGAGCCGAACTTGGTAGACTTTTACATATGTGTCTCAGTATTTCAGTAGGATATTAACTGATTCTCACAAACCTCTTGTGAACCCTCATTTATTTTAAAACTCGTTTGTACTTACAAAACATCCATCTGTTCTTAATTGCTATTTCAATATTCTTGCCACATTTTTTCATATAGATTTTTTCCCCCTCATTTACCATTTGCTATTTGGAGGAAGGCATTATGATGAGAAAGAATATACTAAAAGGATGAGAAAATGGCACATTTCCTAGCATCAACTTGCTAGGCATTTAAGGGAATTTTAGAAAGATACTTGTCCTTTAAAAAAATTAAGTTTTCCTGTATAATGTATATTTAACTAGTAGAGCTATAGGAGAATTTCAGTTGCTTTCCTGCTTTATTTGTCTTTCAGGAGGCTCTTGCTTCTCTATGCCAGCCCAAATCACCTATAAATCATACACCTCCTGGTCTTGGATAGGAGCAATTGATCATGGGAGACATTGTAATATAATGGCTAAGAACTTTCAGTTCTTGATCTAGAAATTCCTGAGTTCAAATCCAGCTTCTGCCAGCTACTTTTTAATTAAGTGTCCTTGGGGAAATTATTTTGCCATAGCTTGTTCTTCCTCCTCTGGAAAATAATCATAGATACTATTCCAACACACACACAAACAAATTGCTATAAGAATTAATTGGGATGACTTATGTAAAAACCAGAATACTGGCAAAAATTGCCAGGAAAGTGCTCAAAAATGTTAACTTTTTAAATTATTATTGAAAAATCAACAGACCCAAGAAAGTCTGATTCTTTACTTCTGTCAGTCATTTTCTAAACTCCTGCATTTGTTACCTAGACTTTGATGCCTCTTTTTCTTTCTCTCCTTCTCTCTCTTTCTCATGCACACATTTGCGTGCGCACGCACACACACACACACACACACACACACACACACACACACACTTTGACTTTGTCTGCCTTTCAAGCTTGGAATCTCCTCTTACTTCATGTGATAACTCAATGTTCAATTACTGAGCAGCCCAAATTCTCTTTTAGGATAGCCATTTGCCAGAGTCTACTCAGATCATTAAAAATAGCAAAACAAACAAACAAACAAAAAAATCCCAAACATCCAAATATTGCCTGTCTCCATTGACAAGACAAAGAAAATATAGACGTATACCTCTTATCCATACGTCCACATCCAATCTCCTTTTGTTTTAATGGTTTGGATAATTAGCTGTCATCAAACTGAAAAAACCATAGTAGCCATCTCCTCGTTAAAATAACAGAATATAGTTAGAAATGAGAATTCTTCTTCCTTCACTCTCCTTCATCAATCATGGGGGTTTAAGATATGGGTACTCTTTTGAAATTTGAAGTTAAATTTGAGCAGAACAGAATCCTAAAATCTCTTCACTTTTAACATGTGTCCAATTCCTTAGCCCATAAGTTACATACCATACTCCTTATGGTGCATTTTTACAGAGAAAAAGTAGAAGATAAATCAAGACCAAAGATTTCTTTATTCTGATTTCCAAGATAATGCTTATATGGCACTGTAGATTTAAGGAAAAGCTACTAAATGAAGGGTCAGTGACTTAGATTTTATCCCCAGCCCAGATGCCAAATAACTACTGTTTCGGTTCTCACTTAGCATTTGCCTACCTTAATATCCTCCACTGTATGATAGGGTTGCATTAATTGAGGGATTTGTCTATCCATTTTGTCTATCCAATGAGCCATGATACTTGGTAAGAAATACTTATATATTTATGATTCATACTTGGTACCATTTATAAAATAATCTACAGCTAATGTCTTGATATCTATCTGTCTGTCTTTCTGTCTATCTAGATAGGTAGATTTGGATATAGGTAGATGATAGATAGATAGGTTAGATAGATAGATAGATAGACAGACAGATATATTCCATCTGATTTGGCAAGTCTAAGTGGAAATAATGTGACAGTTAACTTCCTTTTAGGTTTTTGTACAAAACAGTGGTGGCACACCCAATCCCATATGTCTTATCACCACTGAGTAAATTTTCCTCGAAGAATTTTAAGCCTGTCTTTGATTTGTGGTCAGAATTTTAAAATATATATATATTTTCTTAATTTTCTTTTGAATCCATTTCCAGCTCCCTGTACAGAAGAAAAGAACAAAGAAATTAATTTTAAAAGTCCTCATCAAAATTCTAGTAACTACAGTCTCGCACAGCAGGAGATATTTTAATTCACATTATGGTTATTATTTATTGATCTTTCATTATTAATTAACATTTCTCAATAGATTAAAATAATGAACTTTCTATAAAACATCAAAGAATGACTAAATAATATAATGATATGTGTATATTAAATAATTCTGCAGGCACTAAACCATGGACATTTATTTTCAGAATACCTAGAATAGCTTTTCAAATGATCCTAAGCTCTCCTGCATATAGATAAAAGGAACTTTCATTTAAAAAAATAATATATTGTTCCTTTTTTTATTAGAGTGCAAATGGAAAAACAAATACAAAGTCAAACAAATAAAACCTCTTTCTGGGCTTTGTTTAAGGCTGAAACATTGGAAATAACATTTATTCTGATCATTGCATAGAATAGGGAAAGGTAGGGGCTTCAAAAGTTTTAGATGGGTTTAGTGATCAGAGGGATAGATGTACGTCCTGCATTTATATAACCCAAAATGTATAAACCACCCATAAAAATATACCCATCATTCATTGAAATTGAAAGTGCCTATACATAAAATGGTTGCCTAAAGGGAAAACAGCCACCAAAGGATGGGGAAGGGGGCAGGGGGGAAGGGAATGAAAAAGGGAAAAAGAAAGAACAACTAACACTATTATTACTCAAACCATGTAGGACTTGGAAGGAGCAAAAGCAGCAGCTAAATCAAACACTTAGCTGGAAAGGAGAAACAGAAAGCAAACAGAAAAGAATCCAATTACTTTATGTTTGTTTTTGTAAATGGTTTTTCTGTAAGAGGAAAAAGAAAACTATTTTGACTTGTTTTCCTCTGTACTGTACTGCTGAGAGCAGCCGGTACCTTATGAGTAAGTCCAAGTGACTGCTGATACTTCTGTTAATGCTAATTAACCTCCTGCTACAAATATCAACAAACCCACATCTGAGCTTTGTCTGCACGTCATTCTACTCTCCTCGTTTTAATTTGAATTGCCATAGTCACCATTAGTTGCTACTTATTAGGTGGAATCAGATCAGCAGTTGAGAAAAAAGATGATAGCCAGGGTCACACTGTCTGTTATTTTCCAGACAGAAAAGAAACAAAGGCTTACACTGGCTTCAAGAAGTCAAAACATAGTTTCTATAAGGAAAGACAAATGGGAAATTCATGTTTGGGGTGTGGGGGCTGAGATTTTTCAGAGAATACTTGGATTTAATGGTTAGACTCCTATCTGAAAACAGCAATGTCGGTGACATTAGAAATTCACACATCTGGGTTATTTCAAATGCAATGCATGTACTTTTGAGAAGTATGGTGAGGGCTCTCTCAAATTCCAGTAATTTTGCATAAATTCTTTTGAATTCTTTGCTCAATTCAGATAAATCTGATTGTGCAGGCTAAAGGGAAAAGAAGTCTTCAGTTTTTCCTTCCCTTAACTGCTCTCCAAGGTTGGAGCAAAGTCAGCACTGAGTCCTCCACTACAACAGTCGCTTAAAGCCATACATGGGGGGAAATGATCCTGACATTTAAACGCTGCTACCTGACCTGGGTTTCCTCTCAATGCTTCCCCTGCTGTACCCCTTCTATTCCTTTTAAATTTTCAGTCTTCTCAGGACAGACAGATTTCAGCCAAGAAGCCAAGGAAAACCATCCCATCCCATCTAGGAACAGGCTTTCTACCGGAGAACTTTCTTCACAGCTCTTTATCTGAATACATATTTGTCTACCCTAAATGTCTAATAACATTTTGCATCAGTACCCTGCCTGTGATGTCCTTTCAGTTGGTTGAGATATACTTGTAGAACTTGAAGCCTCGTTCCAGGATAACTGTGACATATACCGTGTTATTCTCTGGCAAATTCTCAATAGACATTCCAGTGTTCCCCCTTTCTATAAACCTTCCAGATGATCTAATTCCTGATCATATGCATGTGCTGTTATCATTCACAACATAATATTTTAGTGTGGTTGACGGTAATTAAGAAATTCTTGGTTAAATTGTATTGCTTAAGGCACACAATATAGATGGCATTACTCCCATGAAAAGCTTGCCTTGCTCTCTGAGTGACAGCTCACTACAGCTGATACGACCTAGAAGTATAGCAGCATTAATGGCATTGGTTTCCCAAGGTAAAAGGTGTTTTTTTCCATTAAATCATCTAATATTTCTGTGACTTTGGAAATCTTAGAGTCCAGTTTCATTATCTGAAAAATGGGCATGGTAGTGTCTGCTCTGCCCAGCATGTGGGCTGGATATGAGAACTCAGTACTGTGAAGTACATAAAGTAACTTGATAAATTCTAAAGATCACAAAAGGTACTCAGATCACTGTTATTTGTAATCCTGTAAAGGAATCACAGACTCAGTCCAGAGTGGATCAAGCACCTTTGGAGTAGAGTAGAAAAAAAGTAGAAACTTCTTTCCACCAGTCTTTGTCAAAGCTCTACCTGCTCGATCTATCTTTAATGTACTCTTTTGAAAAGTTTTCTGAATCTTTAAAATGGATCCATGGTCTTCCTGCACTGAACGCCCAGTGGGTAGTCTCCCTCTTTGTTACGGCCTTTCTTATCAGCACCCTTCTCCTACCCATCTGATTAGATGTAAAACTTTTGAGGGCAGATACTCCCTCTTTCCAATTCCTGTATCTCCACATCTAGAACCATGCAGGGCACATAATGACACTCATTGAAACTTTGTTTATCTAAAGTGTACTGATTCAAGGGAAGTCTAATAAAACATTATTATTAGACAGGTATCATTTAATTTTATTTATTTTTTCATTGGGGTATAGTTGCTTTACAATGTGTGTTATTTTCTGCTGTACAACGAAGTGAATCAGCCATATGTATACCTATATCCCCTCCCTCTTGGACCTCCCTCCCCACCTACCACATCCCACCCATCTAGGTCACTACAGAGCACCGAGCTGAGCTCCCTGTGCTGTACAGCAGGTTCCCACTAGCTATCTCTTTTACACATGGTAGTATATATATGTCAAACCTAATCTCCCAATTCATCCCACTCCCCTCTCCTCACTGTGTCCACATGTCCATTCTATACATCTGCATCTCTATTCCTGCAATGCAAATAGGTTCATCTGTACAATTTTTCTAGATTCCACATATATGTGTTAATATACAGTATTTGTTTTCCTCTCTCTGACTTACTTCACTCTGTATGACAGACTAGCTCCATCCATGTCCCCACAAATGACCCAATTTTGTTCCTTTTTATGGCGGAGTAATATTCCATTGTATATATGTACCACATCTTCTTTATCCATTCATCTGTCGATTGACATTTAGGTTGCTTGCATGCCCTGACTATTATAAATAGTGCTGCAATGAACATTGGGGTTCATGTGTCTTTTTGAATTATGGTTTTCTCAGAATATATGTCCATTAGTGAGATTGCTGGGTGATATGATACTCCTATTTTTAGCTTTTTAAGGAACCTCCATACTGTTCTCTGTAGTGGCTGTATCAATTTACATTCCCACCAACAGTGTAAGAGTGTTCCCTTTTCTCCATACCCTCTCCAGAATTTATTGTTTGTCAGTTTTTTGATGATGGCAATTCTGACTAGTGTGAGGTGACACCTCATTGTAGTTTTGATTTGCATTTCTCTAATAATTAGTGATGTTGAGCATCTTTTTATGTGCCTGTTGACGATCTGTATGTCTTTGGAGAAATTTCTATTTAGATCGTCTGCCCATTTTTTGATTGGGTTTTGTGGGGTTTTTTTGATATTGAGCTGCATGAGCTGTTTGTCTGTTTTGGAGATTAATTCTTTGTCAGTTGCTTCATTTGCAAATATTTCCTCCCATTCTGAGGGTTGTCTTTTTGTCTCATTTATGGTTTTCTTTGCTGTGCAAAGCTTTTAAGTTTCATTAGGTCCCATTTTTATTTTCATTACTCTAGGAGGTGGGTGAAAAAAGATCTTGCTGTGATTTATGTCAAAGAGTGTTCTTCCTATGTTTTCCTCTAAGAGTTTATAGCATCTGGGCTTACATTTATGTCTTGAATCCATTTTGAGTTTGTTTTTGTGTATGGTGTTAGGGAGTGTTCTAATTTCATTCTTTTACATGTACCTGTCCAGTTTTCCCAGCACCACTTATTGAAGAGGCTGTCTTTTCTCCATTTTATATTCTTGCCTCCTTTGTCATAGATTAGGTGACCATAGGTGTGTGAGTTTATCTCTGAGATTTCTATCCTGTTCATTTCTGGTTTTGTGCCAGTACCATACCGACTTGATTACTGTAGCTTTCTAGTATAGTTTGAAGTCAGAGAGCCTGATTCCTCCAGCTCCGTTTTTCTTTCTCAAGATTGCTTTGGCTATTCGGGGTCTTTTGTGTTTCCATATAAACTGTAAAAATTTTTAGTGCTAGTTCTGTGAAAAATGCCATTGGTAATTTGGTAGGGATTTCATTCAATATGTAGCTTGCTTTGGGTAGTATAGTCATTTTCACAATGTTGATTCTTCCAATCCAAGAACATGGTATATCTCTCCATCTGTCTGTGACATTTTTTATTTCTTTCATCAGTGTCCTACAGTTGTCTGAGTACAGGCCTTTAACCTCCTTAGGTAGGTTTATTCCTAGGTATTTTATACTTTTTGTTGCAGTTCAGCACCACCAAACCAGCTTTACAGCAAATGCTGAATGAACTTCTCTAGGCAGGAAACACAAGAGAAGGAAAAGACCTACAAAAACAAACCCAAAACAATAAAGAAAATGGTAATAGGAACATATATATCAATAATTACCTTAAATGTAAATGGATTAAATATTCCAACCAAAAGACACAGTCTGGCTGAATGGATACAAAAACAAGACCCATATGTATGCTGTCTACAAGAGACCCACTTCAGACCTAGAAATACACACAGACTGAAAGTGAAGGGATGCAAAAAGAGATACCATGCAAATGGAAATCACAAGAAAGCTGGAGTAGCAATACTCACATCAGACAAAGTAGACTTTAAATAAAGACTGTCGGACTTCCCTGGTGGTGCAGTTGTTAAGAATCTACCTGCCAATGCAGGGGACACGGGTTTGATCCATGGTTTGGGATGATCCCACATGCCATGGAGCAACTAAGCCCGTGAGCCACAAGTGCTGAGCCCGTGTGTCACAACTGCTGAAGCCCATGCACCTAGAGCCCATGCTCTGCAACAAGAGAAGCCACTGCAATGAGAAGTCTGTGCACCGCATTGAAGAGTAGCCCCTCCTTGCCACAACTAGAGAAAGCCTGTGCACAGCAACAGACCCAATGCAGCCAAAAATAAATCAATAAATAAACTCTAAAAAAAATAAAATAAAATAATGATTGTCACAAGAGACAAGGAAGGACCCTACATAATGATCAAGAGCTCACTCCAAGAAAAATAACAGTTGTAAATATATATGCACCCAACATAGGAGCACCTCGGTATATAAGGCAAATGCTAACAGCCATAAAAGGGGAAATTGACATTAACACAGTAATAGCGGGGTCTTTAACAACCCATTTATACCAATAGACAGATCATCCAGACAAAAAATAAATAAGGAAACACAATCTTTAAATGACACAGTAGACCAGATAGACTTACTTGATATTTATAGGACATTCCATCCGAAAGCAGCAGAATACACATTCTTCTCAAGTGCACATGGAACATTCTCCTGGATAGATCACACCTTGGGTCTTTATAGCAATTCAATCCCACCTCAAGAAACAAGAAAAATATCAAATAAACAGCCTAACTTTACACCTAAAGCACCTAGAGAAAGTAGCACAAACAAAATCCAAAGTTAGTAGAAGGAAAGAAATCATAAAAATAAGAGCAGAAATAAATGAAATAGAAACGAAGAAAACAATAGCAAAAAATCAGTGAAACTAAAAGCTGGTTCTTTGAGAAGGTAAACAAAATTGATAAACCTATAGCCAGACTCATCAAGAAAAAAAGGGAGAGGATTCAAATCAATAAAATTAGAAATGAAAAAGGAGAAATTACAATTGACACCACAGAAATACAAAGGATCATAAGAGACTACTACAGCAACTATATGGCAATAAAATGGACAACCTGGAAGAAATGGACAAATTCTTAGAAAGGTACAAATTTCCAAGAGTGAACCAGGAAGAAATAGAAAATATGAACAGACCAATCACAAGTAGTGAAATTGAAACTACAATTAAAAAATCTTCCAACAAACAAAAGTTCAGGACCAGATGGCTTCACAGGCAAATTCTATCAAATATTTAGAGAAGAGCTAACACTCATCCTTCTCAAATGCTTCCAAAAATTTGCAGAGGAAGGAACACTCCCAAGCTCATTCTACGAAGCCACCATCACCTGGATAACAAAACAAGACAAAAATATCACACAAAAAAGAAAATTATAGACCAATATCACTGATGAATATAGATGCAAAAATCCTCAACAAAATACTAACAAACAGAATCCAACAACACATTGTAAAGATCATACACCATAATCAAGTGGGATTTATCCCAGGAATGCAAGGATTCTTCAATATATGCAAATCAATGTGATACACCATATTAACAAATTGAAAGATAAAAACCGTATGATAATCTCAGTAGATGCAGAAAAAAGCTTTTGACAAAATTCGACACCAATTTCTGATAAAAACTCTCCAGAAAGTGGGCATAGAGGGAACCAACCTCAATGTAATAAAGACCATACACAACAAACCCACAGCAAACATCATTCTCAATGGTGAAAAACTGAAAGCATTTCCTCTAAGGTCAGGAACAAGACAAGGATGTCCACTCTCACCACTCTTAGTCAACATAGTATGGCAGTCCTAACCACGGCAGTCAGAGAAGAAAAAGAAATAAAAGGAATACAAATTGGAAAAGAAGAAGTACAACCATCACTGTTTGCAGATGACGTGATACTATACATGGAAAATCCTAAAGATGCCACCAGAAAACTACTAGAGCTAATCAATGAATGTGGTAAAATAGCACGATACAAAATTAATGCACAGAAATCTCTTGCATTCCTATACACTAAAATGAAAGATCAGAAAGAGAAATTAAAGAGAGGTATCATTTTATAAAGGTTAGTATTGATGATGTAACGATGAGCTTAGAAAACAGTAGTTTGGTAGTTGAAATATTAATATGAATTCAAGGTCCAAAGTGAATTACTATTATGAATTCACTCATTTGTTCAAGAAATATTCACTAAGCCCTTTTTATGTGAAAGGGTTGTTTTAAATTCTATTATAAAATAAAATTCTATAAATACCTTTAAAACTAAGGAAGTGTATCATATTCTATTTCACAAAATGGAAAGGAAGTATGGATTTTAGCAGTAGTTATGTTTTGGGAGTTTCCTGGTGTCTTTATCTCCTGAATATTTGCACAAAAAGTACTTTTGGAGCAGACGTGAAATCACATAAGATAGCTGGACTGATCAATATCTGCAAAAGAGCTATAGGCAATGTTTTCACACATACATAGACTATGAAGCTATACTTTTACAGAATATAGCAATTGTCTGGTGTTGTTCTTGTGTCTGATAAAGCTATAACTTATTCAGAAGGAACTGAGGGTAGCAAAGAAATATATGGTTCTTCAGCAAGAAAGAGAATCAAGTCCGAAGGGATTTTATGCAACATTGGACGTATTATTGCTTTCCTTTAAGTAAGTATTTCTAATTACCTATTCCAAAGAAATAAAACAGTAACTTGAGCAACAAAGTGGGAAAATTTTTTTCCATTTCAAAATTCTTTATCATTTTCATGCAGATGTACCATCATTAAAACAATATGCTTTTTCTTTTATTTTTTTCAGGCTCACATATGAGTTAAGCATTAAATTTAGTCAGAATCTGATTTCTTTTCAGCCCAGTGTCTACAAAAACTAGAATGTGTCATAAATAGATACGATTCTATTCTAAGGTTTTAGTGGTCATGGGGTACAGAAAAAAGCCTGGAGACTTACTTTTTCCTCCGATGCTTCTGCTTTCCCAGAGTCCCTGTGGTCTGATGCTAATTATTTGGGGGTTGTTTGTATTCGTGGGCCTATTAATGGCAGATCTTTACAGGGAGTAGATTTGCAGCAATTAAGGACTAGATTTTTGAAAGCTCACTCATTCTCTGTATTTCCACCCTCTCCTCAGTGGGGAGAAGATCAAAGGGTGTAATTATGGACTCCAGCTCTAACACCAGCCAGTACTCTGCCTTGGAGTCAGTCCCTCCCCATAGCTGAACTTCAGTTTCCTTATCTGTGAAATCGAGATAGCCACACCTACTCTCATACTTTGGTATGAGGACCAAATGCAATAGTAAATGTGAAAGAGGAACTCATAGTTCAGCACTTAAGTGATGATAATGCCCTTCCTTTTTTTTTAATCTTTACCTTTCAACCAGTTTTCAGAGAATGAAGATAAGATTCTGTTGAAAGATAGGACCAAGACAGTGGAAGCCAGTGCAAATCTACTCTGCGGTATTAGTGTAAGCATGTAGCACTCTGCTCCAGCAACTGGGCAGATCCTGCATTAAACATATTCTCTTTGGAGTCATATTGAAAGACTCAACATGAACCACTAAGGTGATCAATCCCCACTATACTACTTTAAACATTTTTGTAGCATCAGAACAATATTTGTCAAGGAGAGGAATAATGGAGTCCTTGTTGTTGTCATAGAAGTTAAAGAGCTACCTTTTTTTTTTTGGAAAATATCTTTAAAATTTGAAGTGAGACTTAAGTGTATGGGAAGCAGAGAACAGAAGATGGACTAGAATATAAAAGTTCCATGCAGGCAGAGGCTGCTGTTCCTCAAGGAGACCAGGTCTGCATAGCAGGCCTATGATTTCCATGGTGTCGAGCTGCTGTAGACTTATTAGCAAGCAGTTACTTTTTTCTCTGACACTTCCCTATCTGACCTCAGTTTTCAGGAACAGACAGACAAAAGGGTGGCAAGGGAAAGAGCCCTAACTTTCTGTAGTTTGGAGGGAATCTTCACTAGCATATAATCCAACATCCCAGTTTATCTCTGAAATCCTTCTACAACTATAGAGCAAGATAGCTCTCAATCTTATGCCTGGGTATTCACTGTTTCCTAACTTGGTAGCTCTGGATATTTCAAGGCACTTCTTTATGTTCAGAAACTTTTCTCATTATGGCTTCCACCTTTACCCCTCAAGTTTACTCTTGGGAGGATTAAACAATTGTCTAATTATTCTTTTCAAAAATGTCTTTTAAATACTAAGTTTAAACATGTTTCCATTTCTTTTTCAAGCTAAGCATCTGTACCCTCTTCAAGCATTCTCATGTCGTATGGCATCCTTCACCAAACTGTTTGCATATCCCCAACAATACGTCCTTGCTATTCACACCATCTTTTGAGTGCAGTTATTGATAAACATTAAAAACTGTGGTATGACCAGAACTGAATAGTGTGGCACTAGCCTTTCCTTCATCGTAGGAACTGCCCTATTTTCTCCACGATACCTATGCTCAGATTATCTTTATTGATGGTTGTAGTAAACTGGTGAGTACATGGGCCTGATTTGTTTTTGTTTTTGTTTTGCGGTACGCGGGCCTCTCACTGTTGTGGCCTCTCCCCCGTTGCGGGGCACAGGCTCCGGATGCACAGGCTCAGCGGCCATGGCTCACGGGCGCAGCCGCTCCTCGGCATGTGGGATCTTCCCGGACCGGGGCACGAACCCGTGTCCCCTGCATCGACAGGCGGACTCTCAACCACTGCACCACCAGGGAAGCCCTGATTTGTTGATGTAATGTCTCTAAACCATTCCCGTGGATGCTGTTGCTTGTCCACATCTCCAATATATGGACTTCTATACTTGTCTTGAGGAACTAAGTAAAGTACAAAATCTTAGGTTTTTTTTTTTTTTTCCCCCTGGTTTAATGTTATCTTTTAATATTCAGTCCTTTCCTGCAGTCTATCAACATATTTTTGGTTCAGGAATTCAAAGCATTTACCCTCTCTACCTCATCTGTAAGTCTGATCATTGTGTTTTGCATATGTAAACACAAGTCATTAGTAAATATGCTTAACTTTTGAGATTGAAATGAGTTTTATGGCCTAACAACACATTTCCCTCCAGGTTAGCATAGATCCTTTAATCCTGAGACCAGGTACAAATCTACCTGATTAAATAAGTATTCAGCACATAGTTCTCCATCTCAAAAAGAGATGAAAAATATTTCCATGACATATCTCATCAAATGCTATATTGAATTCTAAGTCGACTACACTACCACATTCTCTGAATTACTAGATTAGTAACCCCGTTAAAAAGAAACTTTGAAAAGCAATTGAAATGTAGTGCTTATGAGCTTAGGCTCAGAAGTCAAAACACCTAGATTTAAATCCTGACTGTCAATTTCTCGCTATGAGAGTTTATGGAATGTCCATAAACTCTCTGTGCCTTGGTGTCCTCATTTGATAAAAAGGAATATTTGCACTAACCTCAAATAGTTGTAAGGTTTAGATGTGTTTGTGTGTGTGTGTGTGTGTGTATGTATGAAAAGTGCCTAGCACACTTAATAACAAATATAACTTAATGACAATTTTAATACATTGACATTAGTAGAGATGTATAAAGACATTCCATAACTCAGAACTTGCAGCCCAGTTATAAATTTTGTTTGATGCATGAAAATATAAGAAATAAGGGAAGGAAGAGATTCTTAACAAGGAAAAAATACACGCAGAGTGGATCTGCCCCATGGAGCAGTTCTACTAAGTGGGAGAAGTCAGGTGCTTAAACAGTCTAGAAGTTTCTACATCATGGCAGAAGTCACAGTCTAAGATGTAGAAGCAGCATGTTTCTACATGTGAACTGACTATTGTAACTGTGGATCTAGTGCAAGAAATTAATCGTGGGAATCACAGATCTCAGCCAGCAAATACTGCTCATGTGGGTGGTCTCTATATAGACAGTGAGTTCCCAGTCATCAAGATGCCATTCAGGTAGAGAGATTCAGTCCTTCAGAAAAGGAGATGACAACCAAGGTCAGCCTATGGATGACCAAAAATTCGAACTATTTCTTAGGCTAATAGGCATCATTGGCCTCTGGCCTTCATATAGATTGACTCTCCAAAGGAATTCTAATATGTGAAGTATAAATAACTGCTAACATCCACACTGAACATTATCCAGAAGACTCTGATTCATGAAATACGTTCCTATTACAGACAGAAACTTCTGTGAGAACATCAGTCCTTACTCACTGTTATAGCCTTATAACTCAGTGTTTGAAAGGAACTACTCAAGTACCACTCAAGTAAGGGAGCAGTAATATATAAGTAATATTTATCTGTTTTTTATTGTAATAAATAGAATTTCAATATTTTTCTTTAAATTATGGATGATTTTCTACCCACTCTCAATATTTTACTTTTAATTGTACATAGCTCTTACTTTACTTATTTGAGAATCAATGGAAAAAGTTATCCCAAGTCCTATATCATTGCTATATTTATTCTCTTAAGACACATTTATAGATAGATCAAGATACTCTAACATTTTTTTCTGATTATGCCATCAAATGCATTTCAAATTTTATGACAAGATCTAGATTGAGTTTTTGCAGTTGAAAATATGAATACCTTAATGTTTATTTACTTGAGGATATTATTACATATCATTGCCTATGACCTAAACTCAAATGAATTCCTCTTGATTTTAATATTGTATATCAGGAAACACCAATCATTGCTGATGTATATATGAAAAAACGAATCACCTCTATTAGTTTCTGTTTATGGTTAGAAGCCAAAAGGTAAAGTACCTAATATTAAATGGAGCTATTTATTTTTTTCCCTCTATTAAAGCACAAGTGTTGAAAAATTCAAAAATAAAATAATTCACACTGTTCTGGGAACAGCTTACTTTCTTTAAGTTAGATAACATAAATTTGTAATGGGAAAACTTTGGACTGGAAATTTCAATTCCCCTTAATCAACTTTCAACAACCTACATCAGGTACAATAAGCTGATAGCATGCACAACAGTCTCCACTTATCCATGGTTTTGCTTTCGTAAGTTTCAGTTATCATGGTCAGCCACGGTCCAAAAATATTAAATGGAAAATTCCAGAAAGAACCAATTCATAAGTTTTAAATTGCAGATCATCTTGAGTAGCAGTGATGCAATCTTGCCCTGTTGGGCACAAGAACCATCCCTTTGTCCAATTCATCCTGCCCATTAGTCACTTAGTAGTCTCTAGGTTATCAGATCCACCATCACAGTATCACAGGCTTGTGTTCAAGTAGGCCTTATTTTCCTTAATAATGGTGCCAAAGCACAAGAGTAGTGATGCTGGCAATTCGGTTTGCCAAAGGGAAGCTGTAAAGTGCTTCCTTTAAAGTGAAAAGGTGAAAGATATTGATTTAATAAGGAAAGAGAAAGATCATATGCTAAGGTTGCTAAGATGTATGATAATAAATCTTCTGTCAAAGACATTGTGAAGAAGGAAAAAGAACTTTTTGCCAGGTTTGTTTTTGCACCTCAAACCGCAAAAGTTATGGCCACTGTGTGTGATTAGGTGCTTAGTTAAGATGGAAAAGGCATTAAATTTGTACAATGAAGTATCTTAAGAGAGTGAAAGACTACATTCACATAACTCTTATTACAGTATATTGTTTTAATTGTTCTATTTTATTATTGTTGTTAATCTCTTACTGTGCCTAATTATAAATTAAACTTTACCATAAGTATGTATGTATAGGAAAAAACATAGTGTATATAGGGTTTCAAGCATCCAATGGGGGTCTTGGAATGTATCCCCTGAACATAAGGGGGGCTACTATAAACTCAATTTCTTAAAGCAATCCCTGCTATTCATCCATAATAATTTTTAATGATTTGGTATATTCTATAAAGGTATGAAAACAAGTGGACTACTGAGAAGTTCAACATTTCTAAAAGGACTAAAGTTTCTAAAATCTTTACCTGCTTAAATGGCTTTCTTTGTGAGATGCTGAAGAAAATCTGACTGGTGATTGGGTGACTGTGGGATCAAACTCTTCTAGGTTAAGTTGTCCAATGGGGAAAGGTAAAGGCAAGTCTTTCCTGTTGAACATAGTAATGAAACCAAACGGCAGTAAAAGTGGAAAGTTTGGAGAGGTAAATTCAGTTCCATACACTGCAGGTGAACTCACAAATGTGGGTCATAAATGCAGATGAATTCCCATGAACGTAGGAATTGGTAATTTCAGTTTCCTATGGTATATTATGGTCAAGTAACTGGTATTACAGAGAGGGATAGTGACCCCTTCAGTTGAACACTCAGATGAGTTAAAGGATCCCAAGAAGCAATGAAATTCAGGGATTAAGTGTTTAGATTTCAGACTGAGAGTCTTGATTTTGTCTGTGCTCTATCACTGGCTAACATTTTCTAACTGGTCAAGTTATTTAACCTATCTATGGCCCTGCTTTCTTATTTACAAAAGGAGGCTAGTAGTGGGTTGTAGGAAACACTCAATTAATATTTGTTAAATGAAAACATCTTTTAGAATCATCTGTTTTCTCTAATTTACTTATCATGGGAGAGCCAACAGGAGTTGGAGATTAAGAAAAATTGTGTGTCTCCCACCAGTTTAATCTTCTCTCCTCCTAGACTCATGGTAGCAAGTGTAGAGTTTGCTCTTTCATCTGCTTTTCCTAATCATTTTTAAAAATGTAACGCATGGTATTTCCTGCAACTGAAGGAATTAAAATGATGTAATTTAAAGTATCAGCAATGGGACTAAAAATTTCAAATTTATAAGCATTTTAGCTTTGATATATAAGTACAGTTTGAAGGTGTTAGGTATGAAATTTACTCAGATATCATGTTTTATATCTCTGGCAATATTTGATAGTAGCATGTTTAAAAGAAACACAATTATTTTTCTATAGACGTCTGAGTGCAAATATATTTGACTATCTTACCTGGAGAGCAAAAGGTGACTATCTGGAAGGAAACAAGTATTCCGAAACTAAAAGGTGCAAAAGTATAAGCAGAGACATTAATGCATAATATGGAAAACAGCCATTTCAGTAAGACATGAAATTTTGTGACCAGGGAAGTCAAAACTAAAAAGGTTTAATAAGAGTAATGACTGAATCTGCTCATTTCCTTTAGTTGCATAAGATATTATGCAACTATACCATAGTTGTATAATATCATTTCCTTTAGTTGCATAAGATATTATGCAACTGTATCATAGACGTTGTGGAGAGAAAAATACAGTGGTTTTTATTTATTTATTTATTTATGGCTGAGTTGGGTCTTTGTTCCTACACGCGGGCTTTCTCCAGTTGCAGTGAGCGGGGGCTACTCTTTGTTGTAGGTGCGTGGGCTTCTCATTGCGGTAGCTTCTCTTGTTGCAGAGCACGGGCTCTAGGCGCCGGAGCTTCAGGAGTTGTGGCTTGCAGGCTCTTGATCACAGGCTGAGTAGTTGTGGCGCACGGGCTTAGTTGCTCCGCGGCACATGGGATCTTCCCAGACCAGTGCTCAAACCTGTGTCCCCTGCATTGGCAGGTGGACTCCCAACCACTGCGCCACCAGGGAAGTCCTACAGTGTTTTAAAGTAGCAAAAGTTTTTACTTTGGACCAATATATATATTTTTTAATACATGCTAAAAATTCAAGTCTAGTAAGATTTCCTTCAATCTGGGAATAAGAGGGAAAATACATATGTGTTCAAAGCAACATCAGTAGTTCACCTTACCACAATGAGTACACTCAAGAACTAATTTGTTAGGTACATCCATCTCTTCTTTTGACCAATAATCAGCTACTTTTTTCATGAAATGACTTACTGTCCTATCACAATACAACTGATGATTTAGCTTAATTTTTAAAAATAGACAAACTTTTTTCTTCTGTTTGTATTTCATAACCCAAAGGAGGCATTTTTGCATTGAAGACAGTTTCCCTTCACCTGAAATCAGTGCAGATGATAAGGCTTTCATTCATTGCTTTGTATCCCCTTGCTCTCCAGTATATAGTACCTGTCAGTGGTTGCCAAGCAACCATGACAATTGTGTGGTTCATATACACTGGGCATGCATTCATTGCCATTATGCTATATTGTTGTGTGTGTATTTAAATAAGAATACAACTATGGGATCAGAATGAGAGACTTATGATAAACTAGGATAAGTGGAGACACATGAAACCTTTACTAAGCATCTGTCACCAACATTAGGTAATTTAGAGGCTGTTTTATGCTGATTCTTTATAAGTGAAGATTCTAAGAAAATTGATCTTTTTATGAATTTTATTTTCTAAAATAAACTTAATGGGTAAGCCCATCATACATTTGATGGGCTTAGAGGATGAAGGATTTTGAAGGATAGTGAACATGCAGGGAAGTGTTGCAAGAGAGGGCTGTCAAGATTGTAGGTATAAAGGTAAGGGTCTGTAGATTCTCTCATCCTAGACACTCATCTTGTTTCAAGCTCATTCACTAGCTCTTCAGTAGCTATCTTCATGGTAAGCTTAAGAAGAAAAAAATGTTACAGTGTGAAGTGAATGTGCTGAAAATCTATCCATCTGAAATGAACAGAATTGGCCTGGAATCATTGTTCTATGTGCCATTTCTTTAAAAATAAAAAAACATATTTTGAAATAGGGAGGGAAAAAAAAAGATCTGAGAAGTAAAATGCTTTCCTTGTTTATGAGACTAGTATCATATGAGTAGCATTTTGCAAAAAAAACATACTTTTTACAATGCTGTAAAAGTTATCAAGAAGGCTTTCTCACTGAGTATGGTATCAAACTAGTTAGCCACTCACACCCAAAACTGTGACAATGTGTTACCAATTCTGTCACCACTCAGTTATCTTTGACCACATGGCTGGAAACAACTCTTATATGTTTACTTCTCTTGAGTATATCTTTTCATGGCTTACCCACAAAGGAATGTACTTGTTTTAAACAATCTGGTAACTTCTAAGACTCTATTTAAATATATTTTAAAAGACATTACCTGGAAGAAATATATAACCTCCTCTGAACCTCAGTTTATTTATTGATCATAGAATTATAGAACTATGATCAATTAATAAATATTACAGGGATACAGATATCTGCTCACATTTGTTCTCAGAGATGTCCTACTATGGAGGACAGGATGTAAACACAATGAGTGGTTTTCAAGAAGATCACTGTTCGTAGTATGCATATCCTAGTGCTATAAAAAAGATGACTTAGGGCTTCCCTGGTGGCGCAGTGGTTGAGAGTCCACCTGCCATTGCAGGGGACACAGGTTCGTGCCCCGGTCTGGGAAGATCCCACGTGCCGCGGAGCGGCTGGGCCCGTGAGCCACGGCCGCTGAGCCTGCCTGTCTGGAGCCTGTGCTCCGCAACGGGAGAGGCCACAACAGTGAGCGGCCCGCATACTGCGAAAAAAAAAAAAAAAAAAGATGACTTAGAGAGTTTGTGTTTATATGTATGTAGGTATATATACATTTATATACACATATATATATAAAATATTTTAATTTAATTTTATATCCATATATAATTTATTTTAATGTTAATTTATCTTAAAATGAATTAAAATTTTATTATAACTTTGATATGAGATTATTTTAATTATGTATATATATTTATTCATTCATGTTTAAATGAAATAATTTATCAAAAAATATTTTGTATGTAATGGTAAAGATGCTTCATTGATAAGAGGGAAATCCCAAAGGGATATGGAAAACATTAAAATATAACACATTAACAGACTAGATGACCTTTATAATTCCCTAAAAATCTAAAATTCTGTGATTCTATGAATGCTATTTAGGTATCCCCTAACCTGGACCTTGAAACCCATTCATCATCAGAGATTATAATATCAAGAGAATCTTGAAAGGGATTGTGACTAATTTTTCTGAGACTAGGTACTTATTATATGCATACATGCCACCCACTTCAGGATATGTACCTAAAAGGGTTTCTGGTACCAATTCCAATCTGGGGGAGGTTCCCCGCGCCACCAACCAGCAAAGTTCTGGCCTACAATTCATCTTAATTCTGCCACTGTCTACCCAGAGATAGCATCAGATGGCACAGGTTAAGGGCCGAGACCTTCAAGACTGCCCTCCCCCTTCCTCCAAGTCACAAGCCCAAGTTATCACCTATGCTTCTGATCCCCAGCTATAGATCAGAGGCTTCCAGGACCCTCTCTTCCAATTTGATTAATTAGCCAGAGCAGCTCACAGAACTCAGAGAAACATTATACTTACTAGATCACTGGTTTATTACAAAAGGATATAATTCAGGACCAGCCCGATGGAAGAAATGTACAGGGCCAGGTATGTGGGAAGGGGCACAGAGCTTCCATTCATTCTTTCTTTCAGCGTGCCACTCTCCCCACATCTCTACATGTTCACCAGTCCAGAAGCTCTCTGAACAAAGTCCTTTTGGGGTTTTTATGGAGACTTCATTACATAGGAATGATTAATTACATCATTTGCCATTGGCGATCCATCTGACCTCTAGCCCCTCTTGCTTACCTGGAGGTCAGTGGGGTGGGACTGAAATTTCCAATCCTCTAATCACTTGCTCATCTCTGGCAGCCAGCCCCCATTCTTATGTGCTTTCTGAAAGTCTCCTCATTAACATAACAAAAGCTATCTTTATTGCTCTCAACACTTAGAAAATTCCAAGAGTTTCAGGAACTCTGTGCCAGAAATCAAGGACAAAAACCAAATAGATATTTCTTACAAATCACAACATAGCATACCAAAATGAGTGCAGATATCCCAGTCATATCAACCTGAACCTCTAAGTACCTGACAGAGCTCTAAGAATGCAACAGTAATTACAACATTTCCTTTATTTCAACTTAACAGAAAAATAGAAAATATTTTTTGAAGTATCCAAAGGAAAAATAATTCTCCGATAAGTAGATACCTTATCTTGGTATCAGCGCGTACATAGTAAAGCAATGATACTTGTTATTTTATTCTGAGATTAGTAAGAACTTCAAAATGTATTTATGAGCCAGGGTGTATTTTTACATGGCAAGCATTCCTTGAGATTTCACATATGCAAGATGTTGCCTACTAAACTTCTACATTTTCCTGGCCATTTAGTGTACTTAACTATCACATTAATCACCATAATAAGCCCAAACTTAGGAAAACGTATTGTACTAGAGAACAATAAGTGGATATTTTAATAACCATATACTTAATCTTCCATCTGTTTCCAAAGATTGCAAGTATATTTTGTTGCTATCGCATATTAAAGTTTAGTGCCTGACAAAAAACAACATAATTGTGCAGTTACTTAAAATATGTCCCCAAATATTTGTTTCCTGGTTTTCTAATGCAAGGGCCTAACTTGTTTGTAAGACCCAAGATTTACGTGACGAAATAAAACTACTTTAAAAGATATCGAGAAGGTTACAAAATCATGTCACATCTAAAACTGGACATTTTCAAAGGGCTTATGTCCACGAATTGGTAGTTGAAAGTAGAAAACAAGGAATGTCAATAATGAATTTCAAAAAAGGAAGAAAAATATAAACTGCGCCTTCTCAATTTCTGAAACAATTGAGAGACAAAGAATTTAGGCATATAAAAATTGCATTTTAGCTTTATTGTGAATAAGGGCAAAGTCAGATTGTGTTTTTCGATGTGCCAGATAAGAGATGAGGAAGCAGAGAGAAGCCCAAAGTGTTAGTAAAATGGCTCTCCCTCCACTGTGAGTAAATTCACTGAAAGCTATAAGTAACTTACATTGCACAGTGCTTCTCTATGTTGAAAATACTTCACCTCCCTATTATCAAAACACTTCTCAAAAGCACCTAGATTAATGGCCATTAGGTAAATAATACCATTATAACAATAAATGGTATTATCTAAATATGACAGGAAGAGAAAACCCAAGCATAGACCTTGGGAATGTAACTCGCAAATGTTCATGGAGGTCATTAGCCGCAGAAGCAAGGAAGGGAGTTTGGAACCTGGCATAAGACAGGCATGCATTTATATCGTGGCACAGCCACAGAACAGCTGTGTGATATCTAGTAGCTCCCATCATCTTTCTGAACCTATTTCCTATTTTTCAAAGTGAACTACAACTACATTTGTCTCTAGGTTATTGGGGGAATTAAGTTGAATTAGATAATATTTGTCATAGCACTTGTCATGTGGTCAGTTATAGAACAAATTTTAGTTCCTGTTCCTTCTTCCTATGCTGTAATCTTTACTCACAATCCTGGGCTTTTCCATTGTTCTACAGTATCTCTCTTTAGCAAAGCTATTTCTAACTTGGAATAGATTGGACCCGTAATGTGTAATATATCCATTAAAAGGGGAATAATGGCACAGGCAGACAAGTTGGTTCCTTGATTAAAGGCTAGCAGGCATGGTATGGTACATCAGAGCTTCATAGAAATGTTTCCTAGTTCTGCCCTGCAATACCTGATGCCTCAGTTGCCTACTATTATAACATTCACTCTGCTTCTGCCTATGACCTGCTTTGTAAAAGCATTTCAACATCTGGACCTTTATGGACTTTATGGAAGAAATAGCAAGATATCTTGTTTATTTTTTCCGTGAAAAATTTCCAACTTCCAGAGGTATTTTTCCCTTCTTTGGAGACAATAAATGTGTTAGCCTGGAAATAAACAATAGATATTAGAACCCACTTTTGTGCTGCCTTAAAAAGAGTGTCATGGTACTGAATTATTCAAGCTGCCATTGCTCATTGGTATTATTATGCTCCTGGTACCGTAATTTTTAACAGATACTTCACAAGAGTTAAATTATACTCCTCCCACTTTTCTACTGTCTGAATTTGGAGAGTAGCCATAATTATATTATTTGAACCCCCATAAAAACTTTTTCATAGAAGCAAAATAAATAGGCCAATATCTCAAAATTCACTCACTACTCTAAAGCTCAATGCTTCAATAACTTAATTAAAGAGAGAATGAAGGAGGAGCTTCCTTGGGCATAGTATGTGTATGTTACTTACAGGAGCGTGATTAGAGGCAAGATAATTGAGCTTTAGTCTTAAGTTCATCAATTCAATCATTCAGCATTTGCTATATGTATATATGTACTATATGTACACCCCCTCTGTTCTAAGCATAGTGCTATCCTGTGACTTATTAAAAAAATTAAAAAGGCACAACACACCTGGCCAGACAGGGCTCATAAATACTTTCACGTTTTGGGAATGGCCAATTCTTAAATTATTAACTTTGGGGTAATTATCATGCAAATAAGTCTGTGATGATTAAAAATACACATTTCCTGTTACCAGTTTCATAAAGGTGTGATGAATATTCAAGTGCTAATCTTTGAGCTCCTTTTTTGCCCATAAGTGGGCAACTAGGATGATCAGTTCTCATGTAGTAGAAGAAAAAAGATTTTAAAGATTATCATCTTTATTGTTTTTTTTCAGTAATTTCTCCAAGTTGACCTAAATCAGCAGGCTTTATTCACACAATTCTCACTGACTCAATGACATTTATATAGTATCTCAGCATGTTACCAATGTCTATTGACACTTCTTACTTAGAACTCATCTTAACAATTTGCAATTTACTTTAAAAATGGTATTGTTGCCTCCTAGAATATTACGCTTGATTACTTTTCCTCAATCCTTTTAGAAAATTAGTCCCATTCTGATACTTTACTCTTCCTCTGAGTGTTAAATAGGAGATCATTAGCTCTAGGATTGTGTACTCCATGTCTTAGCTTTGTCCTAAACTCTCAAGCACCTCAGAGAAGTCTTAGCAGACATTTATTGATCTGGATACACTGTCATGAACATTCAGGAAAATATAAGAAATACTATTAAACATGGATGGTCCCCCACAGAAGCTTCTAATCTGAAAATATTTAAAGTTCAATAAAGATTCATGGATTAAGATAGATATCAGGGATAAAAGGCACTATGTATCCTTAGGATTAAAATTGCTAGATTTCCCATTTGCTAGTGTCTAAGATTATAAACTCTCTATTATTTTTTTCATACTGTGGATTAAAAGTGATGCCAATTATATTTAATTAGCCGGCTTTTTGTATTCTAGGATCCAGCTAAATCTGGACATGCTATTTTGGGGGACATAGAGTGAAATGCAGGTTAACTAGAAGGATCACAAGATGGATCTAAAAGCTTTGGTTCAGAATACCTTCTGTCACCTCTTCTGTTTCATTGGTCAAAGTAAGTCACATGACTGAACCTTATGACTGCGGGACAGGGAAAAATAGTAATATTTCTCTTACAGACAACTAGTACAAATAACGTGACATTGGGGAGAGATGTATAATCCTATTACACTTAGGCAGCAAATAATTGGAAATAATAGTACAATTTGTCATAGACTAACCTTTGGTTACCAAGTGTCATTTTCCTCCCTTTAAAGCACAGAATACATTTACTCCTCCACTGGGAAAATTTGCAAAAGACTCAAAGTCTAGGATTTTGTAATAATTTCTACATCTGGGTCGATATGGTCAGACGTCAATTTCTACATCTGGCTCCTCTTGATCTGGGTTTTATGAAATAGGATGTCAGGTTTTTAGCGATTCATCTCAAAAAAAACCCCCCAAAATAGTAGCAGGGTGAGGACAAGATAATTGCTATAAATGCTTCCATTAAAAAAGAGTAAAATAGAAGGCATACCGTAGTCGTTGGTCCATAATTATTCTCAAACCTTGTTGCTAATGTTCCTTAATGAAGCTCCAGTAATGTTCCCCCATAATTGTTTTTCAGTCGATCCATCTCTTTTCTCCTGGCTCCACCTCCTGCCTGACCTTTTCTTTATATTATCTTTGTTGGAATGGACTCCTGTGGAGAGGGCTGCTGCCTGCCTATAGAAATGGGAGTCTGGGTAAAACTTACTAATTTTGTCTTGAACAATCACAATCCTGTCTAATCCCCACTGAGCTCTTTGAGTAGTACAAGTTTCTCAAAAAACTAGTTGGCTTCACCTGTGTCTCTATTTCTGCTTTGCAACTAAGATCGTCTATACCATTTTTCTAGAGTCCACATATATGCGTTATTATATGATATGTGCTTTTCTCTTTCTGATTTACTTCACTCTGTATGACACTCTCTAAGTCCATCCACATCTCTACAAATGACCCAATTTCTTTCCTTTTTATGGCTAATCTTCCACTGTATATATGTACCACATCTTCTTTATCAATTTCTCTGTCAATGGACATTTAGGTTGCTTCCATGTCCTGGCTATTGAAAATAGTGCTGCTATGAGCATTGGGGTGCATGTGTTTTTTTGAATTATGGTTTTCTCTGGGTATATGCCCAGTAGTGGGACTGCTGGGTCATATGATAGTTCTATTTTTAGTTTTTTAAGGAACCTCCATACTGTTTTCCATAGTGGCTGTATCAATTTACATTCCCACCAAAAATATATGAGGGTTCCCTTTTTTCCACACCCTCTCCAGCATTTATTGTTTGTAGATTTTTTGATGATGGCGATTCTGACCGGTGTGAGGTGATACCTCATTGTAGTTTTGATTTGCATTTCTCTAATGATTAATGATGTTGAGCATTCTTTCATGTGTTTGTTGGCAATCTGTATATCTTCTTTGGAGAAATGTCTATTTAGGTCTTCTGCCCATTTTTGGATTGGGTTGTTTGTTTTTTTGATATTGAGCTGCATGAGCTGCTTGTGTATTTTGGAGATGAATACTTTGTCAGTTGCTTCGTTTGCAAATATTTTCTCCCATTCTGAGGGTTGTCTTTTCATCTTGTTTATGGGCTCCTTTGCTGTGCAATAGGTTTGAAGTTTAATTGGGTCCCATTTGTTTAGTTTTCTTTTAATTTTCATTACTCTAGGAGGTGGGTCAAAAAAGATGTTGCTGTGGTATATGTCAAAGAGTGTTCTGCCTCTGTTTTCCTCTAAGAGTTTTATAGTGTCTAGTCTTAAATTCAGTATGGATACCAAGGGGGAAAAGGGTGGGGTGAGAGGAACTGGGAGACTGGGATTGACACATATACATTATTGATACTATGTATAAAATGGACAAGCGATGGGAACATGCTGTATAGCACCAGGAACTCACCTAGTGCACAGTGGTAACCTAAATGGGAAGGGAGTCCAAAAGGGAGGGGATATCTGTATGTGTATGACTGATACATTTTGTTGTGCAGTGGAGGCTAACACAACATGGTAAAGCAACCATACTTCAATAAAAATTAATAAAAAAATAAGTCATGGAGATGTAATGTACAGCATGGTGACTATAGTTAATAATACTGTATTGTATATTTGAAAGTTGCTAAGAGAGTAGATCTTAAAAGTTCTAAAACTATTTATAACCATGTGTGGCAATAGATGTTGATTAGACTTACTGTGGTGATCATTATACAAATATCAAATCATTAAGTTATATACCTGAAACTAATATAATGTTATAAATCAATTACATCTCAATTTAAAAGATTTAAGACTGGATTAATAAAACAAAAAATAGAGGCAAACCTTAAATAAAGATCACAGAGAAAGAAAAAAACCAAAAAAACTAGTTGGTTTTATATATTTTTGATCCCAGTAAATTCTGTATGCCAGTAGTGACACCCACCCTTCTTTTTGATATATGCCTCTTTCTCCAGACTTATTTACAGGATACTTGAGCATTTCAGGTTTCAACAGCAGATTCATGCCCTTAATCTTATTTCCTTGAGCCGTGTTGTCCACTGAACATGCAACTGACCATACTTTAATTAGTTAAGCAAATTTTAAAGAATTTTTGAAGATTGTGCTCTTGATTTGAACTTAAAATTTACTCTAATTCGCTCATTTTGTATTAAAAAATTCTGTCATATCTCTTCTGATTATCTCAACTTGGGTTATGAGTTTTCTGGCATTCTTAGCTATTCAAATTTGGTAGGAGAAGAACATGGCATAGACTCTTATCAGAGACCCACTAGCCTCTAAGCTTCCATCTTTCCCTGTACAGTTGTCCCTCTTCAGTTTCTGCAGGGGATTGGTTCCTGCTCGCTCCTATGGATACCAAAACCTGAAGATGCTCAATCTCTTACAGAATGATGTAGTACAGTCTGCCATCTGTATCCATGGGTTTCTCATTCACAAGTACAGAGGACAGACTGTATAACTCTTTCCCCCTTTGCCAGTACAGGAAACTTCCATCTAGTTTTGCAGGTTGAAAGTAGTATTAATGAGTAATACTGATGCTGAATAATCACACATTCTTCCAAGTCTATTATTTTATGCCTGAAAAAAAGTTTTTAAAAATATATTGCATTTTTCTTTGTGTCTGTCCTATTATCCTCCTCTTAAGATAATGATGGTGGATTTTCTTCAAAGAAGAAAATGGACATAGGAAACTAAGGAAGAATACAGCAATTGCTTTTCTAAATATTATCCTCCTACAGATGATCTTATTGAATTTTCTTTCCTCCCTCTGTTACTATTGCCATTTTCCTTTGCCAGAGAGCTGAATCAGAAGCTATTTAGATGAAGTTAGGTATGCCTCAACTATGATATTATACTACATTCTTTACAAAGAGGATTTTTGTGAAGTATCTCAATATTATAAGTTTGTTTCAGTGGGAAGCAAGATGCTGTATAAGCATAGTAAATTTTGGCTTTTTATCCACTTGGATGTTCTTATAATGTCCACACTTGGATATATTGGTAAGACTAGCTCCATTGACAGAACATATATGTTAAGTCTCTATACCTTTGTATTCAACATTTTTACTATTAATTTTATCTTTTATGCCATTTGGTTAATTTGGATTAAACTGTTTTTAACATGGGGAAAACATTCACTTACATTTGAAGAGGAGAATACATATATGAACTTCTTAGGTATTTTAGGGAATTAAGACTTTCAGTTGTGCATAATGTAGGTAAACATTGGGCAGTGCTTTATTTTTAGTCTTTCTTTTGTTCTATATATATATTATATATATATATTATATATATATATATATATATATATACATATCAGGTACTTTCTATGAAGTGGCTAGCATACTATGGGGAAGACAGGCCTTGAAATGAGTTTACAGTACAAACTTATGAGTAAATTGAGGCAAAAATGTCTTATGAGAAGGTATTAGATAATGTGAAGAATAATTAAATACAACAGAGATTGAAGTAAAGAGGGACTGGTTAACAAGAAGTAAAGAGAACTCTAAAGAATACAAGAATAGCAAATATAAGGAGCAGCCACTACCACTAACTCTGAGATAGAACCTCCAAGAAAAAGCCCATGTCCTTCTCCCAAGGGCTGAGATCCAGACCTTGTTGGAGAGGGCCTTCCATGGCTCACTGTATGCAGCTAAGTCACTGTAGTGCTGCACCAGCAGAACTTGCTGGAAATCTACCCTCTAGAACTTTCCAGAAATAGGTCCTCTTGGGTGTTGGGGAACACTGTTGATGAGGAGGTGTTTTATCAGACACACTGCTACAAAATGTGCCCAAAGAGGAAAGTGCACAGCAGGAGCTGGGCACTGGAGAAGCCACACACTTTGGGAACTGACTGAGCAGGGCTCACAGGAAGCAGGGAGCAAACCCTTTTCTCCTGATATTTCTCTATAGTACTTTTTATTGACAAAGTTAAAATGTGCCTGCCAAAGAAAATATTTAAAGGGCCCAAATCCATTTTCACAAAGCAGGCAAAAAGAATGAATTGGAGCTGAGAGGCAATAAATGGTTAACTGGCACAGATAGGTACCTAACAAAATCCATGATGAAGAGATCTAGTGAGTGAAAGCTTTAAGTTGAGATCTAATGCATTGGAAAGTTCTGCTGCTGCTAGCAAAATAGATAAGTAGTTATTCTAGAAAAACATTTTTTATATCAGTCAGTGCTGAAAGCTGATTACATGTGATAGATATCTAAAAATATAAGGGAAGGTACATACACACACACACACACACACACAAAGGGAATTCTTGGGGGACATAAATGAAGAAATAAAATCTGAGTAGTAAACAGGAGTAAATTCTGGGCTTTCCGAAGATGTCTGCTAAGAGCAGGAAACCAGGAGTAGTTTTAAGAGCTACTTATGAAAGGTGACAATGTCTTAAGCCCGTACAAGTTAAGGTACAAATCAGACTCTCATATTTAGGTTTGCATCTTAAGGGGAAAATGTTAATCAGGGAAAAATTTACTCCATCACAGAAACATGAACATAGTAACTATTTTTTAGCCACAGCACAGGATAGGAAAAAAAAAAAAAGAATTTCCCTAGAGAGTTTGTAATTCAGTCTCTACCAACAAGGTTTTGGGCTTAAGTCTCCATTACCAAGGCATCTCAGAAAACCTAAAGCCAGTAAAATTAACTAAAGATGGGCTTCCCTTGTGGCGCAGTGGTTGAGAGTCCTCCTGCCGATGCAAGGGACGCGGGTTCGTGCCCCGGTGCAGGAGGATCCCACATGCCGCGGAGCGGCTGGGCCCGTGAGCCATGGCCACTAAGCCTGCGCGTCCGGAGCCTGTGCTCTGCAACGGGAGAGGCCACAACAGTGAGAGGCCCACATACCGCAAAAAAAAAAAATTAACTAAAGATATCCTGAGATAGTAACTAACTCCTTGGCCACTTGGTATGAGTAAATGCAAATCTTCTCTAGAGGAACTCATCATATGAGCTCAAAATCCAAAATTAAGAGCACATAAGAAAATATGCTACCATAAGAGATAACGATCACATTTTAATTGACAATTAAAAAATATATAAACAATGAATCAAAATTCTTTAAAAACACAGATAAAATGTGAAAAGAAAATTTTAAAATAGAAAAAATTATGATTACAAACTGATAATTTAATGGACAAATTATACAGCATATGGAGCACACTTGAGAAAATAAACTGACATAGAAATCTGAAGAAGTTATTGATGGAAGTGTGAAGAAAAAATAGATAAAATATGACAGATTAGGGCTTCCCTGGTGGCGCAGTGGTTGAGAGTCCGCCTGCCGATGCAGGGGACACGGGTTCATGCCCCGGTCCGGGAAGATCCCACATGCCGCAGAGTGGCTAGGCTCGTGAGCCATGGCTGCTGAGCCTGCACGTCCGGAGCCTGTGCTCTGCAACGGGAGAGGCCACAGCAGTGAGAGGCCCGCATACCACACACACACAAAAAAAATGACAGATTAAAAGGTATAAACAATAAAATTAAAAGATCTAAGTTAAGTTGAATTAGAGTTACACAGGAAATATTAGGAATTAGTTGCAAAGATATATTGGAAAAATAACTGAGAAGAGGTTAGTTAGGCAAAGGGAAAGTAGAATTGAGGTTGGGGTGTGCTATGGATTGGTTTGTGCCTCCCCACCTAAAATTTGTATATTGAAGCCCTAACCCCAAATGTGATGGTATTTGAAGATGCAGTCTTTGGGATGTAGCTAGAGTTAGGTTAGGTTCTGAGAGTGGGGGCCTCATGATGGCATTACTGGTCTTATAAGAAAGGAGAGATATCTTTCTGTCTTTCTCCATGTGCACATACTGAAGAAACACCATATGAAGATGTAGTGAGAAGATGGCCATCTGCAACCCAAGAAGAGTGCCCTCACCAGAAACTGATCAGTTGGCACCTTGATCTTGATTTCTTCAGAGTATGTTGGCTAAAAAATCAGTCTTGACTATATTGTAGAGTTCAAGTTCAGGGAAGAAATTAACCTGGAATTTCTATGTGGAGGCTAGATCATAAAAAGCCCTGTCATCCGTGCTTAAGAGTAATTTATATCCAAAAGGCAAGAGGAGCCTTTGAAGTATTTTGAGATATAGACTTCATCCTAGGTAATATTGAAGTGTTTAGGTAAATACATTAAAACTGGTTGTGGCTTAAAAAGTGAGTTGCTCGATGTCAGCAAGATGGCAGACTAGGGCACTCCAGGCCCTTCTTCCCCTACAGAGACCCTGAATTAACAACAATAAACAGTTGAGGGAACTGTAGTGTACCGCACCCAATCTTTGATTGGGGTGTACTCCCACCCTTCCTTTCTGCAGTGTAGCTTTCCTGTCCCTTAAATAACTGTCCTGTCTCTCTTACTTTTAAATTCTAAATTTGTAGTTTTGATTTAAAAAACTACCTTCCTCGAAGCTTATGATTTCTCTGCTTAAGAGCTTTGGATACTTTTTAATGGATTATATCTAAATTATTTGGCAAAACACTTTAGTGCTTTCATAATAAACCATAAATAATATCTAGGCTCATCACCATAGGTTCCCAAGCATCTCAGATTCTATGATCCAGAACAATCTATTAGATTTCTTGTTACCATTCATTTGCAGTGTTATCTAGAGTGTGTGTAGATTCTAAAGTCAAATCACCTGAGTTCCAATTCCAACTCTTCCACTCATCAGCTGTGTGACCTTGACATGTTACCTGCCTTTCTAGTCCTGTTTTGCTACATATGTAAAATGTATATGGGATGCTTAATAAGTGTTAGCTAGTATTTTGCTTAGATAGGCTTTATCATTCTCTACTCAATTTCAGAAACTCAATGTAACTGTCTGTTTTCCTATTACATTTATCTGGATTTACCCCCAGAAAAAAATTCACCACTTTCTTCTTCCAAAAGTACTTTCTATACAGCTTTGCTAGAGAGCCTTTATTATCTATTATCTACCCATTTATCTATTACTCTATCTACTTATTTCCATTAGTTTATAAGTCTGCCCAAGTAGACAGAAGACCTGAAAGCAGGGACCATGTAGTAGTCTTTGTGCTCCCATTGTCTAGCTGCTTGATAAATATTTGTTGAATAGATAAGTGGACAAAATATAAAGACTAAATTATCAAGAAAATAGTGGAAAGTAAATGATTATATATAATTAGTAAATTTTACAACACTTTTGTCCAGAAACATGAACACATAACATTACCAAAAATGAGTAATCTTTAAGAGTACTTTACTTTTTAATGTTTTATTTCCTATTTCCTTTAGAAAAATGCAGAATATCAGCCACAGTGATAAAGTGTGAATGTTACCATAATAAAAGGATGGGGGTAATTCTTGTTGCTTGATTATAAAGATGCAATACAATTAGATTTGGTCTCTTCCCAGTTTAATTTAGTTTATCCCCTTAGGAGAGATCCATTCACCATATTTAATTAACCTATAATATAACTCAGTGTAGTAAATATTTTCCAGAAAAAAAATCTTAATGAGTTGAAGACATGCACCAAAATATTCTGATTTCTCTATAAGAATACTTTGTTTTTATTGTATTAATAATGCTTAAGAGGAAAATCTTACTTCCTAAAGTAATTCTGCTTAAAAATTTCATTAAAAACACCTCAAAGTTTAGATGCCAACAGACCAAATTTAGATAGGATTTAGAACTGTTAGAAATTTTAACTTTTTCCCCAATCTGAATAAAAGAAAAAAATGTAATGATAGAGGAAAAGAAAGGAAGGAAAGAATAGAAGAAAGGAGGAAGTGAGGGGGGAAAGTGAATGAAGGAGAAGGGAAGGGAAGAAAAGGAGGAAATCCCAATTTCCTATGCTAAATCAAAATGAGATGTTACCGAACAGCATGTGAAGTAATTAGTATTCAACACAAGTCACAATCTTTTTTGCTTAAAATGCTCAGATTTTCTATCTATCTTACTTAAGATAATCAACACAGTTTTACAGTTAACATTTAGCATCTGACTTTCAGCATACATCCAAAGAAAAAAGGTGTTCACCTAATTGCAGAATGTGTATCAGTGATACAATCTCTTAGAAAGAATTCTGACTTGGAGCACATTCCTTTTCTTATCGTCACTGGCATTATCAGCCATGGATTGAAGACTATTCCTACAAGTTGGAGCTTGGATACATTCCTTAGTAGGAGCTGTGCTATTGCCTTAGGATAGCGTGTAACACCTTTGAGAGCTGAACAGAGTTCTTAATCTTCATTTTATTATAGAAATTCAACAGTCTTGTAAAGCTTCAAAAATAATTACACAGCCATGAAACTTCATCAGTGCCAAACAATCTATGATATCAAAACTAACTGACTGTGAGTCTAATCTTAAGGGACCTTACCAAAGAATGGTAATGTGTATTTCAGTATTCATTCTCTTTTCCTGGCTCCCATATGATTTCCATCAAGTTAAGAAACCATTTTTCCATGTTCCAATGATATCTCTACTGGGGATCCAGAAATCATGCTCTGATATTCTCCCTTTTGCATCATTATCAGTGATGCATTTTTTGAAATGAGGACTTGGATGACAATTTGAAAGATGACAGAACAGAATCTTCCAGAGTGTTTGTCATGATATTGCCTCAGTGGTGTTTAAAGCAGCAAAATCTTTATTTGAGAAGAAACTAAGAACATATGACTATGACTGGAAAACACCAGGGAGAAGATAGTTGAGGAGGAAAACATGTAATTTAAAAAGTTACTTTTTGGTGCTCATTCCACATAAATACAGCCCATCCTGAACTCTCCACAGACTGGCCTATGACTTGCAATAGTGTGCCTTCTAGAATTGCAGTTCTTCTGCTATTCCCAAGTAAACTCAAGTTCAGAAACCCCATTAAAGGCTCTGGCCTAGAGTTTCTTCTTGCTCCTGTCTTTGCCACCCGACCAAACTCTGGAGTTTCTGTGGCCCTGCATAGCATGCAGTGACTCCCCTATAGGATCTCCATATGGCTGAACAGGGTCTTGGTGCTCTGACCTGGTGTCAGGCCTGAGCCTCTGAGGTGGGAGAGCCTAGTTCAAGACATTGGACCACCAGAGACCTTCCAGCCCCATGTAATATCAATTGGTGAAAGATCTCCCAGAGATTTCTGTCTCAAGACTAAGACCCAGCTCCACTCAATGACCAGCAAGCTCCACTGCTGGACACCCCCATGCCAAATAAATAGCAAGACAGGAACACAAACCCACCTATTAGCAAAGAGGCTACCTAAAATCATACTAAGTTCACAGACACCCCAAAACACACCACCGGACACGGTACTGCCCAACAGAAAGACAAGATCAAGCCTCATCCACCAGAACACAGGCACCAGACGCCTTCACCAGGAAGCCTACACAACCCACTGAACCAATCTTACCCACTGGGGTCAGACACCAAAAACAATGGGAACTATGAACCTGCAGCCTGCGAAAAGGAGATCCCAAACACAGTAAGTTAAACAAAATGAGAAGACAGACAAATAGGCAGCGTATGAAGAAGCAAAGTAAAAACCCACCAGCCCAAACAAATGAAGAGGAAATAGGCAGTCTACCTGAAAAAGAATTCAGAGTAATGATAGTAAAGATGATCCAAAATCCTGGAAATAGAATGGAGAAAATGCAAGAAACATTTAACAAGGACCTAGAAGAACTAAAGAAAAAACAAACTGTAATGAATAACACAATAAATGAAATTAAACATTCTCTAGAAGGAATCAATAGCAGAATAACTAAGGCAGAAGAATGGATAAGTGACCTGGAAGATAAAAGAGTGGAAACAAATACTGCAGAGCAGAATAGAGAAAAAAGAATGAAAAGAATTGAGGACAGTCTCAGAGACCTCTGGGACAACATTAAACACACCAACATTTGAATTATAGGGGTCCCAGAAAAAGAGAAAAAGAAAGGGACTGAGAAAATATTTGAAGAGATTATAGTTGAAAACTTCCCTAATATGGGAATAAATAGTCACTCAAGTCCAGGAAATAGAGTCCCATACAGGATAAATCCAAGGAGAAACATGCCAAGACACACATTAATCAAACTATCAAAAATTAAATACAAGGAAAAAGTATTAAAAGCAGGAAGGGAAAAGCAACAAATAACAAAAAAGGGAATCCCCATAAGGTTAAGAGCTGATCTTTCAGCAGAAACTCTGCAAGCCAGAAGGGAGTGGCAGGACATATTTAAAGTGATGAAAGGGAAAAACCTACAGCCAAGATTACTCGACCTAGCAAGGATCTCATTCAGATTCAATGGAGAAATTAAAACCTTTACAGACAAGCAAAAGCTAAGAGAATTCTGCACCACCAAACCAGCTTTACAACAAATGCTAAAGGAACTTCTCTAGGCAGGAAACACAAGAGAAGGAAAAGACCTAAAATAAGAAACTCAAAACAATTAAGAAAATAGTAATAGGAACATACATATCGATAACTACCTTAAATGTAAATGGATTAAGTGCTCCAACCAAAAGACACAGACTGGCTGAATGGATACAAAAACAAGACCCGTATATATGCTGTCTACAAGAGACCCACTTCAGAGCTAGGGACACATACAGACTGAAAGTGAAGGGATGGAAAAAGATATTCCATGCAAATGGAAATCAAAAGAAAGCTGGAGTAGCAATTCTCATATCAGACAAAATAGACTTTAAAATAAAGACTATTACAAGAGACAAAGAAGGACATTACATAAGGAGCAAGGGATCAATCAAAGAAGAAGATATAACAATTGTAAATATTTATGCACCCAACATAGGAACACCTCAATACAAAAGGCAAATGCTAACAACCATAAAAGGGGAAGCCAACAGTAACACAATAGTAGGGGATTTTAACACCCCACTTTCACGAGTGGACAGATCATCCAAACAGCAAATAGATAAGGAAACACAAGCTTTAAATGACACATGAAACAAGATGGACTTAATTGATATTTATAGGACATTCCATCCAATCACAACAGAACACACTTTCTTCTCAAGTGCTCATGCAGCATTCTCCAGGTTAGATCATTTATTGGGTCACAAATCAAGCTTTGGTAATTTTAAGAAAATTGAAATTGTATCAAGTATCTTTTCTGACCACAGTGCTATGAGACTAGATATCAGTTACAGGAAAAAAAAAAAAAAAACTGTAAAAGATACAAACACATGGTGGCTAAACAATACACTACTAAATAATCAAGAGATCACTGAAGAAATCAAGGAGGAAATCAAAAAATACCTAGAAGCAAATGACAATGAAAACACAACAACCCAAAACCTATGGGATGCAGCAAAAGCAGTTCTAAGAGGGAAGTTTATAGCTATTACAAGCCTACCTCAAGAAACAAGAAAAATCTCAAATAAACAACCTAACCTTACACCTAAAGCAATTAGAGAAAGAAGACCAGAAAAACCCAAAGATAGCAGAAGGAAAGAAATCATAAAAATCAATTCAGAAATAAAGGAAAAAGAAATGAAGGAAACAGTAGTAAAGATCAATAAAACTAAAAGCTGGTTCTTTGAGAAGATAAACAAAATAGATAAACCATTAGCCAGACTCATCAAGAATAATAGGGAAAAGACTCAAATCAACAGAATTAGAAATGAAAAAGGAGAAGTAACAACTGACACTGCAGAAATACAAAGGATCATGAGAGATTACTACAAGCAGCTATATACCAATAAAATGGACAACCTGAAGAAATGGACAAATTCTTAGAAAAGCACAACCTTCCAAGACTGAACCAGGAAGAAACAGAAAATATAAACAGACCAATCACAAGCACTGAAATTGAGACTGTGATTAAAAATTTTTCAAAAAACAAAAGCCCAGGACCAGATGGCCTCATAGGCGAATTCTATCAACCATTTAGAGAAGAGCTAACACCTATTCTTCTCAAACTATTCCAAAATATAGCAGAGGGAAGAACACTCCCAAACTCATTCTACGAGGCCACCATCACCCTGATACCCAAACCAGACAAAGATATCACAAAAAAAGAAAATTATAGACCAATATCACTGATGAACGTAGATGCAAAAATCCTCAACAAAATACTAGCAAACAGAATTGAACAACACATTAAAAGGATCATGCACCATGATCAAGTGGGGTTTATCCCATGAATGCAAAGATTTTTCAGTATATGCAAATCAATCAATGTGATACATCAAATTAACAAATTGAAGGATAAAAACCATATGATAATATCTGTAGATGCATAAAAAGATTTCAACAAAATTCAACACCCGTTTATGGTAAAAACCCTCAAGAAAATAGGCATAGAAGGAACTCACCTCAACGTAATAAAGGCCATGTATGACAAAACCACAGCCAACATCATTCTCAATGGTGAAAAACTGAAACCATTTCCTCTAAGATCAGGAACAAGACAAGGTTGTCCACTGTCACCACTATTATTCAACATAGTTTTGGAAGAGTTAACCACAACGATCAGAGAAAAAAGAAATATAAGGAATCCAAATCAGAAAAGAAGAAGTAAAACTGTCATTGTTTGCAGATGACATGATAATATACACAGAGAATCCTAAAGATGCCACCAGAAAACTACTAGAGCTAATCAATGAATTTGGTAAAGCTGTAGGATACAAAATTAATGCACAGAAATCTCTTGGACTCCTATACACTAATGATGAAAAATCTGAAAGAGAAATTAAGGAAACACTCCCATTTACCATTGCAACAAAAAGAATATAATACCTAGGAATAAACCTACCTAAGGAGACAGAAGACCTCTATGCAGAAAACTTTAAGGTGACTGATTAAAGAAATTAAATACAAATCAAACAGATGGAAAGATATACCATGTACTTGGATTAGAAGAATCAACATTGTGAAACATTGCTATACTGCCCAAAGCAATCTACAGATTCAATGCAATCCCCATCAAACTACCAATGGCATTTTTCACAGAACTAGAACAAAAAAATTCACAATTTGTGTAGAAACACAAAAGACCCCGAATAGCCAAAGCAATCTTGAGAAACACAAACGGAACTGGAAGAACCAGGCTCCCTGACTTCAGACTATACTAAAAAACTACAGTAATCTAGACAGTATGGTACTGGCACAAAACAGAAATATAGATCAATGGAACAGAAATATGGATCAATAGATCAGGATAGAAAGCTGAGAGATAAATCCACTCACATATGGTCACCTTATCTTTGATAAAGGAGGCAAGAATATACAATGGAGAAAAGACAGTCTCTTCAATAAGTGGTGCTGGGAAAACTGGACAGCTACATGTAAGAGAATGAAATTAGAACACTCCGTAACACCATACACAAAAATGAACTCAAGGGCTTCCCTGGTGGTGCAGTGGTTGAGAGTCTGCCTGCCGATGCAGGGGACACGGGTTTATGCCCCGGTCTGGGAAGATCCCACATGCCGTGGAGCAGCTGGGCCCATGAGCCATGGCTGCTGAGCCTGCGCTTCCAGAGCCTGTGCTCTGCAACGCAAGAGGCCACGTCAGTGAGAGGCCCGCATACTGCAAAAAAAAAAAAAAAAAAAAAAGAACTCAAAATGGCTTAAAGACCTAAATGTAAGCCCAGACACTATAAAACTCTTAGAGGAAAACATAGGCAGAACACTCTATGACATACATCACAGCAAGATCCTTTTTGACCCACCTACTAGAGAAATGGAAATAAAAACAAACAAATGGGACGTAATGAAACTTGAAAGCTTTTGCACAGCAGAGGAAACCATAAAAAAGACAAAAAGGCAGCCCTCAGAATGGGAGAAAATATTTGCAAATGAAGCAAATGACAAAGGATATATACAGGAGATATTTATAGGAGAATAAAATGGCACTTCTGATACATTTGATAACCCTAAAAATGTTCAGGAACCCTAGCCATCTAGCTGTCTTCTTCCACATAGGTGGTTGATATGCATGAGTTACCTTTTTTTTTTTCCCTCTAGAAACCCAAATAAACCACAAGCTTAGCAGTTATATCTGCATCTGCACAACTGGAAAAAAAAACTGGAAAAGTCATCACTGATGTCTATATATTGTCTGTTTTCTACAAATAAATGATCTGTAACTCATAATAATATAATTATTTTAATATCCCTTTCTCCTCCTAGTCACTGAAGTTTTTTTCTCAGCTAAAACTAGTGTTTTAAATTTTAAGGTTCTGGGCTTCCCTGGTGGCACAGTGGTTGAGAGTCTGCCTGCTGATGCAGGGGATGCGGGTTCGTGCCCCGGTCCGGGAGGATCCCGCGTGCCACAGAGTGGCTGGGCCCGTGAGCCATGGCCGCTGAGCCTGCGCGTCCGGAGCCTGTGCTCCGCAATGGGAGAGGCCACAATGGTGAGAGGCCCATGTACCGCAAAACAAAACAAAACAAAATAAAACAAAACAAAAAATTAAGGTTCCATATCAGACTTTATTACTTTAAGAATCATGTGTACCTTATTTATTTTTTATTTCAAATTCTTGAATCCTAAAATCTAAACTGATATATTTAGAATAATAGTCACTTCCATGCAGGGGATGAGATACCAAATCACCATGAGACCCGAATTTACAATTTACGTAGAGGACAGAATTGAAGAACATGATAGAATTAGGGAAAAATCAATGACTGAGTTCCTAAGTGAGCTGAGTACAGTAGGAGCTCAAAATAGAAATAGTTAAAAGTATAGAACCACAGTTTTAAAAAATACTGGTTCTGTAAATAGGGGATAGTGATGTATGAGGTACCTGGCTTGGATATGATGCTTTCTCAGTCTAAATTCCTCATGATAACCTTGTTGTAAAGTCTAAATAGCATAACCCATGAAAAGCAAGTACCAGAGCTTTGCATGTATGTGTTGGTACTTGATACCTTATTATCTTATTATCTATGTGGAGTAGAAGAATGATAGAAATTCTGATGGATGAAATATGACTTGAATTGGTCACTGAAGTTGTTATAGGATTTTAAAAGGTAATCTGAGTATGCTAATTCAAGGAGGAAAGCAAACAAAGGCATGGAGGCAGAAACACACATGCTTCCTTAGGAGATAACAGAGAAAACTGCCCTATTAGAGTAAAAGATTCTTGGAGAGAATAAGAAACCTGATAACAAATTTGGATGTCATATGGGCCACCTATTAAAGATCAAGTAAAATAACTGAAATTAAAAACTTTTCCCAAATTATCTAAATCTTTTGTCAAACACAGAATCATAGTGTGACTTAATCCTAGAGAAAGGCTTTGTAATAAATTCTACTTTTACTATTATCTGTTATAATAGGCTAGTTATGTGGCAATAACAAATTACTCCCCAAATTCAATGGCTAAATACAATGAAAGTCTGTTTCCACTAACAGCATATGTCCAATGTGCACTACCTGAGGTCTCTGAATATCATGGCTATTCAGAGACACAACACTAATGAGGACTCAAGTCTCTACACAAGCTTCCACTAGTGTAAAGGCAGAAAAGACTGCAGACCATACTCTGGCTTATAAAATTACAGCCTACAGCTGAAGCATGCCATTTCTGTCTCAGTTGAAGACTTGGTCAAAACAAGACACATGGCTGCCTGACTCACAGACAGCTAATAAGTGCAATTCTACTCAGAGAACCGAGTATTTTTGAGCCAGCCTTAATTACTCCATAATTGTAAATATTCATTTTGAATCACTGTTGCCTATTATACTAAAATAATTTTAGAATCTGAATATATCTTCTCATCTGGGAAAAAGTTTGCTATCTATTTATATTGTAAATTATGTACATTCTTTTAAATTTCTTAGTGTTTATCCTGATGATTACAATTAGCTTTTCAATTTTTAACAATCTAGTTCAGATTTTTTTTTGAATTTTATTTATTTTTTTATACAGCAGGTTCTTACTAGTTATCTATTTTATACATGTTAGTTTATATATGTCAATCCCAATCTCCCAATTCATCCCACCACCACCACCCCACCACTTTCCCCCCTTGGTGTCCATAACTTTGTTCTCTACATCTGTGTCTCTATTTCTGACTTGCAAACGATTGTACCATTTTTCTACATTCTACATATATGCGTTAATATACGATATTTGTTTTTCTGACTGACTTCACCCTTTCTGACAGTCTCTAGGTCTATCCATGTCTCTACAAATGATTCAATTTTGTTCCTTTTTATGGCTAATATTCCATTGTATATATATATATATATATATATATATATATATATATATATATATATATATCACATCTTTTTTATCCATTCGTCTGTTGATGGGCATTTAGGTTGCTTCCACGTCCTGGCTAATGTAAATAGTGCTGCAATGAACACTGGGGAGCATGTGTCTTTTTGAATTATGGTTTTCTCTGGGTATATGCCCAGTAGTGGGATTGCTGGGTGATATGGTAATTCTATTTTTAGTGTTTTAAGGAACCTCCATACTTTTCTCCATAGTGGCTTTATCAATTTACATTCCTACCAACAGTGCAAGAGGGTTCCCTTCTCTCCACATCCTCTCCAGCATTTGTTGTTTGTAGATTTTCTGATGATGCCCATTCTAACCAGTGTGGGGTGATACCTCATTGTAGTTTTGATTTGCATTTCTCTAATAGTGATGTTGAGCAGCTTTTCATGTGCTTCTTGGCCATCTGTATGTCTTCACTGGAGGGAAATCTATTTAGGTTTTCTGCCCATTTTTTGATTGTTTGTTTGTTTTTTTAATATTGAGCTGTATGAGCTGTTTACATATTTTGGAAATTAATCCTTTGTCCATTGACTCGTTTGCAAATATTTTCTCCCATTCTGAGGGTTGTCTCTTCATCTTATTAGTAGTTTCCTTTTCTGTGCAAAAGCTTTTCCATTTCATTAGGTCACATGTGTTTATTTTTGTTTTTATTTCTATTACTCCAAGAGGTGGGTCAAAAAAGATCTTGCCATGATTTATGTCAGAGTATTCTTCCTAAGTTTTCCTCTAAGAGTTTTATAGTGTCCGGCCTTACATTTAGGTCTTTAATCCATTCTGAGTTTATTTTTGTGTATGGTGTTGCAGAGTGTTCTAATTTCATTCTTTTACATGTAGCTGTTCAGTTTTCCCACCACTTATTGAAGAGACTGTCTTTTCCCCATTGTATATCCTTGCCTCCTTTGTCATAGATTAGTTGACCATATGTGCGTGGGTTTATCTCTGGGCTTTCTATCCTGTTCCATTGATGTATATTTCTGTTTTTGTGCCAGTACCATGTTGTCTTGATTACTGTAGCTTTGTAGTATAGTCTGAAGTTAAGGATCTGATTCCTCCAGCTCCATTTTTTCCCCTCAAGATTGCTTTGGCTATTCAGGGTCTTTTGAGTCTCCATACCAATTTTAAGATTTTTTGTTATAGTTCTGAGAAAAGGGCCATTGGTAATTTGATAGGGATTACATTGAATCTGTAGGTTGCTTTGGGTAGTATAGTCATTTTCACAATATTGATTCTTCCAATCCAAGAACATGGAATATCTCTCCATCTATTGGTATCATCTTTGATTCTTTCATCAGTGTCTTATAGTTTTCTGAGTACAGGTTTTTTGCCTCCTTAGGTAGGTTTATTCCTAGGTATTTTATTCTGTTTGTTGAAATGGTGAATGGGATTGTTTCCTTAATTTATCTTTCTGAACTTTTGTTGTTATTGTATAGGAATGCAAGGGATTTCTGTGCATTCATTTTGTATCCTGCAACTTTACCAAATTCATTGATTAGCTCTAGTAGTTTTCTGGTGGCATCTTTAGGATCATCTATGTGTAGTGTCATGTCATCTGCAAACAGTGACAGTTGTACTTCTTCTTTCCAATTTGTATTCCTTTTTTTTCTTTTTCTTCTCTGATTGCTGTGGCTAGGACCTCCAAAACTATGTTGAATAATAGTGGCAAGAGTGGACATCCTTGTCTTGTTCCTGATCTTAGTGGAAATGCTTTCAGTTCTTCACCATTGAGAATGATGTTTGTCATGTATGGCCTTTATTATGTTAAGGTAGGTTCCCTCTATGCCCACTTTCTGGAGAGTTTTTATCATAAATGGGTTTGAATTCTGTCAAAAGCTTTTTCTGCATCTGTTGAGATTATCATATGGTTTTTATTCTTCAGTTTGTTAATATGGTGTATCACATTGATCGATTTGCATATATTGAAGAATCCTCGCATCCCTAGGATAAACCCCACTTGATCACAAAAGGGTATGATCCTTTTAATGTATTGTTGGATTCTGTTTGCTAGTATTTTGTTGAGGATTTTCACATCTATATTCATCAGTGATATTGGTCTGTAATTTTCTTTTTTTTGTAGTATCTCTGCCTGGTTTTGGTATCAGAGTGATGGTGGCCTCGTAGAATGAGTTTGGGAGT
This sequence comes from Lagenorhynchus albirostris, assembly GCF_949774975.1. NCBI lineage: Eukaryota > Metazoa > Chordata > Mammalia > Artiodactyla > Delphinidae > Lagenorhynchus > Lagenorhynchus albirostris. The sequence goes on along the minus strand of NC_083101.1, from coordinate 73,691,322 downwards.
GTTCCTTCCTCTGCAACTTTTTGGAAGAGTTTGAGAAGGATGGGTGTTGCTGTTCTCTAAATGTTTGATAGAATTCACCTGTGAAGCCATCTGGTCCTGGACTTTTGTTTGTTGGAAGATTTTTAATCTTAGTTTCAATTTCATTATTTGTTATTGGTCTGTTCATATTTTCTATTTCTTCCTGGTTCAGTCTTGGAAGGTTATACCTTTCTAATAATTTGTCCATTTCTTCCAGGTTGTCCATTTTATTGGCATAGACTTGCTTGAAGTAGTCTCTTAGGATGCTATGTATTTCTGCCGTGTCTGTTGTAACTTTTCCTTTTTCATTTCTAATTTTATTGATTTGAGTCCTCTCCCTCTTTTTCTTGATGAGTCTGGCTAAAGGTATATCAATTTTGTTTATCTTCTCAAAGAACCCGCTTTTAGTTTCACTGATTTTTTTGCTCTTGTTTTCTTCGTTTCTATTTCAGTTATTTCTGCTCTTTTTTGGTGATTTCTTTCATTCTACTAACGTTGGGTTTTGTTTGTTCTTTCTGTAGTTCCTTTTGGTGTAAAGTTAGATTGTTTATTTGACAGTTTTCTGGTTCCTTGAGGTCGGATTGTATTGCTATACACTTCCCTCTTAGAACTGCTTTTGCTGCATCCCATAGGTTTTGGATCATTGTGTTTTCATTGTCATTTGTCTCTAGGTATTTTTTGATTTACTCGTTGATTTTTTTCAGTGATCTCTTGGTTATTTAGTAACGTATTGGTTAGCCTCCATGTGTTTGTGTTTTTTTATGTTTTTTTTCCCTGTAATTGATTTCTAATCTCATAGTGCTGTGGTCAGAAAAGATGGTTGATATGATTTCAGTTTTCTTAAATTTACTGAGGCTTGATTTGTGACCCAAGCTGTGATCTATCCTGGAGAATGTTCTGAGTGCACTTGAAGACAGTGTAATCTGCTGTTTTTGGCTGGAATGTCCTATAAATATCAACTAAATCTGCCTGGTCTACTGTGTCATGTAAAGCTTGTGTTTCCTTATTAATTTTCTATCTGGATGATCTGTCCATTGGTGTAAGTGAGGTGTTAAAGTCCCCCACTATTATTGTGTTCCTGTTGATTTCCTCTTTTATAGTTGTTAGCAGTTGCCTTATGTATTGAGGCACTCCTATGTTGGGTGCCTATATATTTATAATTGTTATATCTTCTTGGATTGATCCCTTGGTCATTATGTAGTGTCCTTCCTTGTCTCTTGGAACAGTTTATTTTAAAGTCTAGTTTATCTGATATGAGTATTGCTACTCCAGCTTTCTTTTGCTTTCCATTTGCATGGAATATCTTTTTCCATCCTCTCACTTTCAGTCTGTATGTGTCCCTAGGTCTGAAGTGGGTCTCTTGTAGACAGCATATATACAGGTCTTGTTTTTTTATCCATTCAGCAAACCTGTGTCTTTTGGTTGGAGCATTTAATCCATTCACATTTAAGGTAATTATTGATATGTATGTTCCTATTGATATGTATGTATGTTCTTAATTCTCTTGGGTTTGTTGTTGTAGGTCATTTTCTTCTCTTGTGTTTCCCACTTAGAGAAGTTCCTTTAGCATTTGTTGTAGAGCTGGTTTGGTGGTGCTGAATTCTCTTAGCTTTTGCTTGTCTGTAAAGCTTTTGATTTTTATGTCGAATCTGAATGAGATCTTTGTCAGGTAGAGTAATCTTGGTTGTAGGTTTTTCCCTTTCATCACTTTTTTTTAAATGTGTAAATATTACAGTTTATTAAAAGTCATTATTAATTTCAAAACTGGAAAATTTGTTCCATATAAGTGGATAAGTTGAGAGATTCATATTAAATATAACACATTTTAAGTTGTGTTTTGGGTTCAAATTTAAAATAAACATACAATTTTTTCACTGTTTATTATTTTTTTTAACTTTCTTGCAGAGTAAAGAGTTAAAAAACTCATCAAGTCCTAAGGTGCTATTGCATAGCAACTATTAAGAATATAATAAGGTAACAGACATGGTATTTATTCTAAGTATGTGTACAAAGTAAGCTTTGAGGATCACTTCTCTTTTTGCCCCTTTATTGAGGGGTGTATATATATATATATATATATATATATATATTTATTTATTTATTTATTTATTTATTTAATTTTATTTTTGCATTTTATTGTGCCACTCCCTTCTGGCTTGAAGAGTTTTGGCTGAGAAATCAGCTGTTAACCTTATGGGAGTTCCCTTGTATGTTATTTGTCATTTTTCCCTTGTTGCTTTCAATAATTTTTCTTTGTCTTTAATTTTTCTGTTTGACTACTATGTGTCGTGGTATGTTTCTCCTTGGGTTTATCCTGCCTGGGACTCTCTGTGCTTCTTGGACTTGGGTGGCTATTTCCTTTCCCATGTTAGGGAAGTTTTTGACTATAATCTCTTCAAGTATTTTTTCAGGTCCTTTCTATCTCTCTTCTTCTGGGACCCCTATAATGCCGATGTTTTTGCATTTAATGTTGTCCCAGAGGTCTCTTAGGCTGTCATCATTTCTTTTCATTCTTTTTTCTTTATTCTGTTCTGCAGCAGTGAATTCCACCTTTCTGTCTTCCAGGTCACTTATCCGTTCTTCTGCCACAGATTTTCTGCTATTGATTCCTTCTAGTGTATTTTTCATTTCAGTTATTGTATTCATCTCTGTTTGCTTGTTCTTTAATTCTTCTAGGTGTTTGTTCTTTAATTCTTCTAATTCTTTGTTAAACATATCTTGCATCTTCTCGATCTTTGCCTCCATTCTTTTTCCGAGGTCCTGGATCATCTTCACTCTCATTACTCTGAATTCTTTTTCTGGAAGGTTGCCTATCTCCACTTATTTAGTTGTTTTTCTGGGGTTTTATCTTGTTCCTTCATCTGGTACATAGTCCTCTGCCTTTTCATTTTGTCTATCTTTCTGTGAATGTGGTTTTCATTCCACAGGCTGCAGGATTGTAGTTCTTCTTGCTTCTGCTGTCTGCCCTCTGGTGGATGAAGCTGTCTAAGAGGCTTGTGCAAGCTTCCTGATGGGAAGGACTGGTGGTGGGTAGAGCTGGGTGTTGCTTTGCCAGGCAGAGCTCAGTAAAACTTTAATCTACTTGTCTGTTGATGGGTGGGGCTGAGTTCCCTCCCTGTTCGTTGTTTGGCCTGAGGCGACCTAGCATCTGAGCCCACAGGCTCCTTGGTGGGGCTAACGGTGGACTCTGGGAGGGCTCACACCAAGGAGTACTTCCTAGAATTTCTGTCTGCCAGTGTCCTTTTCCTCACAGTGAGCCACAGCCACCCCCACCTCTACAGGAGACCCTCCAACACTAGCAAGTAAGTCTGTTTCAGTCTCCTATGGGGTCACTGCTCCTTCCCCCTGGGTCCTGATGTGCTCACTACTTTGTGTTGCCCCAAGAGTGGAGTCTGTTTCCCCAAGTCCTGTTGAAGTCCTGCAATCAAATCCTGCTAGCTTTCAAAGTCTATGATTCTCTGGGAATTCCTCCTCCTGTTGCTGGACCCCCAGGTTGGGAAGCCTGACGTAGGGCTCAGAACCTTCACTCCAGTGAGTGGACTTCTGTGGTCTAAGTGTTCTCCAGTTTGTGAGTTCCCCATCCAGCAGTTATGGGATTTGATTTTATTGTGATTGTGCCCCTCCGACCATCTCATTGTGGCTTCTCTTTGTCTTTGGATGTGGGGTATCTTTTTTGGTGAGTTCCAGTGTCTTCCCGTTGATGATTGTTCAGCAGTTAGTTGTGATTCCGGTGCTCTTGCAAGAGGGAGTGAGTGCATGTCCTTCTACTCTGCCATCTTCAACCAATATCCCTGTAGTTCAGATTAATACCACCATTATTAGAAGAACATACAAAATTTTTTCATCCTACATAACTCTCTTCCTTAATCCTTTGCACTGTTATTATCATATGAATTACACCTTTGTACCTAAGCCCATCAACACAGTTTTATAATTATTGCTTTATGCAGTTGGTATTTTTTAAAATATCACTTAGGAAAAGAAAAAATGACAAACAAAAAAACACATACTGTCTTTTATATTAACCTGTGTATACCTTTGTATTATCTTCATTAGTGTTCTTTATTTCTTTGTGTGGAATCAAATTATTGTCTAATCTTTCATGTCAGTCTGAAAAACTCCTTTTAGTATTTCATGTAGGGCAGGTCTGCTAGGGACAGATTCACTTAGTCTTTGTTTATTTGAGTATGTCTTAATTTCTTCTTAATTTGTGGAGGATGGTTTTGCTGGATATAAAATTCTTTTGATTGATAGTCTTTTTCATTCTCACTTTAAATATGTAACCGAGTGCCTTCTGTTCTCATGGTTTCTGGTGATAAATCAGCTGTTAATTTTATTGTGGATCACTGTATTTGTTGAGTCATCTCTTTTGTTGCTTTGAAGATTCTCTTTGTCTTTCCAAGCTTGATTTTGATGTGTCTAGGTATAGATTTCTGAGTTTTTCCTTCTTAGAATTTGTTGAGCTTTTTCAATAATTTTTTAATACTTTTTATATATTCTTTTTGCCTCCATCTCCCCTTTTTACTCTCCCTCCCCCGCCTCACTCCATTATGAGTATGTTTGTGTGCTTAATGGTATCCCACAAGTCTCTGAGTTTCTGTTTATTTCACCTCATCTTTTTTCTTTCTGTTCTTCAGACTGCATAATATCAGTTGATCTTTCTTCAAGTTCTCTGATTCTTTCTTTTGTCAGCTCAAATTCGCTTTTGAGCACATTTCATGAATTTCCAATTTCAGTTATTATACTTTTCAATGCCATAATTTCTAATTGCTTAATTTCTAAAATATAATTTCTGTCTCTTTAATGATAATCTCTACTTGGTGAGACATCATTCTCATGTTTTCTTTTATTTATTTAGATATTATTTCCTTTGGTTCTTTGAACATATTTATAAAAGTTGATTTAAAGCATTTGTCTATTAATAAATCTAATGTCAGAGCAATCTCAGGGACAGTTTTTATGGACTGCTTTTTTTTTCCCCCGTACATGGGCCAGACTTTCCTGTTTCTTTGCATGTCTCATAGTTTTTTTGAAAATGGGATATTTAAAATAATACGTATGTTCAATGCTAAATTCTCTGTACTTATAAGAGTGAAAGGCCCATAATAGATGTCCAATATTTCTTGCAAGAATCAATGTATGAATGAATATTCTCTGAGTGACTTTTGATTTTCTTCTAGCTCCCTCTATGTCTTTTGTACTTTCTTTTATTCCATAGTTCTGAACCTGACACCATAGTTTCTAATGAACCATTCCAAAGCTGAAATAGAGTTATTCAAGAGGGGAAATATTGCTGAGCCAGGAGTCACATAACCTAAGTTCTAGCCCCAGCTCTGCCCTCCTCTGTCTCATGACCCTGGAAAGTCACTTTCAGATCTCTGAGTCTCTTTTTCTCACTTATGTAAAATAAATTGGCAAACAGTTATTAGGTTACAGAGTTGTAGTAAGGCTAAATAAGGTTATGGATAACCACTTTGTAAAACAGAGAATGGACATAATTGAAGGGTGCTACTGAGCCCAATATTACTAATTTTTCAGTTTCTCGTGAAACTGTGATGATTCACAGCAAGCTGTAACTGTTAGGATACTCCCTCACTTTTGTGAACAGGTAACCAGGGCATTTTCATATTGTACCACTGGTAAATTAAATTTTATTCAGGTAATGCTGATATTCATGAAAAATTTAGGCTTGCTGAATTTTGCTATTATATAAAATAAAATTGCATTAATAAAATTATTTCTATGCTTTAATCTTCAAAAGCAGCTCCTAGGAGAAATTCTTTGTACTGTACAATTGAAAGAAAATTGGACTGTGATAGCTCATCACAGCCACAAAGAAAGGCCATATCTAATAAAATAAAAATGCTTTCAATGTGCAAACTAAGGGAGGTGACTTCCTTTAAAAATATAACTCACATTAGGTGAAATTTATATGGATTATACTGGTAATACTAAGCACTTCCCCAAACTTTCCATATTCCTATGGATTTTTAAAATGAATCTACTAATTGTGAGATTAATCCAGATTAATGAAACATTTTTTATAAGGTTATGTTTCTAAAACCATGATTCTCTTTGAGGTCTTTGGTGCTCAGTCCTCATGTGAGTCTGTCTCTCTCCTATTTGACTCCTCCTCATTGACTTCTCACTCACTTCTACTGTGGGCTCCATCATTATGCTAACATAAGGGAGACCACAATTTACTGTGTGTCTCATACTCATAGAGTATTCATTTATAAGGTGCTCCTAGTTGAGAATGTAGAATTGAACAAGATAAGTTTTCTGTGTGTCAGTCTGTTGCAGCTAATAAGCATATGAGACATTATTGCAAGGGTTTTGAGAGGCACTATTATACTGTCTTGGGGATTGTTTTAAAATTCTGATGGTCCACAGAACACTAACTTGTTCTGTGGTTCTAGGGAAGTCTTCAGTGGGAATAAACACTAAGGTTGAATTTAAATGTTGCATGTCATTTAACCAAAGGAAAAAGGAGAGAGAGATTGAGGTAGGCTCTGAAGCAGAGACACGGAGGCACAGAAGTGCAAGAACATGACATGGAAGGAAATGGGGAGACATTCTGGGTAACTAAACCATACTGCATATGAGAGAACAGTGAAGATATTACTTAAAAAGAGGGCGGACACTATGATGTAAAAGGCTTTTTATGCCATGAGGATTTTTTAGTGGGAAATTTTTATATGAATTGTGTAAAAGTAATAGTAATAATAAAATATATTTACTAAGTCAGATCTGTTTTAGTTTATATACTATGACTATTTTCAAAGTGTGTGGGGAAACATGTGACAGGTGGTTGAGATGCTACTTTTCCTTCTGAGTTTATATTATTTTCATTGGATATTTATTTCTCCATGATCTTTTACTTATATTTTAAATAATATTGTACACATGCATCTTTGTAAATTACCTCAGTTCCTATTTGGAAGGAGGCTTGGTATGAATGCATACACAAATGGAATATACCTGTTAGTAAGAAGATGTTGCTATGGCCCAGCTGATTTTGCATAAAGGAAAACAAAGTTACAACAAATAGAATTCACCTGTTAATATATCTCTGGTCCATATCTCACAAATCCAGATGACTGAACTAAATGGGAAAATACGAAGAACTCAGTGGAACCTATTATTACTATGAGAGACATAGCCCTTAAACAACCTACTTTTGTATTTTTCTACAGTCTACAAGAAAATACACTGTATTTAACACACATGCATTATTCCCCAAATTCCTTTTATCTTTATCAAGTCAGTAGTCTTATAAAATGTTATAAAACACACACACACGCACACAAGTACAAGAGTGTCTCTTAAAAATGAGAGGAAAAAATATCCCCATATAGGGTAATTTGCATTGTGGCCACAATCAACCAGATATTTTCATGAACCATGCGAGATCTTATTTTGAGAATATATTGTTATTTTGGAAGCCTTTTCCTTAGTAGTCAACTTCATTCATACTTTGAGTATTTGAAACATTTAAATTAGTTAAGCCGGAACAAAATGTCTAAGTAAATAGGAACTATTTCTAAGTAAATAGGAATTGTGTTCTGTCCTCATGAAAACTATAGCTCTATTAGTCTTACATTAAACAAACTTGAATATTTGGAGGAAATTCAGTGTTAGGTTTCAAAGAACTTTATTCAAAATACATATGAATTCTCAGAGTATGATTTGAAAAGGGTGGCTATCTATGAATATTCTCCCTCATACAGCCCAAATAAATGTGTTCATAACTGCTGATGGACAATTTTAGTTTGCATTCATTACTATTGGTGTTATTTGTTATATTCTCATTTATAGCTTTGTATATATGTTTATTGCAATTTTCCTAAGTTTCCCTAAGTACCTATTGTGCCAAAAAGTAAGTGCCCTGGGGCTTCCCTGGTGGCGCAGTGGTTGAGAGTCCGCCTGCCGATGAAGGGGACATGGGTTCGTGCCCCGGTCCGGGAAGATCCCACATGCCGCGGAGCGGCTGGGCCCATGAGCCATGGCTGCTGAGCCTGCGCGTCCGGAGCCTGTGCTCCACAACAGGAGAGGCCACAACAGTGAGAGGCCCGCATACAGCAAAAAAAAAAAAAAAAAAAAAAGTAAGTGCCCTAAACACTTAAGATAGAACAGAGATGATATTTTAAAACTTTTTTTTATTATTATGGTCTTTATTTATTCATAGTATGAATTCCTTTGTTTGTATTGAAGTATTTCAGTTGTCAGGCAAGAGCTGATATTCTGTGGACAGTGTAAAATCGTGATCAATTCATTCTAGAAAAACTTAATGTAAATGGCCCATTAAAAGAGTTATTAAGAAAGGAATGTGGGTGGTATAAAGAAAAAAATCTAGAATGAGAATCAGTAGGATGGTAACTACTTTAAATTACTTTTTTTCCATTATTTTGAAGGTGAACCCCCAAATTCTCTTACTGACTGTCTATTAAGACATTCTAACTTCTGTTCTTCCTGAATTCTCTCATTACTTCCACTTTCTAATTATCTTTCTCCTTCATTCAACAATTGCTTATATACCAGGTACAGTGACATTCCTACACTTTTAATGAAATTTAATTGTGAATTTTCCTCTTATATCAGGCAGCTCAAGCTTTCTAACTTGAAAGTTAACCTAGTCAATAAAATAATCATTTGGAAACAGCTAGAAAGAATGGCAGCACTTTCTAGTTTTTCCAAATGTAAGTAAAAATAAGGCTCTTTAAAGGGAGATATATTTCATGATCACTGATTTATTTACAACATAAAGATTTAAAAGAGTTTTATTCTTTAAAATGGTCACCCTGTACATTACTCAAGACATATTTGGGCTCCAGCCATTATGGAACAACAGGGACCAGATTTACTCACTCCCCCCCCACGCCCCACACTTCATGAAAAAGAAAACCATCAGTTTTCAGATATTGTACAGCAAACAGAGCAGGATGTATATGCCTAAGAAAAGGGATATAAACAAGATGAACTCTACCATTGCCTCAGTGTACTGCCTGGAGGCAGTTTTCAGGCATCTGTAGGGTGAGGAACCACAGATTCTAGAGGTCTCTTGATTGAAGAGACAGCTCAGAGTTTGAGGAGTCCAGGACGCTAGAATTTGCAAAGCGGAATACTAGAGAAAAGGTACTTTCACAGGGAGTAAGTGACCTTCAGTTCTTGAGATCTGAAGAGGCATCTCTTCCAGCCTTTGTTGCCTAGTACTAATCTTTGCATACATGACAAGGAACTACTTGAGGCCTGGGAAAGAACCACCTGAAAGCAGGAGGGCAAAGAATTCCCAAAGCTTACAGAGGGCTTGGAATAGTGTTCCCACCTGACAGTTACTTGGAATCAGTTTGATCATTTTGAGGTTTGTTTTAAAGCCTTTTTTTTAGAGTAGGTTTAGAATAGACTTTAATAGAACTCTTTTAGCCATACTACTAAGGCAGTATCCTTCTGAAGAGTCTACCTGATGCCTGTATTATGAGGTCTTTCTACTTGCTAAAGTCTGCAAATATAAATAAGTCTTGACCTTTGTCTCATAATATATATAAAAATGGACATAAAATGGATTATTGACCCAAATAAGAACTAAAGCTGTAAGTAAAGTATTTGTGATTGGGTTAGGCAAAGATTTTTTGAATAAGACAAAAAGCATAAATCATAAAAGAAAAATTGGTTAAATTTCATTTCATCAAGATTAAAGATGTTTGTTCTTCATAAGACACAATTAAGAAAATAAAAAGTCAAGACACAGATTGGATGAAAATATTTGTAAACATGGATCTAACACAGAGCTTATATGTAGAGTATATAAGGAACTCTTAACACTATGATAATAAGAAGACAAACAACTTGATTTAAAAATGGATAAAGCAGAAAGAAAAAGTTTCAAGAAAAGGATGAGGCCATATCAAAAAGACACAGTAAATGTTGTAAAGGAATATGGCAGAAATAAGATCAAATATCTCAATTATAATGAATATGTTAAATACACTGTTAAAAGAAAGAATTTCAGATTGGGTTTTAAAAATCCAGCTATGTGTTGCTAGCAAGCAGTAAAATCCAGGTTTGATGGGACCTAAAGCTTATAAAAGTTTGTGGCTCTTTTTAAGAAAATGAGTATACCATTATAAATACAGTCTGTCAAACAGCTTTGCAGGGTTCCTGAAATTGATATTTTATTAGTTTGATATTAAAGCTGCCCCCAGTCACAAGGTTCACATATAAAACAAAATGAAGAGGAAAACTAAAAGTAGAGATTACCAAAGGCAAATCTAAACAAAAAGAGTAACACTATAGATAAATAAAATTTAGTACAAAAATAATTAACAAAAAGTAGAGGGTCAGTTTATATTTACAAAATTGCCTCCAAAGCATAACAATCACGAAGAGTTTTGTACTGAATGAGACACATACTTGGCAAAATATGTTTGGAATAAAGAGACTTGAGAGAAAAATTATTTTAATATAGATGTATTAATCTATTAGAGTTTAAGGATGTAAAAGAATAATTAAGGGCCAAAAAATTTGACTTACATATATTGTTGAATAATATATCACTTGTATCAATATTAAAGTTAAAGTTTTTGAGTATAACATTAAGTACATATAACATTATGGAAACAAAACTTAGAATTTTGTTAAGAGAGATTATATCTTTATTTTAATTATCCATAGAACATTTACTAGAAATGGCCCAATGATAGGTCATACTTCAGAAGAACTGTCATTTAAAAACTCATTGGAAGATTTCCATAAGAAATGAATTATTCGATAAAATATCTATAGACCCAAATATTTTATCTATAGGTAGTATTTACCTAGTTTATTATTTTTCCTTTACTTATTTCTCCTTTACACTTTTAGTTTCTCACAAACTTTACAAGAGATGTTTTCCAGTGTCCTTCTGTGATGGATTAGAGATGATTGCTCCCCTTTTCAATTTTGGACCATTAAAAAGTGACTTTCTCTAATACCCATTACTGGGCTGAAGTAGAGTTATTTGGCACAAGTCTACCAACATGTGCCCTTGGGTAAGATATATCTGAGAATTGAATGCAATGGTACTCATTCAAAGCAATACAAAAACCCTTGAGAGGTTAAATTAGGAGAGTCTGAGAATTTTAACCATTCAAAAAGTGTTATTCAAACATGAGTCTATGACTATAGTTGTTCCTATTTCATTCATTGCTATCATACTCACCTTTTCCTGATATACACTAAAAAGAATTCTTTTCTTTCTTTTCTGATTTATCCATGAGATTGTACATTTTAACCAGTATGTCCCACTTCACTGCTTGACATATAAATGAGGTTTCATCTCATTTTGAAATTTGAATCAGTTGCTTAAACCCTCAGTGATCTTTAAAATGTCTCTCTCAGTCCCATTTCTTCACCAAAAATTGTCCTAGAATCCTGCAGACTTAAGCATTACAGAGGTATTCTTGTTTACAGATACCTCATTGTTGGAAAAAACCCCAACATTAATTCTAATAACAATTCAAAATTGGAAACCATATTTTCTACTATAGTTATCAATACTTCGATCCCTCCACATAGTGTCCCTCTTGAAAACAGGTACAGTAAGAAGTATATTTGTTGACTGCTGAGATGATTCCAGTACTGGTCCAGAGTCTCACAAAGGCACTGGCACAGTTCTTTTTTATTTTTTTGCGGTACGCGGGCCCCTCACTGCTGCGGCCTCTCCCGTTGCGGAGCACAGGCTCCGGACGCGCAGGCTCAGCGGCCATGGATCACGGGCGCAGCCGCTCCGCGGCATGTGGGATCTTCCCGGACCGGGGCACGAACCCGCGTCCCCTGCATCAACAGGCGGACTCTCAACCACTGCGCCACCAGGGAAGCCCTGGCACAGCTCTTTTAAGAGAGAATAACACCATTCCTTTTGAGTTATACTCTTAGGTTTTGCAAATATTCTTATCTTTTTATCTTCCAGTGGCTAGATCAGAAAACTATTTGATATTGGGAAGGATAACCCTCTTCAATATACAGAAAAGCTTTTGTTGCACCCTGACCCCAGGGTAATTGGTGGACTCACAGATACATAACTAAAGATGCCACAAAGGTATTCTTAAAACAGAGAAGCTGAATTGATACCCTGGCATCTTCTTTCCCTGAAATTTGAAGTTTGAAATAACTCGGCACTGAGCTACATATGTGCTTTTGGAAGACACCTGAGTTACTTGGCCCCACTATCTATCTGGACAAAACAGCAAAACCACTCAGGAACATGTAGATTTATCAAGTCATAAATGATCTATTTCATCAGGAGGAATAAACTTGCTTTACTTTCATTAATCATAGAAAAGTATCTGGCACACAGTATTACTCAAAATTTAAATATTTTATAACCACAACTCTTATGATGAGTAAAATGTAGAGCTTTTATCTAGAACAGTATCCTTACCTTCTAAATATCTAGTCGGTACCATACGACCCAGCAATCCCACTACTGGGCATATATCCTGAGAAAACCATAATTCAAAAAGAGTCATGTACCACAATGTTCATTGCAGCTCTATTTACAGTAGCCAGGACATGGAAGCAACCTAAGTGTCCATCAACAGATGAATGGATAAAGAAGATGTGGCACATATATACAATGGAATATTACTCAGCCATAAAAAGAAACGAAATTGAGTTATTTATAGTGAGGCAGATGGACCTAGAGTCTGTCATACAGAGTGAAGTAAGTCAGAAGGAGAAAAATAAATACCGTATGCTAACACATATATATGGAATCTAAAAAAAAAAAAAAGGTTCTGAAGAACCTAGGGGCAGGACAGGAATAAGATGCAGACGTAGAGAATGGACTTGAGGACATGGGGAGGGGGAAGGGTAAGCTGTGACAAAGTGAGAGTGTGGCATGAACATATATACATACCAAATGTAAAATCGATAGCTAGTGGGAAGCAGCCGCATAGCACAGGGAGATCAGCTCGGGTGCTTTGTGACCACCTAGAGGGGTGGGATAGGGAGGGTGGGAGGGAGACGCAAGAGGGAAGAGATATGGGGACATATGTATTTGTATAGCTGATTCACTTTGTTATAAAGCAGAAACTAACACACCATTGTAAAGCAATTATACTCCAATAAAGATGTTAAAAAATAAATATCTAGTCAGGGCTGGTATAAATATGGATAATCAGTTAGCATCTAATACAGTCAGCAGGTTACCTATATATAATACATACATAAAACTTAATACATACATAAAACTTCAAAAATAATTTTATGAGGCAGTCCAAGTATATCAGTAATCAAATAAATATAAATCTATTAAACTTATCTACAAATAATAGAAACGGGGCTTTCATTTGTGACAATATGCTGAACTAGGTAAGCTGAAAAATTACCTTCTTTAAAACACTGAATATGCTTTAAAAATGCAACAAACAAATTAAAATACCTAGTTTAATAAGAAATTAGGGAAAATCCACAGAAGGAAGAGAAAATAGAAATCAAATATGATAATAATATACTTTGCACTTCCTTGGGTATATGTGTCAGTCTCAGTAACTTATAGTTTTGATCTTTAGCCATACAAGGACAGGGTTAAATCATCAGGTCTACAGAAGTCAGGGAGTTGGAACTGAGGTGTGTAAATAACTCTGGGACTCTTAAAGGCTTACAGCTTCTACTAAAGAGTAGACAAGATAAAATATGTCCTGCAGATGAAGATTATAGAGGACTTTCTAAGCCTCAGCTTGAGCTCTGGGTAAAAAATTAAAAAACAAAAATTTGTTTCCTTGAGAATTCTAACATCAGGCCTGCACTCATGAGTTTCAAGACTGCATTTAGATTAACTTTTTTTTTTTTTTTTTTGCGGTACGTGGGCCTCTCACTGTTGTGGCCTCTCCCACTGAGGAGCACAGGCTCTGGACGCACAGGCCCAGCGGCCATGGCCCACGGGCCCAGCCGCTCCGCGGCATGTGGGATCCCCCCGGGATCGGGGCACGAACCCATGTCCCTTGCACCGGCAGGCAGACTCTCAACCACTGCGCCACCAGGGAAGCCCTAGATTAACTTTCTGACATGGGAAATAAATATAAAAGCGGCGTCTAGCTGGGTTACCTGGGAAAACCGAACGCAAGAACTTTGTGGTGAGATTCCCACAGATGAAGCTGTTCCAAAATGAGTTTGCAATAAGCCAAAACATACAATCCAGTCGAAAACAATTTATCTTGATAAAGAGTTATCTGAAACCGCAAACAAAAGAATAAAAATTATGGAAATACAAACCTCCTTAAACTTAAAATGGATAACCAAAAGAAAAAAAATAAATATCATACTTAGTAGGGATATTATAGAATTTCCCTTATAATCAGTACCAAGATAAGTTTTCCTACTCTTACCCCTAATATTTCCACTAAAGTCAGAAACTAAGTAATAAGTCCATAAACAGTAGTAAGAGGCATAAAAAGCAGATAGATGAAAGATAAATAAAAACTTGTCATTGTTTACATAGAATATATGAAATTTGTTTTCAGATTTATAAGAGAAATCAATTTAATTAGATATAAATATAAGTAGTGTTGTCATGTTCTTGCCGTAACCAATCAAATTAAAAAGAATATTAAAATTGATTAAAAAATGTAAAAAGGCATATAACAAAAATCATAAGGTACTTAGAAATAAACGTGTCAAGATAGCAAAATTATAGAAATAACTATAAACCTTCTTTGAATGATATAAAGTAAAATTTAACCTGAATAAGTAGGGAGATACATGATGTTCCTAGTTGAAAAAATAAATATCAGAAAGTTAACAAATCTTTCCAAATTAATCTCGAAGAGCAAGAAAGCTCTAAACAAAGTTCCAATAGGATATTTTATAAAACTTGATTAATTCTAAAATGCACTTGGAATGAATTGTGTTGAAAATTCTTAAAAAGAAGATGGAAAAAGAAATTGCCTTACCATATACAAAGAATTTTTACAGAATGACAGCAATGAAAATCATGTAGAATATGCAAGAATAAACCAGTTGATGTGGGCAGCATACTTGACAGCCCCCAAATAAATATACATTATAAACAGACTTTTATTTAAGTCAAAGGTGACATATGACAAGTCATTGAGGAAAGAAATTGCTCTGTAATAAGTAAGATTAAGAAACTTAGATATCTATGAAAAAATTAGATCTATTCCTCGCACCATACATGAGTAAAATCCAAGTTGATTTTAAAATATGACCAAAGGACGAAAGTGTACACCTTTTGGAGAAATGATCTCAGTGGTGGAAAATTGCAAACAAAGCCAAAATTGAGTACAAATCACAAGGGGAAAGATTGGTATATTTAATAAAATTAGAATACAAAACCTTTATGATGAAGATACTAAAAATAAACTGACAAGCCTCAAACAGAAATAAAAGGAAGATACATAATCTATTTGTCCTCAGATCTTCACTGTGTAGGTTTGTAAAGTTGTCAGGGAGTTGGAAGCTGGTGAAGGTGTTTTATGTTGGTCAGGGGTGCTAGCCATACACTGATAATAGCAAAGCAAAAGATGGAAGAAATTTGAGTTCTTGATGATGTTGCTGAGCTGCAACGGAGATTATTATGGAGTCTTGTATTGAGTGATATAATCGTTTCCTATAGTGGTTGTAACAAATTATCACAAATTTAGTGGCTTAATACAACAAAGTTTATTATCCTACAGTTTTGGAGATCGGAAGTCCAAAATAGGTCTCAGAGGACTAAAAGCAAGTGGTTGGCAAGGCTACATTACTTTCTCAAATTTCTAGGGCAGAATCTATTTACTTAACTTTTCCAGTATCCAGAGGCTGACCACATTTTTTGACTTGTGGCTCACTTTCGTCCTCAAAGTCAGCAATCACATCATTCCAGCTTCTACTGCTGTTTTCACTTTTCTTTAACTGTGACTCCCCTGCTTCATCCTTTCACTTAAAAGGATGCTTGTGTTAAAACTGGGCCTACCTGGATAATCCATGCTACCTCCTCATCTCAAGGCCAGCTGATGAGCAACTGTAATTCCATCTGAAATCTTAATTCCCTTTGGCCATATTCACAGGATCCTAGGATTACAAAAAGACATCTTTGGGGAGCAGTTAAGTTGCCTGACACAAGTGATAAGAAATTGCCCTATTGTTTAAGCTAGATAGCTAAGGCTTTCTGTTATGTGTACTTAAGTCATCTTTTTTTTTTTTTTTTTGCGGTACGCGGGCCTCTCACTGCTGTGGCCTCTCCCGCTGTGGAGCACAGGCTCTGGACGCGCAGGCCCAGTGGCCATGGCTCACGGGCCCAGCCGCTCCGCGGCACGTGGGATCCTCCTGGATGGGGGCATGAACCCGTGTCCCCTGCATCGGCAGGCGGACTCTCAACCACTGCGCCACCAGGGAAGCCCCTTAAGTCATCTTGATACATTACTCTTTATTTACTTGTAGCTGCTACCACCAATTGGTATCAATTATTGAGTCCTCTACAGAAGTAAGCACTTAAATTTCATTTAATGCACTTCATTCTTATAATAATTCCATGATTTAGGCATTAATATCATCTTTTTTACAGAGGGAAAACTGGGGGATAGACAGACTAAGCAACTTGTGTAAGGTCCCCAGAATTTGGGGGTTTAACTACTACTTTACACTGCTTTTCTGTATGTTTGACATTTACATAAAGACAAAGAAACAGAAATGAAGTTCAAAACCTAAAATTGAAAAAAATAACTTTAAAAAGTATGACTTCAGGGACATGAATCACTCCTGTCAGTCTAGTAATATGGCCTGAACTGATCATCACAGGAGTCCCTACATGCACTCTGCAGTGAGAAAATACCTGTCATAAGGTTCTCTTTGTTTTCTTTTCTGAAGTGTCAAAATAGACTCCTAATTTTCAGTAAACTTGTTGAGAAGAGTTCTTGTTTGAAGATCTCATTCCTTTGCACTTTCAGCGTGCTGTTGTGGTTCTGCTTGTCTGGCCATCCTGACTGATGTGTTATGTTTTGCATTTAGTCAACAGTATGTTTCATTTGCTATTTGTCAACTTCAGTTCCTTAGAAGATCCATTTTTTTCTCAACTTGTGCTTGTTTTTCAATCTCTTTGATTATTCCTTCATTGTAGGTTTTTCTAAAAATCTGTTCTCAGGTATCTGTTACTTAATATATTAGAAGAAGTAAATTTATAATTGGGTCTTTTGACTGTTATCAGAAGTCAAGAAAAACTTGTAACTAACGTTTTAACATTAGAAAAGTTTACTAACTATATCAGGCTTTTAAATTTTTATAACAAAATGTCAGTGGGACTCAATTTATATTAAGCATTATGTTAATGTTTTGTGTATTAGAAATAATAAATAAATGAAGTTACCCTACACTTATTTAAAACTTGTCTTTTAAGCAAATTGTAGCTCTTTCACCCGTTTGAGTTGAGTGTGGAAAGATGACTGAGCAGAGTCCATGCAATGATCCAACTCAACAAGTATTTATTATTTGCAAAGCACTATGCTCTACTATAGTAAATTCAAAATTTGACTCAAACAAGTTTCTAACTCTCAACGGGGAACAGTTTCATAGCAGAGTTAGACTATACACATAAAAGTGTGTTTTTTAAAAAAATTTATTAATTTTTGGCCGCATTGGGTCTTCGTTGCTGTGCACAGGCTTTCTCTAGTTGCGGCGAGCGGGGGCTACTCTTCCTTGTGGTGCGCAGACTCCTCATTGTGGTGGCTTCTCTTTGCGGAGCACGGGCTCTACTCCACGTGGCCTCGGTAGTTGTGGTGCAGGGGCTTAGTTGCTCCGTGGCATGTGGGATCTTCCAGGACTAGGGCTCGAACCCGTGTCCCCTGCATTAGCAGGTGGATTCTTAACACTGCGCCACCAGGGAAGTCCCTAAAAGTGTATTTTAAGATAGAGTGTTAAAAGTGTTCTGAAGAAGGTACAAAACTATTGGAGAGAATGTTTCTCACTGGCATTTGTAGATTTCATACAATTCAACTTTTCCCAAAAGTGCTTGATCATAAGACTCATCTGCAGTGTTCGTTAGAAATACCTGCCTTTTCTTGGATGTTCTAATTAGAGGACTTGAGATTTTTTTCCCCACAATATAACCTTGTAACTCTTATGTTCAGTGAAGTTAGGAAATTACTAATATAGAAGAAAACCTTTGCATTAACCTTGTAAGATGGGCAGTTAATCAAGAAGATTATTGAGGGGGAAAGCATTTCAAGCACAAAACTTCTTGAACAAATGAGGTCAAAATGACAGGATCACGTCAAGTAATATTTAGCCGTCTATCCATTCATCAGGCAACGGAGTATAGAGAGAATACAGACATCAATGAGAGCTAGAAACTCCCCCTCTAAGAATCCTTTGTAAATATTGAGAAATAGGTATATACATAAATAGTTATACAAATATTCATTCAAGTTTATAGACATCTATGAAAGAGCTAAATGATCCCTTAGCTATGGAGAATGAGAGACTAAGTGATTGATAAAGTTTTGTTCATGAACTTCAGAGCAATGTATATCTTGCAGAGTGTCAGATTTCAAAGATAAGCTGCCAGTGCTAGTGAAATGGTAGTTCAAAAAGGCAGACTGTTGAAAATTGTGGATATGATGATAATTTAAACATGCACATCTCACTGCCCCTGCTGTAGACTCTGATAGAAAGGAATATTGTAATGTAAAAATAGCTGTAGACAGGACAAGAAGGAAAAGACAAATGTAAAAGCTGGTGCAGACTTTTCTAACATTCTTGGTGGCTGCAGTTGGGATTGGAATCTTTGATTGTTGGGTAAGAAAGATTTCTACCTTCATAGGACAACTGGGGTTGGGAGAGGAAAGATAGCTAAGGATCTAGAGATCCTTAGCTTAATTACATCTGCAAAGACGTTTTCAAAATGAGGTCACATTTGCAAGTTCCAGAATGGGAACATATATTTTTGGCAGCTACCATTAAACCCACCAAAACAGAACTGTTATTTATCTAGTTAGAGGTAGTTTTCCCATTATGGTGGATTATTCTGGTCAAGGGAACATGTGATTTTTTATCTTAAGCTTATTCTACTTCTTTTCATTCTTCTCTATGTAACTAAAGTTTTCCTGTGTGTGTGTGTGTGTGTGTGTGTGTGTGTGTGCGCGCGCATGTGTATTTAGGGGAGGGGATGGGTACTATCAGTTTTAACTACTGTATTTTAAAATTCAACATTAATTCCAGGAAAGGTGTGTTGTTTACTTTTCTGGCTCTGACATTTATATAACTATGAGCCTCACTGTGCACTGGTAGTTTTAATAAATCAGAGCTGGATCACTTTATAGCGTAAAATGTGACACAGTATTACATGGTTAGAAATTTTGTTTATGAATTTCTCCTTGAAAATGTACATATTTTAATGTTTAAGATTTCTTTCTTGCTCTGAGGATCACATTGCCTATCTCCTATATCTCATATCTATATTTGATAATTAGTCCCTGATGTCAAAAACAATAAAATCTGACCTCAACTGTGCCAGAAACTTAGTAAATGTTCAGTAAGTAGTCACTGAATGAGTAACAAATGAATGACTGAGTGCTGTGTTATAGGTCTGCATAAATACTGGAATAAATTCAAGGTAAGAAGAACCTCTAAAAAATCCGCTGATTTTTCACTCCCAGAGGAGAAATGAAGCAGGTTCTGGCATATACCTTTAAGAACTTGGGAATTCTAATATGATTGTGATTGTAAGGAAGAAAAATGTCAGTGGCAGGTCATACCAGCACTGTTGCAAGAGTCCTATAGTGAGCTACTTAGTCATTTCAGAAATTTCTAGGAATTCGCATGCAGATGCTACCCTCAGGTACTGCAAGCACCTTTTTCCTGTACAAACCCTCTCAAGTTCTACACCTCTATCCTTTCTACCTCTGAGTCTTAAGTCACAATCATGCAAAAAGCTTATTACATATCTCCAGGGAAGAAGTCCGTTTTATTTAGAAAAGGGAGATAAGCACAGATAAATTAAGTGATTTAACTGAGACCACACAACATGCCTGCCACTGAATTAGGATTCAAAACTGTCTCTTAGTCTCCTGATAACTTCTACTGAAAATAATAGTGAAACTAACTGTAAATGCAGTGTGAAATTGTACCTGATGATAACTGCTGCTTTATTGAAAATTTCCTTTCTTGCATAACGTACAGAGGTGAATGAACAGTCAGACCAAAAATATAATATGGTCCGTGATTCATTAAATGATATAGTAGATTCAAGAAAAGCTCACATTAAAGTTTATGAGAAGCTGAGGTCCAAGAAGATGCACACATCTAAATTCCAGTGGTGCTCAAATGTTTCAGTGCCTTATTAATCTGCTCAAGTCTACACTGTCTTTAAGACTGCAGCAAAGAAAATATATGATTGATTGTGCTGCAGGATATGTGCTTTTTGCATTTCTGTTAACTATAAAACAAGCACCATTTTAATTAAGCTGCTTCCAAGCAATTCAGGTGCTCTATAAAAATATAATGAAGCAATTAAGATGTGTTACAAGTGACTGAGATATCCTTTTCATTTGAAAATGTGAAAGTAGAAGGGTTTTTTTGGTTTAAATCTTTCCCCACCCTCAAAGCAGGGAGGCCATTTAATCTCAAGAAGAACACTGGATTCAAGTGAAATATAAGTTGATTTAATGTATATAAATAACTTTTCCAAAATTTAACACCAAGCTAAATACAAAGGAATTGTTTATTATCTGAGTTTGAAGAGATGTGTAGGTGTTGTAAATTATATTAGGGCTATAAAAATACCCTTATATACTTCTCAAGGAATATTAATCGTGGGACATCAATAGAGTACCATGAGTTTCTCTAAATCATATGTAAGAGTGAGTTTTAGACAGTGATCTAGAAATTATATTTGCTTGAATATTTAAAATTTTGAGAGACACAGGAGAGTTGGGACCTTTCTTACCTGGTACATTAATTTACGTTGGCTGTATCAGTATGATCTCTACGCAGCATGGTGTACTCTTTACTTCCAAAAGAACAAATAAACTTTCTGTTTCCATCACAAAATGATCATTTATTAGATTCTCTCCTTCATCCATTTCGTCAACCAGCAGTTATTATATGAGGCATGATGTTAAGTTCTAGGGATATAAAGGCAATCATTACACACTTAAATTGCCCAGGCAGAGGTTAATATTCTAGTGTGCAATAACTACCAAAAGTAATAAAAGAAGAGAAACAAGAAAATAATATAATAGCACACTGTGGTAAGCATTAAAAGATAAAATAATATAAACCTCAACACCAACTCTAGGAGGCTGGTAGAATTACTCTGAGGAGCTGATATTATCTAGTCGTGGAGGAAATATCTTTGTAGAAAGCCTTGGAGGAAGGGCAGAAAAAAATGGATATTTAGAACGACTGTCTAGAAGGGAACCAATAAACAAATGCATGATATATGGAGAATAATTTCTAAGAATTATAGAGAGATTCAATAATTCTCTTCCATATTCTCTCCTATGAAGAGAGTAATCCTTACTTCATTTGAAATGTTCACTGTTGTAAAATTCACCTGCTTATTACATAACCTAAATGTTTTATGCTGCAGGTTTAGGCTGTTCCCATCTCAACAGAAATAGATAATTGTGTGTGATTTTCAAAATATGCCATTTTTATTACAAGTCAGAGGAAATGGGAACTGAAACAAACACTGAGAACAACAGAAAGCCAGAAATTAGCAACACTGCTATTATACACTAGACATCATCCTTGCAGATGAGGATATAGAAAATTGGAGAATTTAAATTAATTGAATATATTTCAGAGGTAGGAAGTAGCAGAACCAGGATTTAAAAACCTGACTTAGGATAACTACAGATCGTAGGTAGGGAGATAGACAGACATTCAGACAGACAGAGAGAGAGAGAGAGAGAGAGAGAGAGAGAGAGAGAGAGAGAGGTAATTTAGTGGTTTATTGTCTTCTCCCATTCTTGTTATTTTTTTCTTTATTAGTGGCTTGGTATGAATGATAGCATTAAAAAACTAGTTTGAGCTGTTAATTGCTGTTGTTCTTTAATGCTTTATTTATAATGAATGTGCTAATTCTTAGTTTATTCCCTGGGGCATTTTCATCATGGGCGCGATATAAAATAACTGAAAGACTAAATAAACGTTACAGCTGCCTTCCAGCTATCACGCTGGTCCAAATGGAATTGAATACTGCGTTCCTGAGGAACTTCTCTCTGCCCAATGACAAGAACTTACACAAAACCAAATGAGATTTTAGTAATTCCATTTCAAAATTCTATGAAGGACCATTAGCTGCAGAGACATCAAGGTCAGGGTAGCTACCAGTGGAAAGCAACAAGGTGGGTGGTCTCCTGGAGATGTAAAATGCTTGAACTCCTAAAACCTGAGCTTCTCTGCCTGGATTAACGAAAACACTGTCAAATGGACTGTTGGAAGGGGCCGTTGTGAATTTTGGAGGATGCTAATGCTCTGTTTTTCAAAATCTACTACCATGGGTTTTCTCCTCCTGCTGTGATAATTTTTAGCTATTGGATGAGAGGGGCTGAGGAAACAGTTGTGTGTATGTGTGTGTGAGTGTGTGAGAGACAGAGATAGGGAGGGAGAGAGAGACTGAGAAAAGCAAGGAGATCCTTCATCAAGAATAACGGGAAACAAGACTGTAATATGCTTGTCTTGCTTTATTAGTACGATAGGAAATCTGAAAAACTGAGATGTTCCCACTTAGTTTTCTGCCTTCCTGTCTTTCTGTACTGTACTCCTTCTTGCTGGCTTCCTTTATTGCTTACCACTGATTATTGACTGTGTACATGGAACTATGCTAGTAAGTGTAAATGTGGGTATATGAACCAGCTCCTAAAGCTACCAAGGGTCAATTTTCAAACATTAAGAAATTTTGTGAGCTGGTTGTTAAATTGTTGGCAGCTTGAAATGGGGCAAGGAGGAGTATTTACATCACTAAAACAGGCAAGTACGACAAATCACTGCTCTTCTAGTTTTTCTTTTTGGAGAGTCAGTTTTCCAGCACACCCCTTGTGTATGTATTTAGGAGAGGGTGAGTATGTGGTAAGAGGGCAGGGCATATATATTTCTCCTACCCTTGGAGAGACTTAGAACTTTGTCGGTAAACAAAATTGAGAAAAGGGAAAACTACACTATAAGGCAGGGTGAGGTCACTTCCGACAGGGGCAAACTATGGTTGTGAGTGTGCAGCACATGAAGAATTCACATTCAGCTGGTAAAAAAAGATGTCAGAGTAGATTTGAACTTGACCCTTAAGGGCTGGCAGGACTTCGGTCTGTGGAGTTACAGGAAGGAAGGAGGGGTGGGAGCAGTGACCCTCTATCAGAGGAAAGACAAATGAACAGTCCCTGGGGCAGGAAAAGAAGCCTGGAATTGGCTTTTGGCTGGAGCGGGCATATCTGGGGACTTATGGTAGGGCAGGGAAATGAGTGGAGGACTTGGCACACAGTAACTATTTAACAAGGTGGCAATACTTTATAGTCTTGCTAAATCCTTCATCTTAAAGGAGAGGCAAAGTGGAAATCCATTAACTCCAGTAAATGGCTGACCCTGGTCACATTTTTTGAAATTTCTGAGAGTAGTTTCTTCAATTGCAAAATACAGATTATAGTACTTGCCTTGTAGTATCCTTAAATAATTACAAATAAAATCTTAGTTTTAGTATGGAAAATGACTGGCAAGCTTTAAATACCATAATGTAGAGATAACTATGGCATTTATTGGGCACTCCATGGGTTCTTCTAATTCTCAGGAAGGAACAATGTGGAAGTGCTAACAGTATAGAGAAGGCCTGATTTCTGTACTTATTGAGGGTGTGTGATAACCTCAAAAAGCTTTAGGGTCATTGAGTTTCAATTCCCATCCCCTCCAAAATGAAACAACAGCACTTAGGTGTGAGAGCCTGTGTGTATAGTTTTTTGAAGAAAAAAAAGGATAAGTAATCCATAGAAATGGTGTTATTCAACAACTCAGAAGGAAAATATTCACTTGGTAGCATCTCCGTGACTTCACATGAGCTTGATGTTTTCATCCTGACATAAGATTATTCGGATTTATATAGACACAGCCCAGTTAGATTAAGAGATGCATGAACTGGTAAATACTGTTAAATGAGGGAAGGTTTAATGCAGGAAATTAGCCTTAATCTTGGATTTAAAGCTCTAAGTGATGTAGTTTGGAAGACAGAACGTGAGACGAATTAACTGTTGATAAAACCAGTGATGTGAGAATGATATTCCTTCAAGTGAAGTTGCTAACTCTCATTGACTCAAATTGGTTTTATTAAAAAGTTGAAATTTCTTGGGATTTCCCTGGTGGTCCACTGGTTGGAACTTTGCCTTCCAATGCGGGGCGGGTACGGGTTTGATCCCTGGTCGAGGAGCAGGGATCCCACATACCTCGCAGCCAGAAAGACCAAAACATGGAAGGGGGGCAGTATTGTAACAAATTCAATAAGGACTTTAAAAATGGTCCACATCAAAAAAATCTTTAAAAAAAAAAGTTGAAATTTCTTGATATGCATGTATACACACACACAGAGACACATACACATATATAGTATAATTTATATCATGGATCTGAATGATGAGAGCTGACTATAAAAAATGCTCTCATAAATGTACAAAGTTCACCAAGTAAGTTAATTTCAGATGTCTGTATTGTGGATAAGCTCACGTATGTGAGTGAGCTTCCTGAGGGCAGGGACAAATAACGGGACAATTGCTCAAAGAATAGGCTTTGGAACCGGTCTCTCTGGCTTCAAGACATGGTTGGCCATTGTTAGTTTCATGACCTTGGAAAAATGATTAAACCTCTTTGTTCTTCTTTTTCCTCATGTGGAACAGGGAGAAATAACAGTATCTCTCCAGTAGGGACATCTTTTAGGGCTACATGAGAATACACATGTGAAGCAGTCAGGGAGAACTATTCCACGGTTTGAGCACCTAATTATTTTTCTTTAAAAGATTTTTTTGATGTGGACCATTTTTAACATCTTTATTGAATTTGCTACAATACTGCTTCTGTTCTATGTTTTTGGTTTTTTGGCCGTGAGGCCTGTGGGATCTTAGCTCTCTGACCAGGGACTGAACCCGCACCCGCTACATTGGAAGGCGAAGTCTTAACTACTGGACTGCCAGGGAATTCCCTTGAGCTCTTAATATGTTTCAGATGTATTTTAGTCAATTGGGATACATATGTGATTAAAATAGACTCGTCCTAGCAGGTCTTGTATTTAGTCACATTTTAGCTAACATTACTGTTATTTCCATTGCTATCTTTGTTTTTATAAAACCCAGCACAGGGCCTGACTAGTAAGACCTCAAAAGAAGTTGCTGAATGAATGTTAAACTAAAGCTGGGTTGATGGCAAGTAAACAGCACACATGAGTGAACAGAATAAAGGAAAATGCTTTAAAAAGTTACAAAATTCTAGGAAAGAGATTGAACTCGGTGCAGGACAGAGTTCTTGACTGTTAGAATGGAAATTCTAGTTGTCCAAACAGGCAAATCCTACCTTCAAATCTTTCTTTTTCTAATGGCAAAAAATCTAAGGGGAATTTTATATTATCTATGAATAATTATAAAAATAAGTTGCTCTTTAAGCTTTATTTGTCTTTGAAATTAATTCAGACTATTAAAGAATTAGAGGTAATAAGTCTGATAGAGTAACAAATGAGACATTGCTTTACTTTTCACTCAATCACAACTACTAGAAATAGCTAAATATATGAAAACCCCAAATTTAAATATATTGGTATTAGTCATCTGAAAGCAGGTATTTCAGGATATATTAAGGAATTTTAGTTCATAGAGTTAAGTATGTCTAATACTATTAAGTGAAAGAGAGAAGCACTGCTTAATGGATCAATTCCATTAGGGGGAAAAAAAAAGAAAAAATTTCAAGTGGTTTCACTTTAAAAAGATAGCTATAAAAGTCAGTTACATGCTGGCTGAAGTTCTCTTCCCCTCTTCAAATGATGTTTCTGTTCTGTCAGCATTGTCAGTAATATGCAGCTACTGTACTGTGGAAAGTAATTACATTATATGGCAGATAAAACAAGGGGGTATGCATCAGATTATAAATAACTTAATTTTGCAAAGGAATTTTACATCTTAATCTGCTGGACTATCACTTTCACTTAGGCTCTGAAACCAAATTATGTTATTGTGCTCTGTGATATAATTTAATAACTCACCCATAAGGAAATGTCAGGTCGCATTTGCAACAATCCAGGGGCCATTAAGCCAGATGGAAGGTCATTCTGTTTGAGGATTGTAAATGAACCTGTCCAGCAAAGTTTTGGTTAGGGACAGCCAAGGACTCATTATGTAGTCAATTTACCCAACTGCTAGCAAGAACCATGCAATGCCAAGGCTGTTCTGTCCTTTGAATTTTGAAATGCATTTGAACATACAGAATTTTTTACTTTCATCAGGCCAAAAAGGAAATTGCTTTTGTAAAAAGCAGTCATTTCCATATATTGCTTAGAACATTAGAATAAAAAGTGTTTTAGTGAAATGCCACTTGTGGAATTTTTGCTTTTTTTCTTATTTACTCTCATCTTCCCCTTCTAAATTTTGCCTTTCCTTGTTAGTGGAAGATACACACACACACACACACACACACACACACACACACTCACATAAACAACATATCAGGAATGTAGAAAGAAATCTATGCGTCTGATAGTAAAAATATTCAGTTAAAGTAGTTAAAATATCTTTCTTCATTTACTTGTTGAGTTCTTTCTGCATAACATGAAGTTAACAATTTTTGATTATCAACACTATATGACTTAATGTGAATACTCTAAAATGGATAGTTTAATAACAGTTTTCATTTAGATTTAAAAAGACATTAAAAAACTAGATGCCTGTAATGATATTTAAGTTATTCTCTACAGCAAAGAACACAGAATTCATTGTTTATTAAAACATTATTTTACAACCAGTATATTTCCATTTTAGAAAATAAAGGATAAAATAGCTAACATTTATCCACACTCTCCTATCTCTGATAAATTTCAACATTTGTGTGTGTTACATCTTTCAAAGCATATTTTATGGACTCGGGTTTACTGGCCATGTATAGAGTTGACCCTCATTATTTGTGGATTCTGTATTTAAGAATTTGCCTACTTGCTAAATTTTATTTGTAACCCCCACATCAATACCGGTGGGGATTTTGCAGTCATTTGTGGACATGTGCAGAATGGTGAAACCGTTTTGCAAGTTCCCAGCAGAGGTGGAACAGAGCCTCCTTATCTCTGCTCTTGTACAAAGATAACAGAGGATGGAGAAGGTAGGAGACAGTGCAGTGTAGTGCAAGGAGCTTATTTACTCAAAAAAAAAAAAAAAGTATATATATATATATATATATATATATATATATATATATATATGCATTTCAATTTGTTGCCATACTGTTTTCCATGTATTATGTTAACCATTTTTACCACACCAGGATGGATATTAATTTCTCACGTTATGTGACTTTCAGCCTTTTGCTTTCAAGAAACCCTCAAAAAGGCTTTGAAAACTTATCATTAGCTTCAGTATAATTTATAAAGTATTGGATTAAGTTTCTATTGACTTAAAACATTAAAGAAAAAATTGAAGCTGTCTCATTTTACTGATGCTTGGCAAAAAAATCCAGTATAGTAACCACTGTTGTACAGTTTTGATATTTTGGGGTTACTTCTTTAAAAATATGATTAATCATTGCTGCTATATTGTGAATAAACACAGATTTTCTAGTGTTGCTGTTTACTAAGAGTAGAAGCATCTTACATTCTTTGAAAACATTTTCGATGAGTAGATAATGATTTTTAAAAGAAAATACCACTATATACTTTGAAATTATAATCTTTTTAACATGTAAATATTTTCTTTTTAATTAAAAATGGGAATAAATTCCTTCACATTAAAACCCTAGTTCAAATATAATAAAGACAAGATTTCCTTAGAGTTATGAGTAGTATTTTCAAACTATATCCCAGAAAGTTTATTCCAATTTATATTCTCACAGCAGTGAATAAAATTGAACATTATGTCAAATGCCTTATAATAATAAATATCTTTGACTAAAAATCATCTTTTCTAGATTAATATTCGAAAATAATATCTCATGATTGAATTCTCATTCCTTTGGTTATTAATGAGGTTGATTTTTTTGTGTGTTATTTTCCTTTGCTTTGACTGTACTCTTTGCTTTAATCCTAATTTTTAATCTGTGTGAATTTTGTACAGTAGGGGTATCAACTTCTTGCCATATTTTTCACATACAGTTTTCCAGGATTTTTGCATTTAATTTTCTGATATTTATTGATTAATAGAAGTTTTTAATTTTTATGAATTCAAGTCCAACATTATTTTTCCTTGTGATGAGATAAGCTTCACTGGCTTTATCATGAAATTAAAATTACTCTTTTATAATAGTTGAAAAGTAAAAAATAGAAATAAATGGAAATAAATGACCTAGAAACAATTACTATTAATAATTTGACATATATCCTTGAATATATTTTCTAAGTAATATTTATATATTTGAAATAATAGCATATCTATAATTTTGTATCCCATTTTATTCACAAAATATCATAACTATTTTCTATGTCTTTAAGGACTCTTTGAACTGCTTTGTTTCCATCATGAGGAGACAGTATAATTTATAAAGCAAATCATCTTATAAGTATGTGAATTTAAAGATAAGTCTATATATGAAAAGCATATTTGGATTTATCTTTGCTACATATCAAGTTATTTACTAAAACAGATATCCACAAATAAAATGTTTTTGTTTCAGTATAAAAATAGTTTAATCCTGAAAAATAGGAAAATGGAATTTTTCCTACTGTCATCTTAGTCATTTTTAAAAACTAGCAATAGTCATGAATTAAATTTTTCTGGACTTAGTTGGATTTTGCTTTGGTTTGTTTTAAATTATCCTTTTCAAATAGATCATATTCTCTATCCACTTTATTGTGAGTCCTTCAAAAACAAGGATTTTGTCTTCCTCATTCGTCTTTATATTCCCATACGTGTAGTGTATGGAAGATAAACAGGAAAATTTAATTCAATTCAGTTCTAATTTTAACCCTGATATTGAGTTGCAATTTCAGTGACATGAATTATTTTCCACAGCTCAGCTTGATTGCCTCTTTCTCTGTCATCTTGATAAATCATTAACTTTAAAACTTAAAGTAAGTAATCTCCTAAATACCGTAACCTTCTTTCCATCCACATACTTCATACTCAGTCTCTGCCTCTGGAATCCTGAAAGTTTGAATAATAATCGTTTCAAACATTTTTTTAAATTATTGCTTAAGACTGTGGTTGTCTACAGTTATTCAGAAATATCCCACAGCCTTTCTCAAAATTCTGTGCCACTTAAGCTTATATTATATCTAGACTCTAGCCTAGGTCTGTGTTTTCCAATATGGTAGCCATTAGGCACACATGGCTATTAAGCGCTTAAGATGAGACTAGTCCTCATTGAGATGTTCTGAAAGTATAAATACACAGCTCTTTTTTTAACTTTTTTGAAATACGGCTACCAGAAAATTTTAAATTACATATATGTTTCATATTATATTCAACAGTACTACTCTAGATAAACAAATCTCTTTGATTACTATGTGCTCCTTACTAACATTTCATACCAGTTTTTAGACTGTTAACTTTGTCTAGAAGATCAAATTAAATCATGGTTATAGACACAGCCTAAATGTGTACACTGTGAACATTTCTTCCCAGTTATTTGATTTTGGAATAAAGAAAAATAAGTTGAGAACAGATGTGAAAAATAAAAAGCACAGTAGATTTAAATTGGATGAACTAGTGAATAAATTCTCTCTGCCCATATGTACAACCGGAAGCAGCACACTGGAAACGAGGTGATGGAATCCGGTGTCCTAGCAGAAAGTCAGGGCGAGGCCTCCCAGAGAAGTTCTAGAAGGAGGAAGCTGCTGACTATCGCAGAGCACACTTATTTCTCAGATCAGCAATAAAGTCCTGGTTGACAGTTTTCCCAGGAAGTTTCTGACAAATAGCACACACTGTTGTTTACATTTTTGTGATTTAACGTCTCACTTAAATTACACAGGTGCACATAAATGTGTTCATTTGATCGCAGTAATTCCACTGCCACTGACATTAGTAAGTAACTCAATATGAGAAACAAGCCAGTACTAAATTTATTACTCTTCTCTATGGCTAATGTACTTGAATGAAGCTGTATGATTGGTAGTTAACGGTTAATATCACATTTCAGCCTTGCGAGGAACAACAGTTGTATAATGCTTCTTTAAGGGGTTTCCTTTTAATTTTTGCTTTATTAATTTTATTCAGTTTTTTCCTCTATCCTTATCATCTTTTTACACTAAGGGCAATCCTTGCTACATTCACTAGTTATGCATCTATTTATTTTCCCTCTTTTTTCCAACACCACAGAGGTCATATAATTTGTGTTTTAAGATCATGGACAATGATATTCTTTCATACAAATGTCGAACATTCATTAATGAAAAAAGATTATGACAATGAATTTTGAAAACTGCTGTGGTGGAAATACATTAAAAAAATCAAGCACCTTCTATGCTGTTTTGTTTTGCTTATACCTATATAATAATACATAAAAATACTGGTACCTCACGGTAGCACTGTGGAATTTTAAAAATCGCTGTAAACAGGTATTTCTAAGCTGTAAATCCATGGAGTATCAGTTACTGAAGTACTAAATTAAAATCATGTGTGGAAATTTTACTTGTAGAGATCTAGCAGCTTGGGGCAAGATAGAATATTAAAAAGTGAAAGAAAGAAGGATAGTTAGAATGTTGTGACCATTATATGCATCTATTGGAATCAATGCTATCTTATTTAATCCATACAATATCCCATTATTCTCTTTTACACGCAAAAAGAGTAAAGCTAATAGAGGTGAAGTAACTGGGCTATGTTTCCGTGATGAGCAGTGTAAACACTTGGCTACCAGGCATTCAAGTACCGCTCCTTTGCATTCTGCTGCCAATGTGGCAGTTTGAGAAGTGGGCCTAAAGAAAAGAAGTATAGGTAGGGCAAATTGTTTGGAGAAGCAGGAAGACCCCAAATGATGAAGTCTTACCACTGTGATTGGTTAGAATCTCTGTTGAGAAAAACACAGGAAAAACTAGAGCATTCAATAATATTGATGACAGGTTAGGTGGTCTGTTAGGTACTTCTAAACATCATTACTTCGTCCTCACAAAAATCTTCTGCTATCAATATTATTATCACCAATTTATTCATGAAACAGATGCTCCTAAATTTTGAATAGTTTGCTCAAAATGCAAACAAATGTAAATGTCACAGCAAGAAGTGTCCGTCTGACTTCAAAAATTGTTCTTTAAACAACTGTGCTAAGCTGTTTCCAACTTAGCTGGTTGTAATCATAAAGAATGGCAAGAATAAGCCCAAAGAATTAAACAGATCTAAATAATTGCCTGACTGCTTTAGTCTAGAAATTCAAAGAAGATACTTGGTATACAGGAGTGGGAACTATAAAAATTGTCTTTCTGAAAAACGACAACTGCGGTAGAAATTAACTGCCAACACTTTTTGGGGGCAGATTCAATCCCAAGGCAGCAAGAATGAAGGAACGTAAGAAAACGAGGCAGGGAAGGGTAGTAAGCAAAACAAGAAAATGTCCTACCACAACAGCCACTGTTTTATAAGCCACAAATAGACATAGCTATAGTGACCATTCCTTGAGCAAGCTAGCAGGAGTAGTAAAAAAATTTATCTGCCTGGGTCTCTCCCATTCAGCCCCTGCCACCAGTGAGAGGCAACTCCTCTACATTTCAGGGTGGCATCATCCAGTGCAGCATTTCACTGGAGTCCAGAAGTGGCAGGACAAAGGGCTAGATACTCTGGGCATGTGATTGGAGAGCTTAGGAAAGGAATGTAGCTGGTTGACTGGCTGCAGCAAGACAGAGCATGGGTTGAAGGTCTGGGTAGTAGTTAAGACTGAAAAAAAAAACTGCTGGAGTACCACAAATGGTCAGAAACATATGTGTCTAAGAGAAACAGGGAGATGGATGGGGCAAGGAGGGAAAAATTAAAATAGGAGAAAAGCATCAAGAGAATGAAAATCATAAAGACAGGGCTAATACACTTCATAGTATTCTATTTTTTTTAGATTAAACTTTATTTTGGATAACTGTAGATTCACATGTAGTTGTAAGAAATAATACACAGGGCTTCCCTGGTGGCGCAGTGGTTGAGAAAAAAAAAAAAAGTGTGAGAGAACAAATGCTGGTGATGATAAAGAGAACCTGAATCACTCATACATTGCTGCTGGGAATATAAATGTAAATGGTACAGCCACCCTCAAAAATTATTCGGCAATTTCTTTTTTTAAAAAACTAAGTATGCAACTATGCTATGAAATTTCACTCTTGGTCACTTACTCCAGGGAAATGAAAGTTTATGTTTACACAAAAATCTGTACGTGAAAATTTAAAGCACCTTTATTCATAAGAGCCAAAAACTAGAAGTAACCTGATTATCTTTCTTAACCAAAAAGATGACTTTTTGGTTAAACTATCTGTGGTATATCTATGCCAATAGAAAGGAACAAAGTATTAACACACACAAGATGGATGAATCTTGAGGGAATTATGCTTAGTGAAAACTCCAGTCCTAAAAGAAAGAGCAGCATGAAAGATCCCTGTGGTGATGGAAATATTTTCTATCTTATCTGTATCAATGTCAGTGTCCTCACTGTGATATGGTACAATAGTTTGGCAAGCTTCTGTCATTCGAGGAAACTGGGTAAAGGGTAAATGAGATCCCTGTGTATTATTTCTTTTCTTTTTTTTTTTTTTTGCGGTACGCGGGCCTCTCACTGTTGTGGCCTCTCCCGTTGCGGAGCACAGGCTCTAGACGCGCAGGCTCAGTGGCCATGGCTCACGGGCCTAGCCGCTCCGCGGCATGTGGGATCTTCCTGGACCGGGGCATGAACCTGTGTCCCCTGCATCGGCAGGTGGATTCTCAACCACTGCGCCACCAGGGAAGCCCCACACTTTTTAAATTTAGTCATCATGATAGGTAGGCAATGATATCCCATGGTTTTAATTTTCATTTTCCTTATGGCAAATGACGTTTAACATCTTTTCATGTGTTTATTTGACATCTGTATACTCATTTCAGTGAAGTGACTGTTCTTATCTTTAACTTATTTTCTAAATGGATTTTTTAAATGTTGAGTTTTGAGAGTACTTTATATATTCTAGGTACTAGTCCTTTTTGCATATGTGGTTTGCAAATGTTTTCTCTCAATCTGTAGTTTGTCTTTCATTCCCTTAACAGGGTGTTTCACAGAAGAAAGTTTTTAACTGTGATGAAGTCCAATTATCAATCTTTCCTTTTATGAATTGTGCTTTTGGTATCAAGTCTGAGAATTCTCTGCTTAGCCCTCGATTCTAAAGATTTTTTTCCTATATATATATTTTGTAAACATTTTATAGTTTTCTGTTTCACATCTTAATCCATAATCCATTTTGAGTTAATTTTTGTAAAAGGTATGATATTTAGGTCAGGCACACTTTGGGGCTTATGGATGTCCAATTTAGCATCACTTTTCATAAGGCTGCCTTCCTTTTTGCACCTCTGTCAAACATTAGTTGGGTATATGTGTCTGGAACCACTCATTGGTTCTCTGTTCTGTTCCTTTGATCTATTTGTCAATACCAACACAACACAATCTTGATTACTGCAACTACATATGTCTTGAAATCAGATAAACAAATTTCTCCACTTTATTCATCTTTTTGTCTCCCAAATAGTTTTAACTATTCTAGTTCCTTTGCATTTCCATATAAATTTTAGAAAAATCTTATATAAATCTATAAAAATCTTACTGGTATTTTGATAGGAATTGTGTTAAACTTGTATATCAATTTGGGAAGAATCCATATCTTTGTTGAGTCTTCCAGTACACAAACATGAAATGTCTCTCCATTTATTTAGATCTTCTGTGATTTCTTTTATCAGTACACTACAGTTTTTAATCATACAAGTCCTGTAGAAGCTTTGTTAGATTTATACCTAGGTATTTCATGTCTTGTTGAGCAATTATAAATAGTATTGTATTTTAATTTTGATGCCCACGTGTTTTGTGTTAGTTCATTGAGCTACAATTGATTTCTGTATGTTTATCTTTTACCCTATAACATTGCTTTACTCACTTATTCATTTTAGGAGGTTTATTTTGTAGATTCCTTGGGATGTTCTACATAGACAATTGTGTCTTCTGTAA
The DNA here is from genome assembly GCF_949774975.1 of Lagenorhynchus albirostris. Classification (NCBI taxonomy): domain Eukaryota; kingdom Metazoa; phylum Chordata; class Mammalia; order Artiodactyla; family Delphinidae; genus Lagenorhynchus; species Lagenorhynchus albirostris. Next base: position 73,657,005 of record NC_083101.1, on the reverse strand, counting down.
ATAAGGACAGTTTATCAGTCTTCCACCATTAATAACAATGTTAGCTGGAAGCACTTTGTAGACATACTTTATCAAGTTCAGAAGTTCTCTAATCCTACTTTTCTGAAAGTTTCTACGATGAATGGATGTTATTTTTTTCAAATGCTTTTTCTGCTTTGATTGATATTATCATATGATTTTTTCCTCTTTAGTTTGTTAATACGGTGGTGCAATGACTTGAATACTTGTGTCTTCTCCAAATTCATATGTAGAAACCTTAACCTCCATTGTGATAAGAGGTGCAACCTTTGAGAAATAATTAGGTCATATGGGTGGAGCCCTCCTGAATGAGATTAGTGCCCTTATAAAAGGGACCCCAGAAAGCTCTCTTGCCCTTTCTGCCATGTGAGGATATAAGGAGAGATGGCAGTCTGCAACTTAGAAGAGGGCTCTCACCAGAACGTGACCATACTGGCACCCTGATCTCAGACTTCCAGCCTCCAAAACTGTGAGAAATAAATGTTTGTTGTTTATGCCACCCAGTCTATGGTATTTTTGTTATAGCAGCCTGAACTAAGACTGGTGGGATTTTATTGATTGATTTTCAAATATCGAACTAGACTTTCATGTTTAGAATAAATCCCACTTGGTCATGGTGTATAATTCCTTTTACATGTTGCTGACTTCTATTTGCTGATGTTTTGTTAAGAATATTTGCATCTATATTTAAGAAAGATATTGATCTGTAGTTTTCTTTGTTGTTTTTTTGTTTGTTTGTTTGTTTTTGCTTTTGAGGTCAGGATATTACTAGCTTCATAAAATGAAATGGGAAGTGGTCCCTTCTATTTTCTGGAAGAGATTGTAGAATTGATGTTAATTCTTTTCAAAATATTTAGTAGAATTCTCCAATGTAACCATTTGAGCCTGTAGATTTCCTTTTTGGGAGTATTTAAGTTATGAATTTAATTAATAATTACAGAGCTATTAAAATGGTATGTTTTATATTGGATAGTCTGTGGTAATGTGTTCTTCAAGGAGTGGGCTCATTTTATCTGACTTTTCAAATTTATATAGAGTTCTCCATAATATTATATATTTATCCTTTAGATATCTGCAGGGTCTGTAGTAATACCCCTTATTTCCTTCCTGATTCTACAAATTTTTGTTTTTTCTTTTTTGTTGTCAGTCTTGGAGATTTTTCAATTTTATGGATCTTTTCAAAGAACCAACTCTTTGTTTCACTGATTTTCTCTAATGTTTTTTGTTTTCATCTTCAAACGTTTCTTATCTTTACTATTCCCTTATAGTTTATTTGGGTTTATTTTACCCTTAATTTTCTAGATTGTTGAAGTGAAAACTTTGATTACTGATTAGAAACTTTTCCTCTTTTCTAATGTATGCTTAGTGCTATAAATGTATCTCTCAGCACTGCCCTTACACTATCCCACACTATCCCAATTTTGATATAGCATACTTTTATTTTCATTCAGTTCAACGTATTTTTTGTTTCCCATGAGATTTTCTCTTTGACCCCAAAATTGGTTAGAGACGTGTTATTAGTTTCCAAGGGTTTGGAAATTTTCCTGTTATCTTTCTGTTAATGCCTTTTAGTTTGATTCTATTGTAATCAAAGAATAAATTTTGTATGATTTCAGCTTTTTAAAAACTTGTTTATGTTTATTTTATGGCTCAGGATATGATCTATCTTGGTATATGTTCCATAGGCACTTGAAAAGAACAGATATTCTGCTGCTGTTGGGTGAAGTAATATAGTTGATTGGATATTAGTGGTTGATGGTACTGTTGGGTGCTTCTATATCCTTGCTGATTTCTGTCTAGTTCTATAAATATATATATCAATATATATCAATATATATCAATATATAATGTTTGTGTCTCTGGTAATTTTCTTTGATATGAAGTTAATTTTATGTGGTATTAATATAGATACTGCTGGGTTTTTTGGTTACTGTTTGTATGATATATCTTTTCCAATCCTTTTACTTCCAACTTGTCTACCATCAATTATTTAACTAGCTTGAGTAAAGTATATAAACCTTACCTCCATTTACTTCCCTTTACTCTCCTCATTTATAATATAATTATCTTAAATATTTCCTTTACATACATTTAAATCCACATTAGGCAGAGTAACCATTTTTGCTTATGGTTATTGCTTCAACCATCAAACAATTTATAAAACTCAAGAGTGGAAGGAAAATGTATTGAATTTACCATATTTTTACTCTTTCTTTATTCTTTGGTCCTTTTTGATGTTTTATGAATCCATTTATCATTTCCTTTCTGTCTAGAGAAATTCCTTTAGCTATTTTTTCGGTATGTTGACAACAAATTTTCTTATTTTCCTTCATCTAGGAATGTCATGATTTCCCCTTCATTCCTGAAGGATACTTTCACTAGATACAGGATTCTGGGTTGACCATTCTTTTCTTTTAGCGCTCGAAAATATTGTGCCATTTCTTTTGGCCTCCATACTTGCTAATGAGAAATTTGCTGTTATTAGAATTGATTTCCCCTATGGGTAAGGTTTTGTTTCTCACTGCTTTCAGGGTTTATTATTTTTTTTTTCCCTCTTTTTGTTTTCAGAAGTTTAACTATCATGTGTTTTGGTGTAGATTTCTTTGGGTTTAGCCTGCTTGGTATTTGCTCAGCTTTAGGTTTATAACTTTACCAAATCCGCTGAATCCATAACTTGTTTCAGTGCTTTTTCAGCACTGGACTCATTCTCCTCTCCTTCTGAGATTCCAACAATTTGAATGTCATACCTTTTTTTAATAGTCCCACATGTCCTGGATATGTTGTTCATTTTTCTACCTGCTGTTTACTTTGGGTACTTTCTATTGTTCTATGTTCAAGTTCACTGATTCTTCCTTCTCTCCTCTATAATCTGCTGTCAAGCCCATCCATTGAGCTTATAAGTTTTGATTATTGTATTTTTCTCTTCTAAAATTTCCATTTGGTTCTTCTTTATATATTCTGCTTCTTTACTGTGATTTTCTAATTCTTTACTGATGCTTTCTATTTCTTTTCATTTGCTTCAAGTGAATTAATTGTTTCTTAATGCATTTTTATAATGCTTATTTAAAAATTGTCAGATAATTCTAATACCTCTGTCATCTTGGTGTTGACATCTATTTTTTTTTTTCATTCATTTTGTGATCTTCCTGACGAGTAATTTTTTAAATTGAAACTGGATATTCTGGGTTTCATAAGACTCTGGATCTTATTTAAACCTTCCATTTTAGCTGGCTTCCTCAGACACTGCTCCAGCAAGAGAAGGAGGTAGGGATTGCAGTACAAGCTCCCCATCTGGTCTCTACTGACACCAGAGGTGGGGGATTTGTGTTACTGCTGGGTAAGGGCAGAAGTTCCAGTCTCCTCTTGACTAGAGTCCACTAATATCTCCCTGCCTAGGAAGGCTGGAGTGCCTCATTACTCTACTCTACTCTACTTGGCCTCCGCTGTCTGGGGGAGGAATGAGATATGGGAGGAAGGTGGCTTCATTATCACTGGGCAGTAATCAAAATCCTGACATTTCACTAGACTTCATCTAATACCACCCCAATGGGGAGGAAGAGGAGCATCTCATTACTGCTCAGTGGAGATGTTAAGTCCAATCTCCCTGTGCGCCTCAACTGACATTGCAGGGTTGGAGGCCTCATTACTGCCTAGTGGGGCTGAAATGTTCCAGGCTCTTACTCATCCCTTTACCAACGTCAGGGATGGGGGGTGAGGGATGTGGGAGGTGGGAGCACTTGAGGAGGATAGTGATTAGGGCTTTTTGAAAGTGAAAGTCCAGGATCCTCACTCAGCCTTTGCTGACATAGGTGGAGGGGGCATCATCTTTTCTGTGATATTTTGCTGGATAAAAGCAGTTATTGGGCTTCCCTGGTGGTGCAGTGGTTGAGAGTCTGCCTGCACATGCAGGGGACACGGGTTCGTGCCCCGGTCTGGGAAGATCCCACATGCTGCGGAGCAGCTGGGCCCGTGAGCCATGGCCGCTGAGCCTGCGCATCCGTAGCCTGTGCTCCGCAACGGGAGAGGCCACAGCAGTGAGAGGCCCGCGTACTGCAAAAAAAACAAAAAACAAAAGCAGTTATTATCTTAAATGTTTTCCATCTTGCTAGGCTGCCCCCTTCCAAGTCTCATGACCAGACAGAGTCACCTTCTGCTGGGGCTTTTTTTTTCTCTACCAATTGGTGTTTCCAGTTTTCTGCCTTCTCCAACTCCAAGTCTGGGATATATAAAGCAAAAAGCAAACTAAAGGGAAACTCACTCCTGTGTAGTTTCTTGGTTCCCAGGGTCCTAGCTGATCTGCTTTCTTTTCTCTGTCTTTCAGTATTCTTACGTTTGTTTTATATAATCCAAGGTTTTTAGTTGCACTTGGGGTTAGGGACAGGGAAAAGATCTACTCAATCTTCCCTGAAACAAGTCATCTTCAATATTTTAATTTTTTGAAAATTGTATATTCACAAATGAAATATAACTATTAACTAGAATATTTAACCAGACTTTCCATTTACCATACCAGACAACGTGCTTATTAAATAATGAAAGCATAGCTACAGTATATTACAAAGTAATATTAGCTAATATTTAATGAGTGTTCTTTCTGGGTTACATAGTCTGAAAAATACTTTTACATAAATTATTTAATTTACTTTGTACAGTAGCCCTATGTGGTAGGAACCATTATGTTTTTCATTTTAGAGATAATGAAACTGAGGCTGATGGAAGTTGAGCAGATTTCTTAAGGTCTTTCAGCTAGAGAGAGGCAGAAACACCCTTGAACTCAGACAATACAACTTCCTAACTGGTGTTTCCAACCATTATGCTTGTGCACATCTGTTTCCTCTGCTCTCCACTTTAAAAGCCCATTCTTTAAGTTCCAGCCCAAATGTCGTCCCCTTTGTGAAATCTTCCTTAAAGCCATACTTGGCTTTTTTCATTCTCTGTTTTCCTCCATCTCTTTACCCACACCATTTCTATGTCCAGATATTTCCATTGTCTCTTTTGTCTGTTTGTTTTTCCCATTGTACTGTGGACTCCTTGAGGGGTGGTATTGTGGTTCAGTCATCCTTACATACCCTCACTACATGACAATATTGTAGTACTTACTCAATGACTATTTGAATATAATTGAATAAATAAATGAATAAATTGATAGCTTTATCAGTCAAAATTTAATGCAGTACACAGTAGACTTGTGTCATAGGAAAGGGACCTGTGACCTGTGTACCCTGATCTGACAGTAGAATATAATAATTAGTGTAAATGTATAGTAAAAATTGTCATTGCACATTAAACAAGACATTGAGAATTGAGGCAATGTAGCAAATAAAGTAAACTTGGTTTAGCGAATCTGAGATTCACATGAGAAGCATTACGGTGTGGTGGGAAACACTGGGAAGCTTTGAAGTCCGATATGCCTGGGTTCAAATCCTTACTTCTTCATATTCTACTTCTGTGAATGTGGCATATCATGTAAAACCTAGGTTCCTCATCTGTGCAATGAGAGTAATTTCTACCTCAAGCTAAATATATGAATTAGATGAGTTGAATGTATGTAAAGTGATTAATGCAAAGTAATTTCTCATCTGTTTCCCCTTGACTATCTTCCAACCCTGAATTTTTTTAAATCAAAAGGCATTTGCTCTGAAACCTGATAAAAACAATAACAACAACAACAATAATGTGCAGTAGTTGTAGTAATAGTGGCGGTTTAGCATTCTCTAATGAGGTGATCTAATGAGATCAACAATTGGTCTCCTTGTTTGTCTCAGACTTGTTAATGCCTCTCTAATTTTTAACCACTTTGATTTGGACCACATTTTTGTATTTTTCAAAGTTTCTTTCTTGGGATAGTTCATGCTTTCAGGATGAGGTCTCTGGAAAGATGGAAACTGGGAAGGCCAAGAGGAAAGTGCAGACAGCTATTTATATGCTTCTGACTCCTACTTATAAGGGTGATACCCTAATCCCTCTAAAACTAATTGACATTTGTGATTTAAACATCTCTGTGGACAGAGAGGACTGGCAGAAATGCTATTACACAATTGTTTGCTTTTCCTTTTGTATTGATTCCAGAAAGATGCTTATTTCTCAAGGTGAGTCTTCCTGAATGGATAATTACCACAGAAAATGTGAAAGTAGAGAGGTCAGAATTTAAGGCATTTTATTAACATTGTTCCTCTCTAAAATAAAATAAAACTGGTTAGAGTGAGTTGGTAACCTGTGCTCATATGCTAGCAAATGGCAGAAGGGTCAAGAATAAAATAACAGGTAGCCCTTAAGTAAATAGAAATGTATTTCCTAGAGCAATTTCCAGGGCTGAAGGACAAATGAGTTCAGACACTCAAATAGTACTATTATACTTCAAAGAATGTGTGTCCTGTGGTTTATATTTTTTTTAAAAAAGCAATATAATATAAAAATAAGGATTTCTTCTAGATATTGACTTTCATAAAGAATTTCAAATACAACCTGTACAAAACCGAACTTCTATTTTATATACACCTGTTCTTTCCTCAGGAATCCCCCTATTTCCCGTAATGACCCCGTCATAAAATCAGTTTCCAAGCCAGAGATCTTAGATTAGATGTGGCTCTTTATCATTCATAGATTCAATTGTTCACCAAGTCTGGTTGATTTCCCTTTTAAACATCTCTTAAACCTACTGCTGTCTTCTATCTGCAGAGACACTGGCTGAGACCAGGCACTGTGCACCCGTCACCTGGACTACTGCAGTAGCCTCTGCTGCAGAGTCAGAGAATTGCCCCAATATCCTCTTTTCCATTCCCTCAGCAAGAGAAATCCTGAATTTTATTGGACTGCATGTCTTCCCAGAATAATAATTAAATTTCTTAACATTTTTTACAGCTAGATATGATCATCTTGAGGCTAAATTCTGACCTATATGATGTAATTAGCAATAGTATGAACAATTTTTTTACTATGTCCTTAAGAGGAGGTTGTCATGCTTTTCTCATTTTTTTTCTTTCTGCTGGCTGGAATACATGTGTGATAGATGGAAATGGAATAATCATCTTGGACCATACCATAAATGGCCAGTGTTTAAGGTGGTAAAGCAACAATATAGAAAAAGTCTAGATCCTTGTCAACTGACGAACCATTTTGATAACCTTAGACAATGTTTAAACTTCCTTTCATTTAAATTGCTGTTGTATTAGATCTTCATTGGCAGTTAAACTGAATCATGACAATCAGTGCCTCTTAACTCCTTCCTTTGCCTCACTGTTATTTCTCTCCTAGAGAGGGAAACATTGCCATATGATTGTGCTCTCTGAAATATAAATGTTAGCATGCTGTTCCTGTTTTTAGCATCTGCCACCTACAGGAAAGTCCAGAATTGTTACAAAAGAGACCAAGGTCCATCATACTCAGTTTCTACATACCTTGCCATCTAGGACCCACTGCAGCATAGAATAACCTTTAGCCACTCTCCCAACTACTTGCTTCATAAACATACCATATTTTTTCTTTACTACCATCTATTCTTAACTCCACAGCAAAATGATCCTATTGAAACCTAAATTAGGTCTTGTTACCCCTTAGCTCAAAACCTCCAGTGGCCTTCCATTTTACTCAGAGTAAAAGTCAAAGAACTTACAAAGGCCTTTGAAATCTTACCAGATTTGGGGATCCAGTATATCTTCTCCCGTTCTCTTGCTTACCCTACTCTAGATGCTCTGCCATCTTGCTGTTCATTGGACATGCAAGATATGGTCCAGATTCAGGGACCTTTGTACTGCCAGCTCTTCTGCCTAGAATCCTCTTTCTTAGAGATCTTTGCTCTCAAATCACCTTTTCAGTGAGGTTTTCCTTGATCATCCTACCTAAAATTGCAGTCTCCCTTGCCCACACCAATTCAAACACTCCTTATCTCACTTCTCTGCTTTATTTTTTCTCCATAGCACTCATTGCTTTAACATACCATACAATTTATTTCTTTTACTATCTGACTTTTTCAACCCTACTAAATATAAGCCACATATGAAAGAGATTTTTTTCTCTTTTCTTCAGTAGTACTTCTCCAGAGCCTAGAACAGTGCCTGCCTGCCACATAGTAAGTGCTCAATAAATATTTATTGACTAACTTTCCTAAATTTATGGCGGAGTATTACCTTGAACACCAAATGATAACTCTATGAAAATTTCCATGACTGTGTCCTCCCCCAATGCAAATTCATAACCACGGTACTCTCATAGTACTTGAGATATATATATATATATATATATATATATATATATATATATATATATATATATATATATATCACAAGAACAAGGGCATTTTTTAATAAGAATAAAATTTAAAAATCAAATTAAATTTAAATGTAAAATTTATAAAGAAGTACTTGTTATTATATTCTACAATATAGCTCAGTGAGGAATAATTTATCTTTCTGTTCAATGATCTATTCAGACTCTGAGTGTGAGGGAGGTCTCGTTCATGGGGGTCATGTTTCCATATTCACTGCTGTTGCTGATTATTGAAGACAGTGAATGTGGATTTCATGTCTGAAATTGGGCAAGCCATGGTCTGCATGCATGTAGCCTGGTGGTCTCTTGTACTCTGCCTGCTTGTGGGAGCAATTGGACAGGAGAGTGTTTGCCCTCTGAACATGATAAACATTAACATTTGTCCCATTGTTTTGTAATTATGTATATATTTTATGTGCCTATTTTATATATGTACATATAATATATTTACATATAGATTCTTTAATAACTATTTTATCCAAACATAATAATGTATATATTTGTTTGCTCCCTTATAAGCTTTTTGGGAGCAGAAACAACATCTTTTCTTCCTGAAAAATCAACAACACATAGAAGAAAGCATGTGTATCAATTAGGATTTTTTTGACTATAAGTGACAGAAAGTATAGATGCAAACTGGCTTAACCAATAAAAGGTAAAGTTGACTCCAGATGTATCATGTACAGCAGCTAAGTGATGTCATCCAAGACCCAAGTTCTTTCCATTTATATACTTTGCTTACATCAGGAATGGCTTTATACTGAGGCTGACTCACCTTGTAGTTACAGCACAGCTTCCAATAACGTTCAGATCGATGTGATTCAATGTCCCTGCCCTTTAGGAAATAGAGACAGAAACACTCATGGAAGGAGAAAAAAACGTACTACCGTCCTCCCTTAGAATAGGAAATAAACCCATTCCTTCACAAGCCTATCACTGGACCAAAGGGGATGCCATAATCTGTTAGGTCAGTGTATTCCCTAGAGATGTAGATGAGATAAAAACCTGAAAACATTAATTAAGCAGTCAACAGTGCTCATTAAGCACTTAGGAGTATTCAGTTCTGTTTGTTGGATGAATGCTCATAGAATACTGCTTACTCTTAGAGACTTGTAAATACTCAATTTATGGGCAGTACAGTATTATTTGTTGACAGAAATTTGTCAAACAAATAATATTGATATTATGTAATAGCACCTTTCAAAATAATCTCCAATCCCCTCATAAATTATATTTCTATTTATTATAATATTCTTTTGAAACTTACATAGGTTATCTTAATATTGTATTATCTATTTCTCATGATTTTTTCTTAGAACACACCACAACCTATTTCTAAATTAATGTTTAATCTATAAAATTTACATTATAATTTTATCTCATCCCTTTGTGGAAAACTAAATAATACTGTTTAATTGAAAGTCCTCACCTCCCTAAACCCTCGGATGGATCCCAAATAGTACCTCAACTTCCAATGATTCTTTACATCTGAGCCGCCATAAAGCCCAATACCACTACTGAACTCTTTTAGAGTCAAGTCCTTGATCTTCTCACCAAGGATCTACCTTGGCAATGACTCACAGACAAAGATCACCAATGGCCATGGCTAACTTGTTTTTGAGTTATTCTTATATAAATTCAGGCATATACCATTTTATGACTTCCACCCAGGACCTAGAATAGGTTTCACATTCTTCTAGTCCACTGTTTACATGACTTTTACTGCCTCACCTGTTCGGAATCTACGTCTCAAGGTAGTACCACTTAACTCCATGCCCTGTGAACTTCTTCAGGATTCCTTAACTCAATTCACCTAGAGAATCTATCTGGTATTCTTATTTCTTGGAATTAAATCATGAACTGGTTGATCCATTCTTTTCAGATTTGTATTGCCTATAAAGGAGGTTAAAATGAAAACAATGTATGCGTTTAGAAATAATCTCTGAATTACCTACCAAAAAGGAACATTTCTTTCACACTAAAGGAAATGTTAGACCTGAACAATCAGTATTGCTAAGCAAATATCCCTATGATTTAATTTTAGAACACGGAATGGTACAGCAAAATAGACATAGGTGTTTGAGGCCCAACAAAGGCCTATGTTTGAATCCAGGTGATTACTCCTATTATCTGTGACCTCATGCATTAACTTAGGGAGTTCCCATTTTCTAATATAAAATGAGAATACAATTATTTTACTGAATGGCTGTGGTAAAGGTTACAACTAAGTCTTTTGGAAGACACATAGAATAGCACCCGGCATACAGCAGGGGATCAAACAATCACTAAACTATTAATACAGTTATTATAATGAAGACTGTATCAGGTCCCTCTTGGAGTTTATCCAAGATAAGGCTATTATTGGATGGATATAGCAGAGGCACTTCTTCAGCATAATGCTTTAAATCTCTATTGTAGATGTCTCCCCATGATAAACCATATCATGTTGACTCTAAGGATAAAATTATAACACAGATAATTTCATTTTAAGTTGAAAATGCCATGACTTTCACAATATAAACTACTACTACAGTATTTAGGAAGTTTTAGAAAATAAAATTTGTGAAAACTATGGTACTTTGCTGAAGGTTTCAGAGTGTAGGTCAGTGACAGAGCATGAAAACAAAAAAACTATTGTATGCATAGAATTTTAAGACTAAGGATATACCAAAGAGAAGACTTTTTTTTTCCTAAGGCAGAGATCACACATGAAAAACAAGCTGTTTCAGGCTAAAGCTGTGAATAAAATATCAAATCCTTAAGGATTAAGACTCAAAATGACTCCATTCATTTAGAAATAGTGATGTTCATATCACCTGTTTATTGGGCTCCCTTTATATGCCAAACACTGTACTGAGTCCTTTGACTCCATGAGTCAATGAATCTATGAGATAGGTACTCTTAACACTAATTTACAGAGGAGGAAACTGAGACTTGGGAAGTTTGACTTGTGGAGGTCTAATAAGTTGCTGACATTTGGCTGGAAATCAGGGATTTGTGATTACTCTTAGGTATTGCATCTGCTGTTGCAACTCAGAAAACCAAACAAACTAAACCTCCAGGACAATGAATAGGTGGGTTAAAATGTTTGCATAGTGTATCAAGCCAGATCAAATTTCTTTATATTATTTATCTCATATAACCTCTATTTTTATTTGAAATTCCTACATGTCCTTCAGAGATAAGTTTTATGGTAGGAAGTAAGCTGTTTTACCTCTGGCCAGTGTAAAGATAAAGCCATGATCATTTGCCCACCTGACTAAGTTTTCTAAACTAAATTTCATCATGTCCAGTTTGCTCATGAGTTTTGTGTGTGTGTGGGTGTGTGTGTGTACTGATTTGATACAAAGGCATATGAGTGGAGTGGTTAGGATGGTAAGTCAGGAATCATTCATCAAGGATGCTTCATTTCTAGAGGAACTGAGTTTCTTCAAAGGAAGTATGGACAAACAATTGAGGAGAAAGGGAGACTAGTTAAAAATACATAGTATAGAATGCACAAAGGAACAGAGCTAGACAAAAACAAAGGAAAACAAATACTACAGAGACATAAGTGGGAAGAATGAGAGATCTCTTCCTTTCCTCTTTTTTCCCTTTCCTCATACTACTATTAAGTAGTGTATTTTTGTTCAAATTTACCATTATTCCAAAAAACAAATTATATTTTCACTTTTGCTCTTTATTATTCATTTTGTATTAAAATAGCACACATTCCTTGAATGCCTTTTCTTCTCCTTTCTTTTTTTTTTTTTTTTAAACTTCCTGGAATCAAGACCAAGGATTGACATTTACAGCCATAAGTGATCCAAGTGCTACATTAGCGTCTGTTTATTAAAGATGATCCTTCATGTGCAATACAGCTAGGATATTTGGCCTAATTTACTATACTAACATTTCCAGTTTGGCTGTGAGTGGGGAGTTGTGCCAACAGCACTGTGTCTATGGTGAAATAGTGCCTAATCAGTATTTATGAATAGGGTTTTAGAAGTCACTAAAGAGCACAGGAAGAGATTTTACCTTCTGAAAGCACAAATATTGCTGAGCTCTGGGAATCTGTACAGCACATTAGAACGGAATAGCTTTCCTTTTTTTTTTAAGTGAGGTTAAAAATGTGTAATGCAATACTGTCAGTAATTTAAATGGAGTGTACCTCCTTCTTTCAGACATTAATGCTATTTGTTAAACTTTGTAATTACTATGCAAATGAAGAGCTGTATTTAAAAAATGGCAGTGCCAAGAGTACAACAGAGAAAAAACAGTTTGCAATTTAAACCAATACAAAATAAGCTTCAAGTCTTGTAGAACTCAAATATTGTATTTTTGGTTTTTTTTATTCCTTTGAATGCAGCATTTGGGTGAAAGCAATGAGGAGTTGTCTTTGTTCTTAGGCATAGATAGCAAAAGGCTTAGAGCCAGAGATTTGAAAGCTTCTGAGACACATTAGCTCCCTGATCTTCACAACAGGTGGCTGGTATTTTTATCCATCTTTTAGAGATGAAGAAACCAAGTCCCAGAGATGCTTAACTCATTTGCTCAGGGTCACTTAAACAAGCCAGTGACAGCCAGGAAAGGATCTGAGTACTCCCAAACTCAAGGCTGCTGTGAGAATCCCCAGACAGCAATCACTTGAAAGGAACAGAATTTATGGCTCAAATTATGATTTCAGAATATTAAACACAGACTGAACCAGTGCAATCTAGTTTCATTTCATGCCAGGTAGATGTTTTAGAAGAAAATGATCATGTTTGGTTTCCTGAGAATTAGCCCCTTATGGGGAAATATCTGTGAGCTACTGAGCACCCTAGACATGAAGAAAGCAAACAGCATAAAAGAATGAGTAGGTTTTACACAGTTTTTGTATCCCCAATACTTAGTGCTGTGCCTGGCAGCATAGACGCTCAAAAATATTTGTTGGAGCAAAGAATGAATGAATGCATACCCATTTGTTATTTAAGTAACTTTCTGGTCATATTGCCTCTTTTTCCCTCTCAGTCACTTTTCCTAGAACTACCTCCCAGGTCTGCAGAACAAACAACTGAACAATAACAAAAACAAAGCAGTTTTGCCTTTCTCTATTAATTCTTCTTTTCCTACCCTTGAACCTAAATCAACGTGATTTTTTTTATAGCCCATCTTTTTAGAACTTTGATTTTTACGTGAAATAATCACGTAAACCAGAAGGATCTAAAGGGCTGGCTTGTTCAGAGCAATGTTTGTCCTCTTTAGGTGATCCTCTTTATATTTTAAAAGGAAACTTTTAAATTCTGAAGCCAAAAGAATGAGAAACAAACTCAGATGTATTGTTGACATTTTTCAGGGATGGTGGGAATGGGGGAGAGCTGTCCTCTCCTATTGCTAATGTGACGATAGCATTTTTGAGTTTTGGGGAAAGGCAGTGACAGCCTATCTATAATGAAAGAATTTGACAATATCAGATACTTGGTTTTGTAGTACCCCTTGTGACTAAAGTGGAGGCATGTGACACGGGCTCCACTGATCAGACATGCTCGACCTCACTTTAACTTCGAGTTAGGGAATTCAGGTAAAGAACAGAGACATTGAAGAACCCATGTGGGTGGAAGGCTGCAGTGGAAGAGGCAACTCCTCGAGTTTCCAGGGCAGCAGTGGCCATGGGCAAAGGCAGTGTCTGGTGTTGAGCAGCTAGTGCCAGGGGTGATGGTGGAGGTTCAAGCTGTGGCATCAGGGGGTTAATGGCGGCAGCAATGGTATCTTTATAGGACTGGTTCTGTGGGACGATTGTGACTATGGTTTTAGGAGCTGTTCTTGTTCCTATTGTTTTTCCATGTCTCAATCTGCAGCCCTGCTAGTGATTCCTCGAGTTATCTAATAACCTTTAAAACAAATTTAATTGATCAGAGTCAGTTTCTGTTGATCACAATTAAGAACCCATGCACCATTTCAAGGCCAGCAAGGGAAGTAAGATCCTGGCAGTATTATTGTGCTTGAGCTGTTCTGGGGAATATAAGGAATATTGGTGTATTTGGAAAAGACTTTAGAAAGTCTATTTCAGAATCTTGGCTCTAACAATTGACCAGTAGTGTGATATTGTTGGGAAAACTCCTAAACCTTTATCTTCTCAAAAGTACAAATGGGAATAACAGTATCTATCTTGAAGGCCAGTTGTAAAGACTGAAATAAATATGTAATGTGTCCAGAACCATGCCTGGCATATGTTAGCCACTAGAGTTCTTTTTGTCCTTACCACTTCATCATGTATGTAATCTACCTAAGCTCTCCCACATCACCAGAGTGGTCTGGCCTAGATAGTAAAAGATGTTAAAACAAAATGAGTATCTATAAATTGAAATTAACTGCATGTGTTTTTAAGAAGGCAAGTGGAAAACAAGCATACATATGGGTCATTGGGTCACAAGTTAAACTTATCATTATAAACATTTACCCGTCACACATGTTCTAAGACATGGTATCGTACAGTAGAATATCCAAAGATGAGGTCATACACATGACATTCTTTCCTTCACCTCAGAGGTGTTACTTCAGGTGTTTGAAGAAGCAAAATGCAATGCCAACATTTGCTAGTTTGATTAGGAAAGTTTGTATTCTTAAAGGCTATCTAATTAGCAAATTGAAGCAGCTAATATGAAGGCCCTGGACCATTGATCCAACGGCATGATCGTGGATCTCCTGGTATGGAGGAAAAGGTGTTTGTTTTGCTGTATTTTCTACATAATCCTGGTTACACTGTCTTCAGAGACTAAACGAAAACGTAGAAGGTTGCAACACTCTCTGGTAAGCCTGGGTGCCACAGGGAAAGTCATTAACTCTTTCAGGGCCCCATTCTCCTCATTGACAAAATGGAGATTACGTTTTCTCTCTCTTGGGTTGTTGTGAGAATTAAATGAGATCATGCATGCATAGTTCTGAGCACAACGTCTGGTTTACTCTTTTTAAAATGGCTGTATTCACAGAGATGCTCCCTCCACTTTCAGTTTAGTAACATGCATATTCATAGAGAATTGGGTTGCATTATTTCTGAGAGACAGGTTTCTGCAGGGACGTGGGTTTGCCAAATCTACCAGCTGTCTTCACGTCTTTCCATCCCCATGAGATTTTCTGCACATTTTTCCTGCCCTTTTAGTTGCTCCCCAGAGACAGGCTCCCTTAGGAAGGAATCAGGGTATAGGCGGATGCTCCATTAATTTTCTTGTTGGCATTTTACCAGCAGTGGTGTGGATGACCCAAGGGCAGCCAGGAGAAGAGACAGCTAGACAGAGCCTGCAGGCCACTATAGAGTTCTTTCACTAGCAGAACACTGTGAATGATAAACCTTTAAACAGTCGTGTGAATTATAGAGAAAGCTTCCAGTGAAGATAGTGATGTTGGCTGAGTCTAGGGAATGGAAAAGATGAAAAACAGGATGGTAAGAGCAAAAAAGTCAAGTGTTCCCCCATAAGTCTTTATTTCTTTCCTTTTAAAATCCTAACTTAAGTATTTCTAAAAATTGTAAAGACTGTATAACATTACAGGATGTTTAATAAATGTAAAAATAGATAAATACATATCACTCAGATCTTTACCCAAACATATTTCATTTTAAATTGTGCACATCTCATCCAGTTTTCATCCATATGGAAAACATATCTGCTATATTAGTAAAAAGGGTTCACTTTTTCTTCTTTGCTATTTTTATTTTTAAATTTTTTTAAACATCTTTATTGGAGTATAATTGCTTTACAATGGTGTGTTAGTTTCTGCTTTATAACAAAGTGAATCAGCTATACGTATACATATATCCCCACATCTCCTCCCTCTTGCGTCTCCCTCCCACCCTCCCTATCCCACCCATCTAGGTGGTCACAAAGCACCGAGCTGACCTCCCTGTGCTATGCGGCTGCTTCCCACTAGCTATCTATTTTACATTTGGTAGTGTATATATGTCCATGCCACTCTCTCACTTCATCCCAGCTTACCCTTCCCCCTCCCTGTGTCCTCAAGTCCATTCTCTACATCTGCGTCTTTATCCCTGTAAAAAGGGTTCACTTTTAATTCCATGTAACACTATGTAATTTTCAATGCTGCCACATAGATCTCATTATCATTTATTTTAATGAAAGTGTTCATCAACTAAACACATTTCTGTTATTTATATAATCAAATGTCAATAGTTGGGACAACTTGATTGCTTTCATATATTTCTTATCACATTTAATACACAAAAGAACATCTTTGTTCTTTGACCATAGCCTGTTTTGTCTTTTGGATAATACCTTAAGATAAATCCCTCAGAATGATATTTGTCAACATAAGGGTCGGAATATTTTTAATCTATATCGAATATGACATGAAAAGATTATACTTATTTCCTACATGTTCAATTTTTCTTTGGAATGCCTTAAAAATTAAAAAATCTTGCAAATCTCTAAAGTACTCTTGGACTTTAGGTAAAGACACAGCAGGTATATAATATCTGTCTTATACAAAAGGAGAGATTCTAGTACAAAATATTTAAGTGCTTTGCTTAAAGTGACACCTTCAAGCCATTCAGGGTAATGTTCCAGGACCTAAGACAAACTTCCATTAGTTTCAGATCAATTCATTTACCTTGCCCCCAAAGACAACTTTGCAAACAACTTAATTTCACTGCTCATAAGTCATCCAGAGGATGTTCAGTTCTGTCCTGTCGTGCACGGCAAGATCCAAAACGTAATGTGGTGCTTATTCTGGAAATACTCTTAATGGAACACTGCAATAGGAAAACTCAACACTTTCTTCTTAGCTCCATAAAATATGAACTAACAAAGCCTAGAAAAATTATTCCAAAGATGACTGCTATTTAGCTTCCTGCATCTGTTAGCCAATTCATATTTGTTTCTACTTCAAGTAACATTTTTCCTCTTGTCAATACATTAACTTACATTTGCAAAATGAGAGAAGCAATTTAAGAATTAATAAGAAAACATGTTTTTATTTGGCATGCTCCCAATTTGATCAATATCACAGAGATCATTTGAAATGAAACTGTTTCAGTCAACATCTTGCTTCCTATTATCTGATAGAGACATGCAAATTATTACAGATTTTAGTCCTTTGTGACCTCCAGCAGCTCCTCATGCTGTCTATGATTCGATTTTTTTAAAGCTTGCTGCAGAATTTTCAACAGGAGAGGAATATTTATCATTAAGATACAGACAGCCCTTTACAGAATTTCCTCTGTGTTATACGAACACTCTTCTGTCTCAGAAAGGTAGAATCTTTCAACTGGGCATGATTTGCGTCTGTAAAACCTTGCTAAGGATTTTTTATGACTTCAAACTTTGGACGGTTTGTTATTAGTTTGTAGGTAAAGCCACAGCAAACTCTTGTGGAATATGAAAATTAGTTGGATTTAGGCTTCTGGGAAAGCATCGAGTACCCAGCTCCCCATGGATAGTTTTTACCTTGGGATAACAGAACAGTTCCCATGTAAGAAAAAGAAGGGGTTGCTGACTGAGATTAGTTGGGTATAACGTTCTTCATGGGTATTTAAAGGATGATTTCTTGATCAAATCAGAACCTGTATTTTTATTCCCCCAAGTATTCTAGCCAAGATTTTGAAAAATGTTTCACCCAATCCCCGTCCTTTGGTGGACACACAGAGTACAGCAAGAGGCTCCGTGACATCTAGATCAAGAAACTGTCCTATGTGGTAACCCCTTGTGTTGCTCTTGGTGTGCTAGGGTAACAAATGGCCACCAAAGGTACCCAAGTCCCCAAACCTGTGAATATGTGAATTTACATGATGAAAGGGACTTTGCAGAGTTGATTTAAGTTAAGGAACTTGAACTGGTGAGATTATCCTGAATTGTCCAGGTTGACTCAATGTTATCATAAGGGCTCTTATAAGAGGGAAGAAGGAGGAACAGAATAGGACAGAGCATTTTGACAATGGAAGCAGAGATTAAAGTGTGGCAGCCACAAGCCAAGGTTCTCCTCTGGAGTTTCCAGAAAGGATCAGCCCTTTCAACACCTTGATTGTATCTTCATAAGACTCCTTCTGGAATTATGATCTCTAGAAATGTAATATAATAAATGTGTGTGCTTTTTAGCCACGAAGTTTATAGTACTTTGTTACGGCAGCAGTAGCAAACTAATACAGTAGCTTTCCAAAGAGTTTGGTCAGTAACCACGTGGTACTCTCCCATGCACTGCAAATCCAAATCCTCAAGTGGTGCATACCTTGGAAATTCTCTTAATGGATCTTTGTGAGCATCACTTGCTCTCAGAACTAGTAAAAATAATATATTTTAAATTGTGTAGCACTATGCACTGTTTTCATTGTTGGGGAGGAAGTAATCAAGAAAAATTAAGAGTACATACTCAAAAGTCAGGTTGCCAGTTTTCAAATCCCACCTATTCCATATATAGTTCCATAACCTGGGTAAGTTATTTAACTTTTCCATACCCCAGTTTTACTCATTTGTAAAATAGAGGTAATAATAATGACTTCTTGTTAGGGTTGTTGTGAAGATTAAATGAGTCAATATCTATAAATTAATGAAGTAAATTAGTGCAGTAAAATAATTTAACCTAGCAGGCACTATATGTTTTGTTGTAACTGTTATTACATTTTATATTCTAGATCAGTATTTACCAAATTTCCATAATGTTATGTATTACCTAGGAGTAGCTGTTAGAAATACAAATTACTTAATGATATTCCAGACTGGAAAATTATAATCTTTAAGACAAAGGTCTGGGAAACTGTATATTTAATAAATACCCAAGTAATTCATATCATCGAGGAAGTTTGGGAAAATTCCTTTATAGGGTTGATGTTCATCCTTTGCTGCACATCAGTTACATCTTTGTCTTTAAAAAAGGTACACAGATGAGAGGAGCCAGGGACCCTCTTACTATAATGATTCATCAAAAACTTTGTTGAAAAAAAAAAAAAAAAACTTTGTTGAAAGTTATTAATTCCGCAGCTCATTTCATTCATTCTCTTATTAGTTCATCTATACATTTATATATATTCTTTCATTTTTCAAACATTTACTGAACATCTCCTATACATCAGGCTCTGTAGTAAACGTGTGGGATGTAAAAATGAATAAAATAGTCTTGTCCTCAGGGAAGTTGCGAAGGGAAGTATACAGACAAATCTATAGAGAATTACAATTCACTGCAGGATATAAAATGCCACAGGATGCTAAAGGATCACAGACAGAAGATGAAGAGATAAAAGAGGGAAACATAGAAACAATTTGCTAGGCTTAAATGCAGATGGTGCTAAGTTATTTTCCAAGTATTACATATTTGCTTGCTCATAACACATTTAAAATGTAAATATATCACCTCTCATTTTGTAGGCTAGGAAACCAAGGTGGGGGCACATAGAGACTTGCCAGAGTTCACACAGAGAATCAAATGCTAGAGCTGGCATCAAAAACATTTTCTAAGTTCAGAACTCTTTCTACTGTATCATGTTGCTTGTCATACAATTATTTCTTTAGGAAATGTGCCTAGCCTTTTAGCGTTAAGAGAAGGCCCAGCTATTCTTCACCTTTTAGAAGCATGGTGGTTTCTCCAGCACATAGTTTTGTATATAATGTGAACCCAATAAATGCCACAAGAATGAAGGGAGTTAATATTCATTCACTCATTAAAAATCTTTATTGTACATCTATACTGTATTAGGAGGTGAAAACATTGTGTCTTCATGGATTTATAGATATGGAAGAGAATGAAATTTGAGAAACAGTCAAATATGTTATTCTCTCCTAGACTAGGTTTTCTTTCTGAAGTTCTTCAATTCCTATGACGTGATTTGTTGCAAACCATATTGAGAAGAAACTGTCAGCCTCTCTGTGGGGTACTCTCACTCTCAGGCCGGGGAAACAGGCCTGAGAATCAGAAAAAAATTAACCCCGGATAAAACATGGGGTTGCATAGCAGTGAGGGTGTATAGACCTTAATTATTTATCTTGCTAACTCTATTATTATCATTGTCTTCATGAAATATTATAAGATTCATACACACTTGCCTTTTTTTCTATATTTCAGTCATTCAGTTAACAAACATGAAGCACCTATCATATGCCAAAGCTTGGGTCTTATTCAAATCTGTATTTCAAAAGCCTATCACAACACTTTACATATAAATACTATGATTACCATTCATGCTGCTCAGTGATATTTCATTTCCTGTCTCCTTCCAGGTGTGGAATAGGCATATATCAAATAATTAGTCCTCCAGAAAGCCAGCATAAAAACTTAGTGTTTAAGCGAGGCAAAGTTTCTTTGACCAGCTGCAGTAAGAGAAAACACTGTTTTAACATTGTGTCAGAAAGGGGAAATCAATGGAGAATTTTTACAGGGTTTTGGGGCCTGAGCTAGGTGATTTTAAGTTGTGTCTTGCAAAATGTGAATTAGTTGAGATCAGGAAATATTTATGACATGATGGTTTTGCATGGTGGACACAACAAAGTGAAGGTCTTGAAGCCATTCTTGATAGTGGGATGTTAGTTTTGATCAATAAATTACTTGATTAGCACGCGTATCTCTCAGGGTCAAGTGTTTTCTGAAACAAGTAACACTGATTTTTGCTTGTTTTCTGTATTTAGTTAGGGACAGGAAATCACACCTAAACATGTGAATAGGAAATTCAGTTTACTGCATTTCTCATACTGCACTTCAGACTCACGTTATGGGCCTTGTGTTGGCCAATGAAACATGAGTCATGGTGACGTGTCATTTCTGGGTAGAAGTTTTAAGAGATGATGCGGGCCTGAACATATTCTTTTCCTGTTCTACCACAGTGTCTGGCATGGTGTAGCTAGTGAATGCTTCATCAGCCTGAGTCTCAGAGGGGAGGTGACATGACAGTGAACAGAGGTCCTAGTTATCCTGTCACCAACATGTAACTAGTGTAGGAAATAAACCTTTTTTTGGTCTGTTTGGAGTCAGTAATAGTGGTTATTTGTTCCTGCAGTAAGATCTAGTCTATTCCGAACAAAACAGAGTCTAGGTAAATATTTGGCTAATATTTAATATACAAATGAATGATTAATTCATTAAATCATCACTACATTAAACATGAACTCTTCTCAGGTTTTCCATTTAGATCTCATACAGATGTGCTCCATTTAATAAAATTTGATGTATGGAAATTTGAACTTAAAACAAATAAGGCCATAATTATTTACAAAATAAAACATCCCTCCTCACTTGAATTTGTTTAAAATAATAAATGCTTGACCTTCCATTTACATGTTTATGATATAAAGCAAAGCACAATACATATACCTCTAGATTTTTCTCCTCTCCTGTCTTCACCAAGGATATGCTGCAAATCTCTTGAATAGCTCCTCTTGTTTACAAGAAGGGTATTTTAAAGACAAATAACTATGTAGCAACTTTTGCTGCTGTGTAGGACATGGTGTTTTCTAGCTCAGTTCCATAGGTAGACTTTGGGGAGGGCAATTGGGGTAACTCATTCACAGAAGATTAAGTTCAGAATAAGGGGAAACTTTTATCTTCCCTCTTCTGGAAAAGCAATCCTAACATTTATAAGACATTATAATATTAAAGAAAATTACTACCATAATTACGTACCTTGCTAATGTCTGTATAATTCTAGAATGAATTAATAGTAATACTGCACTTAAAGATTGAGTGAAAATTCTGAGCATTATTCATGTCTCTGCCAACATTCTTTAGCTCTTCATGACATAACTAGTACAATAGTTTGTCATCTATAATTGTTTGCTGAATAGCTAAGCATACCTCATAATGGAAAAGAAAAGCTAGAGGAAAAGGAAAGGAAAAAGGAAAAGGAATAGTTTCGGTATCATCTTTTACTGTGCTTGGTACACACACTGTTTAGGAGTCTTGGGTGGGCCAATATGACTAAAAGAATGAGCTCACATGGGTTCATTTCTCTATAGTTCTGTATTTCTGGCTCTTAAAAATTATTACTGCATGAATTTAATTTACTTCTTGGTGTGAAATGGTCATCCAGTAAACCAAAGAATGCATCTATTATCCTCACAGCCCATTATGCCACTTTGTCCCACCGTGTCCCTCCAACCTCATCTCCATGTTTAGCACCCACAAATCACACATTTTCACTAAAATATTTTGCTGCAGTAATAAAGATAGTTGTTAAAGACCCTGAGAGAAATAGATCCTATACATTTATTGCATATAAAATATGAGTTGCAGACTTTATTACAGCCAAAATAAGCTATACAAAAGTAAAGACTTCCTGTAATATTAACAGAGTAATGTCACGCATGCTTCTTGCATTAAAACCTTAAATACCCTTAAGAAACTTGCCGTATGGGAAATGTAAACTTAGTAAATTCACTGTAAGGAGCTTACCTTGTGCAGTACCCTCACATCCACGTTTAACCACATGACCACACCCACATGAACTCTGTAAGATGTTGTAATTATCTTCTTTGCTTATAATTTGCTTTTAATTATATGTAAAACAAAACCCATTCTGAGGTATATGAAGTCATGTAATCATGTAGGCACCCTGCTTTTCCCATATACTTCATTGATTTTGAATCAAACTAAAAGACAGATTGACTCATTTATTTAGCATCATTTTTTACAGGTAAGGGAACACGTCCAGAGAGAGAATTATTTGAGGTCACAAAGAGGTTTTGTTATTTTAGTACTCCCGTATATTGGTTTTAATTTAAAATATTTTTTGAGAAACTTTCGCCTCCTCCATATTCCTGACAGGGCAACTTGTTCAGAGGTAGTTACAGTTATATGCCAAATTATCATAGCAATTCTGAGATGAAATACTTAGTAAATTTTTTCCTGAACACTCAGTTATTTTGGATACAGTCCTCACCAGTAAAATTATCCACCACATTGTACACTGCCTCCCCATGCTATAGTCGATATCTATCCTTAAAATTGGACACGTGGTCTTTTATACTTCGGAAGTATTTTTGTTTGCTTTGGTTTTCTTTCTTTTGTTTTTTGTTTTGTCTGGTGGGCCCAAAGAGAGAGCTCAGATGCTCCCATAGCCCAACTCTAGCTATAGGTAAGCCCAATAAGCAGGATGTAGAGAACTATACATTCAAGCCCATCTCCTTCACGGAGATTTGACAGGGTTTAAGCAGTGCTTTTACTAAAAAAGTTAGACAAGTATCCCTAAAAGGTAGAAAGACTGGGACTTGTGACTGCATCTGATGAATCTATTCCATTCCATCCCATTGTGTGATGATGATCATTCTCTTTGAATCTTGGATTAGAGCACTGGGGAATACTTGTGTGATTTAAAAAAAAGAGAGAGCACAGGAAACAAAAGAAAAATAGATAAATTGTGCATCAAAGGACACAATCAACAGAGTGAAAAAGCAACTTATGGAATGGGAAACAATATTTATAAATCATATATCTGATAAGGGGTTAATGTTCAGAATATATATTTTTAAAACTCCTACCACTCAACAACAACAAAAATAATAAAGAAGCCAAAGGCTGGGCCCTGCCGCGCACGCGCGCACTCAGACAGCTGGGGGTGTTAGTCCGGCTCTCGTGTGTGGTGCGCGACCCCGGTGCAACACTCTGGCACCGCCGCAGTGTGGGGCTCGCAGCGCACAGATACCGCGGGTGTGGGGCTGCACAGGCGCGGACGGCGTTGGCCTGAAGAAGACCTTAAGCGGTGCTCTAGTGGAGTGGATGGACTCTTCTGGCTGAGCGGACAGGCCCTGCCGTCGGAGATATGTGTAACACACCAACTTACTATGACCTAGGAAAGGCTGCCAAGGATGTCTTCAACAAAGGATATGGATTTGGCATGGTCAAAATAGATCTGAGAACCAAGTCATGTAGTGGAGTGGAATTTTCTACTTCTGGTCATGCTTACAATGATACAGGGAAAGCATCAGGCAACCTAGAGACCAAATACAAGATTTGTAACTATGGACTGACCTTCACCCAAAAGTGGAACACAGACAGTACTCTTGGGACAGAAATGTCTTTGGAGAATAGAATAAGTTGGCTGAAGGGTCAAAACTGACTCTTGATACCATATTTGTAGGGAACACAGGAAAGAAGAGTGGGAAATTGAAGGCCTCCTATAAACGGGATTCTTTCAGTCTTGGCAGTAATGTTGGTATCAGTTTTTCTGGACCAACCATCTATGGCTGGGCTGTGTTGGCCTTTGAAGGTTGGCTTGCTGGTTATCATATGAGTTTTGACACAGCCAAATCCAAACTGTCACAATAATTTCGCCCTGGGCTACAAGGTCACAGACTTCCAGCTGCACACTCATGTGAACAATGGCACTGAATTTGGAAGGTAGATCTACCAGAAGGTGAATGAGAAGATTGAAACATCAGTAAACCTCTTGTGGACCACTGGCAGTAACAACACACGTTTCAGCATCGCTGCTAAGTACAAGCTGGATTGTAGAACTTCTCTATCGGCTAAAGTGAATAATGCCAGCCTGATTGGCTGCGTTATACTCAGCCCCTTCAATCAGGAGTGAAACTGACCCTGTCAGCTCTAGTCCATGGAAAGACCTTCAATGCAGGAGGGCACAAGGTCAGGCTGGGATTTGAACTAGAAGCTTAATGTGGTTTTGTTTTGTTTTTTTACACCTTCAGAGTAATTTTTTTTTTTTAAATTTCTGCATGTCCATATCAAGTGAACTTTATTAGTAAACAATCATGATCCATTGCTATAAGAGGTGTCCGTGAATTCTGGAGTTCAAAGAGACCTCATCATTGTTTTTGTTTTTTTTTTTACTCACAAATAACCTGTGTATGTTTATTTTTTTTTCTTATTAGTCATCCATTTTATACACATCAGTGTATACATGTCAATCCCAATCTCTCAATTCATCACACCACAACCCCCAACCCCCGCCGCTTCCCCCCCTTGGTGTCCATACGTTCTCTACATCTGTGTCTCAATTTCTGCCCTGCAAACCGGTTCTACTGTACTATTTTTCTAGGTTCCACATATATGCATTAATATACGATATTTGTTTTTCTCTTTCTGACTTACTTTACTCTGTATGACATTCTCTAGAAGCATTCACATCTCTACAAATGACCCAATTTCGTTCCTTTATATGGCTGAGTAATATTCCATTGTATATATGTACCACATATTCTTTATCCATTCATCTGTTGATGGGCATTTAGGTTGCTTCCATGACCTGGCTATTGTAAGTAGTGCTGCAATGAACATTGGGGTGAATGTGTCTTTTTGAATTATGGTTTTCTCTGGGTATATGCCCAGGAGTGGGATTGCTAGGTCATATGGTAATTCTATTTTTAGTTCTTTAAGGAACCTCCATATTGTTCTCCATAGTGGCTGTATCAATTTACATTCTCACCAACAGTGCAAGATGGTTCCCTTTTCTCCACACCCACTCCAGCATTTGTTGTCTGTAGATTTTCTGATGATGCCCATTCTAACTGGTGTGAGTTGATACCTCATTGTAGTTTTGATTTGCATTTCTCTAATAATTAGTGATGTTGAGCAGCTTTTCATGTGCTTTCTTGGTCATCTGTATGTCTTCTTTGGAGAAATGTCTATTTAGGTCTTCTGCCCATTTTTGGATTGGGTTGTTTTTTTTTTTTTAATATTGAGCTACATGAGCTGTTTATATATTTTGGAGATTAATCCTTTGTATGATGATTCATTTGCAAATATTTTCTCCCATTCTGAGGGTTGTCTTTTCGTCTTGTTTATGGTTTCCTTTGCTGTGCAAAAGCTTTTAAGTTTCATTAGGTCACATTTGTTTATTTTTATTTCCATTACTCTAGGAGGTGAATCAAAAAAGATCTTGCTGTGATTTATGTCAAAGAGTGTTCTTCCTATGTTTTCCTCTAAGAGTTTTATACCACTTCGTCTTACATTTAGGTCTCGAATCCATTTTGAGTTTATTTTTGTGTATGGTGTTAGGGAGTGTTCTAATTTCATTCTTTTACATGTAGCTGTCCCATTTTTCCAGCACCACTTATTGAAGAGGATGTCTTTTCTCCACTATATATCCGTGCATCCTTTGTCATAGATTAGTTGACCATAGGTGCATGGGTTTATCTCTGGGCTTTCTATCCTGTTCCATTGATGTATATTTCTATTTTTGTGCCAGTACCATATTGTATGGATTACTGTAGCTTTGTAGTATAGTCTGAAGTCAGGGAGTCTGATTCCTCCAGCTCCGTTTTTTTCCCTCAAGACTGCTTTGGCTATTCAGGGTCTTCTGTGTCTCCATACAAATTTTAATATTTTTTGTTCTAGTTCTGTAAAAAAATGCCATTGGTAATTTGATAAGGATTGCATTGAATCTGTAGATTGCTTTGGGTAGTATAGTCATTTTCACAATATTGATTCTTCCAACCCAAGAACATGGTATACCTCTCCATCTGTTGGTATCATCTTTAATTTCTTTCATCAGTATCTTATACTTTTCTGCATACAGGTCTTTTGTTTCCCTAGGTAGGTTTATTCCTAGGTATTTTATTCTTTTTGTTGCAATGGCAGATGGGAGTGTTTCCTTAATTTCTCTTTCAGATTTTTCATCATTAGTGTATAGGAATGCAAGAGATTTTGGTGCATTAATTTTGTATCCTGCAACTTTACCAGATTTATTGATTACCTCTAGTAGTCTTCTGGTGGCATCTTTAGGATTCTCTATGTATAGTATCATGTCATCTGCAAACAGTGACGGTTGTACTTCTTCTTTTCCAATTTGTATTCCTTTTATTTCTTTTTCTTCTCTGATTGCCGTGGCTAGGACTTCCAAAACTATGTTGAATAATAGTGGTGAGAGTGGGCAACCTGTCTTGTTCCTGATCTTAGAGGAAACGCTTTCAGTTTTTCACCGTTGAGTATGATGTTTGCTGTGGGCTTGTCTCTGCACTTCCTGGACTTGGGTGGCTATTTCCTTTCCCATGTTAGGGAAGTTTTCAACTATAATCTCTTCAAATATTTTCTCAGGTCCTTTCTCTCTCTCTTCTCCTTCTGGGACCCCTATAATGTGAATGTTGTTGTGTTTAATGTCCCAGAGGTCTCTTAGGCTGTCTTCATTTCTTTTCATTCTTTTTTCTTTAGTCTGTTCTGCAGCAGTGAATTACACCATTCTGTCTTCCAGGTCACTTATCCATTCTTCTGCCTCAGTTATTCTGCTATTGATTCTTTCTACTGTGTTTTTCATTTCAGTTATTATATTGCTCATCTCTGTTTGTCTGTTCTTTAATTCTTCTAGGCCTTTGTTAAATATTCCTTGCATCTTCTTGATCTTTGCCTCCATTCGTTTTCCGAAGTCTTGGCGCATCTTCACTATCATTATTCTGAATTCTTTTTTCTGGAAGATTTCCTATCTCCATTTCATTTAGTTGTTTTTCTGGGGTTTTATCTTGTTCCTTCATCTGGTACATAGCCCTCTGCCTTTTCATCTTGTCTATATTTCTGTGAATGTGTTTTTTGTTCCACAGGCTGCAGGATTGTAATTCTTCTTAACGTGGTTTTGAGTAAAGCATCAGCTTTGTCCCTGGAGGTGAAGAGAAATGAACCCACTATGTTTTGGCCTTAAAATTCTTCTGTGAAATTGCAAAAGTGTGAACTTTTTATTCTTCCAAAGAATTGTAATCCTCCCCACACTGAAGTCTAGATATCGAGTCCATCCTAAGGGAGGTGTGCTTGAAGTCATGCCCGGAAGTTGTCACATTCGTGCCACATTTCAGTTCAGTTCCGCAGTGTTATTTTCCATGTGTTGCTCAGCAATGGTGTAGTGTCATGTTACAAAGGAGATGACCCGACTCTCCAGTTGTTCATTACGTCCTGCATATCCCACACCACTTTTTCAGGACCTTGTAGTATATAGGTCTCTTTGTGGTCATGGAATCTTTGGTTTTGCATCAGAGTAAAATAAAATAAACCGATCATATTTGGAATATATTAAAAAAAAAGAAGCAAAAGACTTTAATAGACATTTCTCCAAAGAAGATATACAAATGGCCAAAAAACACAGGGAAAGATGCTTAATATCACTAACCATTAGGGAAATGGAAATCAGCACCACAATGAGATACCACCTCATATCCGTAAGGATGGCTACCATCAAAAACAGAAAATAAAAAATGGTGAGGATATGAAGAAAGTTGAAACCTTGTACACTGTTGGTGAGAATGTTAAATGGTACATCTACTATGGAAAACAGTACAGCAGTTTCTCAAAAATTAAAAATAGAATTACCATATGATCCAGCAATCCCACTTTTCGGTATGTACACAAAATAATTGAAAGAAGAGTCTTGAAGAAATATTTGTACACTTATATAGTCATTGCAGAATTAGTCACAATAGCCAAAAGTTGGAAACAACCTAATTGTCCAGCAATGGATGAATGGATAAACAAGACATGGTAAATACAAATAATAGAATACAGTAAGTCCCCTACATATGAACGAGTTCCTTCTGAGAGTGAGTTTGTAAGTCTAACTTGTTTTTAAGTCCAACAGAGTTAGTCTAGGTACCCAACTAACACAATTGGCTATAGGGTACTGTACTGTAATAAGTTTATAATACTTTTCACACAAATAATACATAAAAAACAAACACAAAAAATAAAGGAAACATTTTTAATCCTACAGTACAGTACCTTGAAAAGTACAGTGTACAGTACAACAGCTGGCATACAGGGGCTGGCGTTGAGTGAACAGGCAAGAAGAGTTACTGACTGGAGGAGGGAGAGGAGGTGGGAGATGGTAGAGCTGAAGGATCACCAGCAGTAGGAGATGGAGGGCAAGCTCTAGTTTCATTCACACCTAATGTTGACAGCACAGGTTCTGGTTCCTTGCTAGGTTCAATTCTCTCTATGCTCTTGGAAAAATGATCCAGTGATGTCTGGGTAGTTGCTCTTTTTTTCTCATCATAGATGATGCGGTAGCACTGGACTGCATACTGAACGGCTACTGCAACCTTCGTGTACCGTTCTACATTCAGATCCTATGCCTCCTCAAATAAAGAAAATCCCCTTGCCATTTCCTGCATCGTGAATCTCTTTAGCTCTTCAGTTACTTCTTCCTCTTGTCTCTCTTCATCCTTTCTCTGGGGCTCCACTTCCATCAGGTCTTCATTAGTAAGCTCCTCGTGTTGCACAGCAAGGAGTTCAATGAAGTCGTCCTCTTGCAGATCTAGTTCGAAATAAAGATACTGTACTACTGTACTCTGTACAGTACTGTAAAGTACACAAAAGCACAACCACTTGTAGAGGATGCATGCACATGACAATGTATGCCAGACACGTGAACTACTTTATATGATTGGACATGCAAAGGCATGTTTGCATCTTTGAAAGTTTGTGACTTGAAGGTTCATATGTAGGGGAGTTACTGTATTATTCAGGTTTAAAAAAGAAAGAAATCCTGTCACATGCCAGAACATAGATAAACCTTGAGGACAGTATGCTTAGTAAAATAAGTTAATCACAAAAGACAAATACTGTGTGATTCTACTTACATGAGGTACCTAGAGTAGTCAAAATCCAACCCAGAAAGTAGAAAGGTGGTTGCCAGGGGCTGGGCAGAGGGAAGAATGGGGAGTTGTTTAATAGTTACAGTGTTTCAGTTTTGCAAGATGAAGAGTTCTGGACACTGCACAGCAATATGAATGTACTGTACTTAATGCTACTGCATTGTATACTTAAAAATGGTTAAGATGGCAAATTGTATTTTACCCCAATGTTACCACAATTAAAAACAAAAAATAAAAGAAACAGCAGGGCTTCCCTGGTGGCACAGTGGTTGAGAGTCTGCCTGCCGATGCAGGGGACGCGGGTTCGTGCCCCGGTCCGGGAAGATCCCACATGCCATGGAGTGGCTGGGTCCGTGGCCATGGCCGCTGAGCCTGCGCGTCCGGAGCCTGTGCTCCGCAATGGGAGAGGCCACAGCAGTGAGAGGCCCACATACCACAAAAAAAAAAGAAAAAAAGAAAAGAAACAACAGAAAATACGTTGGTGAAACCGTAAGTTCTTTGGATAATCAGTCTGATAGGTTTTCCCCCTTTAGCCTTCATTTTTTTGAATTTGGAGCTTAAGCTTCATTGCATATAGTTACTTGGCATTAAATGAGCCCTCTCTACACAATGTGTAGTCCAGTACTGTTAAGGCACCTGAAAAGAGATTAGTTATCCTTAAACCAAACAATATTCCAAAGAAAGCTCTACCTTCACCAAGCTGTTCTGTGAAGATTGATGGATTTCCGTATATTAGTTTTCTATGCTATGTAACAAGTCGTCACAGACTTGGTGACTTAGAACAATATGCATTTATTATCTCAAAGATTCTCTGGGTGGAGTATCTGGGCACAGCTTAGTTGGGTCCGCTGCAAGGCTGCAGTCAAGATATCAGCCAGGACTGGGTTCTCATTTGGAGGATCGATGGGGAAAGATGAACTTCCAAGATCACTCAGGTTGCTGGCAGAATTCATTTCCTTGTGACCATACAGCTCATATAAGCTTGATCCTTCAAAGTCAGTAAGGAAAGCAGTTGGGGGCAAGATAAAGTCTTATATAGCATGACTTAATCAGGGGAGTGACATCTAATCACTTTTGTCATATTCTGTTGATAGAAGCAAGTCACAGGTCTCTTTCACAATCAAGGGAGTGGAGGATAATACAAGGGCAGGAACACAGTGGTTGGAGTTGTAAAGTCTGTTCATCACATTTCTCTATCGATATTTTTCTCTTATATCGTTGACAGTGTAAAGAGTGAATAACCTGTCTTGATTAGGTTGAAAGGTGCCTGTAACTGATCTCTTGCTGACCTTGGGGATTTAAGCGTGTCCATTTCCTTGTTTCTACTTCCAGTGTACAACATTTTAAAACTCTCCTTCTGAAGTTTGGGCCTTTGAATAATCCGCAAAGCTGCTGCTTATTTTCTTTAGCAGTCTATATTAAACGCAGAACACTGGTTGTTAGAAAACTAATGATCTGTTCTCCGTTTCAGCTTTCCACGTCAGATGACAAACTTCAATCTCTAATATGAATTTACATTAATTAATAAGCTAGACTCAAATGTTTTCTTGGAAATAATTAGAGATTAAAAAAAATCTTAGTTTAACTTTTTTTCTTGTTATAACATACCACCATACTTCAATTCCTTGGAACCAAAATGTGTATTGTGTGTGTGTATGTGAGTGTATGTGTACAGAAATGTGGATTTATGACAACTTTTTGGTAAGCTCAGAAAAGGTCTTCCTCTGTTTTCCCAAATAGTCTCAGTAAGTGCTCTGGGCAAAATTCAAGTCTTTACATTTCTTCTCTCATACATATTTACTACAAGCTTCTACTTACCAGACATTTCTGGACCATTTAAAATGCAATGGTTATGTGTAACTATCTGTGTACCTTTTTTCAGTTCTAACTCAAGAGATGAGTGCTGATATATTTGCTCTCTAATACAGAATACCTTTTTATAAAGGCATCTTATCTATTTCTAGCTAGAATGTCACCAGAAATAAATGCTTTTGAAACACTTTCCAACAAATTGTATTAGGATTTTAAAACAGACTGATGAAACTCACTTTGTTATCCAAATAATCAATACTGAGGACCACACTTTCAGTAGAAGTGATCCCCTTGTGTGTACCCGTAACTCAGAAGTTAATCTGTTCTACTTTCATGGTAGAACCAGATGTGAATTTTGTCAATTTCTGATTTCCTTCTGTTTCTTAATTCCAACGGATATCTGATAAAATTTTCACATGGACCTTCAACATATTGTTTGCCTCCGGTTTATATGTGACTTTTTTTTAAAGAGGTGAGGCTATAAAAGCTGATTTAGCTATTTTCTATTGAACGGCAACTAAAGGTTGTCATGCTGCATCACAGACACATGTTGTTTCATTTCATCTGAGAAGAGGTGTGGATTTTATGAGCTAGATTTTTTTAAAATTTCTTTAATAGTTAAGGAAGGGAGGTTCTAATATTTTAGGAAATTTATACAAGATTATATGATTGTTTGGATAGTGGTTCTGGGATTTGAATCTAAACCTATCTAACCTCATACTCCAATGAGATAGGCTCAGATGTAGTGAGCAACAGATTGAGAGGGCAGGGCAGCAGAGCAGGCCCTGCACAGGATAGAGGATGTAAAAGCAGAAAGTAGTTGCGTTCCCCAAGCCCCTCCAACAGAAGAGATGTCTACCTCAAGATTATCAACCCTTTTCAGACAGACCACTGGTCATTTTATAGGCATCACTGTAGGAGCTAAGCCTTACATCTACCCTCCTCGCACCATCTCCAATGTGGCAACTGGCTACACAAAACACAAGGGGAGCGATCTGGAGACATACCAGTAGATAAGGTTTTAACAAGTTCAGATCAGCTCCTACCTCTATCCTCTATGACTTACATTCTCCTGAATTTAAAGCCTCTTTATTTTCAAATAACTTGCTGTTTTGAATTAATTTGATTTTCTAATATTTTGGTCTTCTAAGCCACCATGATTAAGAAGAGAAGTAGCCATAAAATAGAACAACTAGTTCTGATGTGATTGACCAGCACTATGAAAAGGACAGGCTGAAAATTAAGAGTGAATGGAGTTGAGCATTTTGTGTCCTAAGCCCACAGATCCATTTAAAAATTCCAACTTTGTATTTCATGTCAGATAAACAATTTCTTATGCATTGAGGAAAAATTGTGTGTGGGTGTTCACAGGGGGACAGGTATGAAATTAAATCTCTGAGAGCTTACTGTTCAATAGAAACTATGCATATACTATAGCAGCAATTAATTTCACACTAACTCTACAATACATTTAATATCAGCCCCATTTTATAGAAAATGATACTGATGTTCAGGGAAGTTAAATGCATGTTCCAGGCCATAGAGGTGGCGAGTAGCACATCTCATTCCTAATTCGGTACTCTTTCCCTTACAGGTATTAACCAGTTGTGGTGATCATACGTACAATATTAAGATCGGATTTTAACACAGGTTCCTTCAAACATGCAAATAGATAAAACTATCTAAAACACTGTGTAAAAGTAAATGTATGCTTCCAAGGAGACTCTACTCAACTTAGATTTACCAATTAGTATGCAATTTCAACCTAATTAAAACATGTTGTCATGCAAGTAGAATAATATTTTAAATCATTTATTAATAATTAACATTATACTTTATCTCTCTTGAGGATTCTGTTACTTAGTCAGTAAAGTTAAAGTTTTTAAAGTTTAGATGCTATTAAGAGATACATATGTAAAACTGGAACTTCCTCAATACCCCTGAGCTCCTCTGACTGGGACAGATGTCACCCCAAGGTCATCAACCCATTTCAAACAGACCACTTGTCATTTCATAGTCATCTGCATATAATCCAGCATCACATTCACCCTCCCCATAATCAGGAGATTGGAGTGGGGTGTCTTTATTGCTGCTACAACTCCAGCTTCCTTTTGGTCACAAATATCCATTCACTCCATTTCCCCATGTGAAAAACACTAAATTCCTCTTCAAAACATCCCCACAGTCCCATTTTTACATGGCATCAGGCTCAACCAGGTCCAGATGCAGTGCCTATGGATCTGGAGAGCTAGATAAATTGTCTGCACCCCTCCCATCACATGCACCCAACATGTGATGGTAGAAAAGGGCAGGATAACCCAATAAACACCCCTAACTCGAAATGGAAAGAAAAGGAGGCAAATAGAAGTTATGAGTCTACAGCAATTCTGAGATCCTAACGAGCAAATATTGCCAGAATCCTGTACCCTGGGGATAGGAAATGTACCTTGACTAAGCTTCCGTTCAGTTCAGTCGATTGTTCTCTCTAGCTCTTGACTCCACTCTCTGGGATTTTCTCCTTTGCATCATTCTCCTTGGCCATTTTTGAAAAGGGCATCGAGCAGATTTCTTGGTCAGCTTCCTGTTGAATGTCTTTTAATATCTCAAAAATCTCATATTCTTTTAGTGCAGGCAGGAGGAGGTGCCTTTGCTAGTACAACTCTCTTGAAACATTCTGAATTTCTATGTATTTGATTCCGGTCAAATCCATGTGCCAAATGTCACCTCTAAAATAGTTTTACAAAATACCTCTCTCTCTCTCCTTAGTTACTAGAGGTTTGTATACATCAGGATTCTGTGGGCTTATGACCCTACATTTCCTAGGAGTCTTGTTGGCTTAGAAGATCTACTAGATGTATCTTACACCTTTCAGAGGTTTTAACAAAGAATGTCACAGCCACAGGCTTGATTTAGTCTTTGCTCTGAGATCATGTCTTACTGTAATGCTCAGAGTGAGTAGTTGTCCTTTATCTGAGGCTGTTCTTCAGTGGACTGTCAAAGAAAGATTACACTGGACAAAGTTAAAAAAAACAGGAAGCCTTAGTTAAGATTATTGCCGCAGAGGAAAGAGACTGAACTCAAGGTGAATGTATTTTTAAGTGCTGAGGTGAGTGATCTAGTGGAAAAGGACTAGAGGACATTAAGGAAGGAGATTGGTCAGTGGGATGTGCCATCACATTCAGTTGTTCCTGAGTTTGCAGATGTTTTTCTCTATGATTAGGCCATCTGTGTTTGCTAACTGATGCCCCTTGAAGACACTATCCTACCTTTCCACTGGGACTGGGAGGTAGGAGCACTCTCATCCTTGATGACTGTATTTCAAAGGGGTGGCTCCCAGGTCTTTTTTTTTTTTTTTTAATGGATTTACATTTTTATTAGGCTTACAAAAATTCAATCTAATGTTGTCTTTAGGTACACATTTACTGAATAAAATCAAATATATATTATCTTCATAATAACTTTTTTAAAAAATGTAACGGACTTATTTAAGTTCCTTCCATGGTTCACCATAATTTAGGTAGAGAAAATTCTATTTTTAAAAATGAATGAATTATGTATTTATTTATTTTAACATCTTTATTGGAGTATAATTGCTTTACATAAGAAAAACCTTTTTGTATTGTAAAACTGGCAAGAGGCTGGGAGAATATTTACCTCTCAAAAGGGCAGAGAAAGAGTTTACAATAGAAAGTTTTCTGAAGTAAATGCCCTAAGATAAGGGAGGCAGGGGACCTACCATCGGAAGAAAGCTGAGGGGAAGATTACAGCCATCTTGGTTAGGATACACCTTTAATTTGAAGACCGACAGTTCCTTTCTCCAGCCATGCAATCTTTGAGCTCTCTATTCTAAGTTTCGCTTGCCAACTGGCTAGTTTTTGTTTTATTTTGTTCTTTAATGAGCTCATCACTTTCTTGTAGTATCTTAAGTAACTCATACATTCAACATTTTGCCTCAAAATTTTATTTTCTCTCTTTTAAATAACTGTAACTAAAATTTTACCGAAAGTCTTGCCACTATTACAGGGCTCATTCTTCCAGCTTCCCGTAAGAGAGTCTCTTTGCTGCCTCCCACCTAATTCCAAATAAAACCGCACATATTTTAGTTTTTCCCATTTGTGTTGTTTTGTTTTGTTTTATGGTATCATCCCATCACCAATTTTTCATAGTCATATTTTCCTACATAAAAATCTGTGGCATACAGCATTAAGTGTTTTTCTTGCCCATGGTCTTTGGGTCAGCTTGTGGGCTCAACTGAAGGGTATTAAGATGCCAGGGAAAACTTCTCATGACAAGGGCAGAAGCACAAAAGAGAAAGCCAAAAACTGAAGCATATTTTAAACCTCCTGTGTCATCAGTTCACTAATACAGTATTCCACTTGCCAAAGCAATTTACATGGCCACGCCTAAAGTCAAGGGGAAAGGAGGAATACTCTATCCAGTATGGATAAGGGGAAAAGGAACTGAACAATGAACACGAGCAAGGACTTACTCTACAACAGCTACTTTTGTTTTGTCTTTTCTTAAATTTTTAAATGAGAGAAAAATGTATGTTTCACAGGGCTGCTGTAGGAATTATACAAAATAGCATAAGTGAAACATCTAATAAGTTTACTGGCATATGTAGAAATTTCTTAAATTTTAGTTTCTTTGTACTAAGTTAAATATCATTCATCAAGGAAAAAAATGGACACTTTACATCTTATATTTATACATAGAATATTATTTTTTTCTTCAACTGGTGTCTCCCTTTTCCCTTTAAAAATATAATTCACTTTAGTAAATTTGTCACAAAGTGTTTTAGTCTCAAATAATGTGTGGTTTTACAGGTTAAATTTTTATTAGAATCCCTTCAGATATTCTAATTCTATTCTAAGTCAGTTACAACCCAAGATCCAGAATGAGACGTTTTCCCCCCTAGGAACATATTTAAAAGAATGGCTGGAGAAGAGCCTTTTGTGGGTCAGGACAGTCTTGATGAATATTCCCACCAATAATTAATTCCTGATTCACAGAATTAGGAAGGTTATGAATCTCCACTTGGTACAATTTAATCACTTGAACTTAATTTGTGTGAATTTAGCTGGAGAAAAACTGGACTAATTTCAGACTGGTAAGCAGATGGCCAGTTTTCCTCTGCTTACTATTCCCTCAGTTCCCTTCCTCCTTCAGTTTTCATCTACTATCTCACAAGTGTTTTTAGGACTATTCCCTGGAGGTTCATAGAATGAGTGATATTCTCTGTGGCTACTCACTCTGCTTAGATAGAAAATATTCCAGGAGAAAAAGAGAAAAATATATTGGCCCTTTATGAAACTGCCTTTGTCTGCAGTAGTAGGCTCTATCTGGCAACATTAAATACATTATTTATTGCTGTCCTTAAGATTTTCTTGAAACAGCAAAAGATATATTTAAATTGAAATTAAAATAAATATGCTGCATAATTGCTTTAGACTTTGATGTCTTAGCATTTGTATATAAATTTTAATTTATATAAATATGTAACTAAACATAAAGTTGTAGCAGTGAATAAGAGTATGAAATTTGGAGTTAGATTAAATGGGGCTTGAGTTCCAGATGTCTGACTCTGGAAACCAGATAGTCTATGTGAATTTCAGTATTTGCATTTGTTAAACGGGTTTAACTCTAGCACATCCTTGCATGACTACTTCAGGGGTTAAGTGAAATAACTCAAATATTGCATATATTGCCTGGGAGAACTAAATGAGATAGGCATGTAATATGCACAGTACATGACAATTAGTAAGGACTAAAAATATATATATATACTCATGTTTATACTATATCCATGCGTATTATATATAATAGGTATTAAATGTTTTACCATAACTTTACTAATGTGATATAAACACTTACCCATTAATATTCTTCAAACAGGTAATAATTAGCAAGTCTCTGAATTAAAATAGGAATAGACAAATTTCTCCTGCAAAGGCCCAGTCAGTGTATATGTCCTGCTTTGTGGGACATATACACTCTATCACAGCTTCTCAATTCCATTGTTGTAGCAGCCTAGAAACCATGGACCATATGTAAATGAATGAGCTGTGGCTGTGTTCCAAAAAAGCTTTATGAACATTGAAATTTAAATTTTATCTATTTTTCACATCATGAAATATTTAGTTTTTTTATATTTTTGAAACGAATTAAAAATATAAAAGCCATTTGCAGCTCCATAGCTGTACAAAAAGAGGTGGTGGGTCAACCTTGGCCCATGTGCTATAGCTTACCTACTACTGAATTAAGACACTGTACCAGCATTGACACTCCTCTTCTCCCTCTTACAGTTTTTTTTTAATTTACTTAATTTTTGATTTGTTTAAGTTTTAGTTTAGTTTAGTTTAGTTTTAAATCATGTAACTAAAGAATTCTCACAGGAAGGCCATACTAATTCTATTTACTAAATGGATATTACTTATCTGTGCTCTTTTCCCACAAATTATTTTTTATTTTATTTATTTATTTTTTTTTGCGGTATGCGGGCCTCTCACTGTTGTGGCCTCTCCCGTTGCGGAGCGCAGGCTCAGCGGCCATGGCTCACGGGCCCAGCTGCTCCGCGGCATGTAGGATCTTCCCGGACCGGGGCTCGAACCCGTGTCCCCTGCATTGGCAGGCGGACTCTAAACCACTGCGCCACCAGGGAAGCCCACAAATTATATTTTTTTAGTATTAGTTTGACATGGAAAGCAATTATTAGTTGGATAAAAATAGATCTTTAACAATTATATA
Source organism: Lagenorhynchus albirostris (assembly GCF_949774975.1). Taxonomy (NCBI): domain Eukaryota; kingdom Metazoa; phylum Chordata; class Mammalia; order Artiodactyla; family Delphinidae; genus Lagenorhynchus; species Lagenorhynchus albirostris. The sequence continues at coordinate 73,618,684 of NC_083101.1, read as the reverse complement.
TGTGCTTATGCTTGTACTTGATAAACCTTCCTATTATTTCTAATACAGTTTCTGGTTTTCAGTATTTCTACTACCTTGGGTTTTTTGTTTGTTTTGTTTCTGAGTAAATAAGATAACTATTATCACTGAAAGGAGATATTTAAATAAGTAGAAATAAGTAGAGCACAAAACAAAAGGCCTAAGAAATCAAATAAATCACTATAAAAACTGCTCTAAAATGTTTAATTTCATCACTTTTTATATTATGGCATAACCATTGTTTGAGAGGCTTACTCAGGTCTGCAAAACTCAATAATGATTTTTATTTTAGTTGAATCGAGTAGTTAATAATCTGATAGGCAACCTACTATCTAAGATAGCACAACTTCCCAAGTTTTACCATGATCACAGAAAAGTCAAAGCATCAGTTAACCATCTTCAATTTACATGCGCCCTTCCTGTGATGGTTAATTTTATGTCAGCTTGACTGGGCTAAGGGATGCCCAGATAATACTTTATTTCTGGGTGTGTTTGTGAGGGTATTTCCAGAAGAGAGTACCATTTGATTTAGTAGACTGAATAAAGAAGATCTGCCCTCAGCAATGTGGGTGGTAGCATCAGTCTGTTGAGGGCCTGAATGGAAAAAAGAAAACATGAAAGAAGGAAGGGTGAATCCCCTCTCTTTTTCCTTGAGCTGGGATGTCATCCATCTTCTCCTGCCTCCAAGCACAGGAGCTCCTGCTTCTCAGCTCTTCAGACTTAGGCTGAATTACACCACCAGCCTTCCTGCTTCTCCAGCTCATTGTGTGTCTACTCCTTTAGAAAAGTTCCCAGAACTTCCTTTTGATTCTAACTGAAACATTCTTCATCTAATTATTATTAAATGCCATTTTTCCCCAATGTGTCTCAGTGGAAACTAGAAATATTTTCACCACTGGCTTAAAAAGTTAGTGAATCAGGGCTTTAAAAGGGCAGAAAATGCACAGATGCACAATAAAAGTTTAAAGGGCAGGCCCTGACATTTTTGGAATACCCTTAGTGAATATTAAATAATAGAATTCTAAAGCTAGTACTAACTCAGGTTCAGTGCTTCCTTCTCTGTTGTGACTGTTGACTCTGCAGAACTCCCAGCTTTTCTTCATTCTGAGCAACACTGAAATGTGATGTTACTGCCACAGACTCTTCCTGTTTACTCTTTAAATTGTTTCAAATATTTTAAAGACTGAATTGGATTCTCCATGCAGCAATCTCATTGCTGCATTCTCTTGCATATCCAAGGACTCAAAGCACAGGTAAATAAAGCACAAATATAATGAAAAATGTTTTCTTTGATTTTATAGACTGGAGGTAAAGCAAGGGTAGAGAAAAGTTAAGGGAAGTGAACAAATTATACAGAAAGTTTTCATTATCTCCAAATTAAAAGATTCTTTATATTTACACTAAAATATGCAGAATAAAAATCAGACTGAGTACAGTTAAACATTTATGGTCTTCTTTTGTCTAAAATATTTCATAAAATCTGGAAATTTGAACAACTGATACTCAAACCTTTTCTTAACAAATTATGAAAATGTCTTAGTGCTTTACCTTTCTAGACTTAATATTGCTTTAGGAGAAACCCTTGGAATTTTTTTGATATTTACTATAAAGACATTTTGAATACAATATTTTTTAAGTTACACTTCTGTCTCTAATTAAAGACACTTGGGAAAAATTTCAGTATCTTGAGGCAGGAATGCATATACATATATATATATAAAATATATATTTACGATATATATTTACAATATACATTTAAATATATATTTATATTTACAGTATATATTTATAATATATTTTATATATTTATATTATATAAATAAGTTATATACATATAATTTATTTTTATCTAATGGGTTGGTCCATGGAATTATGGAACTTATAAATCATGTTAGACTTTGTGTTATGCTGCTTTTTCATGTTTGCTGCCAGAAAGCTCAGAGCAAAATTTGTAGATCGTTTCCATTAAGTACATAGGACTTCATAGGATCCTATGGATTCTATGAGATGAGGATCCATAGGATGAGGTCATAGGATGTCATAGGATGAGGTTTCTTGCCTCCTTCCCTTCCAAAGAAGATATTGAAGGAAATACAGAAGTGAACTGGTTAAGTTTTTCCTTATCTGTACACTGATAAATAGAGATGAAAAAGTAGACTCTCTCCAGCCAGTGAAGAAATGTCCTCCAAAGTTCCTTTGGCAGATGCTAACCAAGGCTTTATTTTCAGGGATGGGAAGTTCAGAAGCTTAGAAAAAAAATTCATTTCATTACGTAAAAAAATTCAGCTCTTTTCAGTTTTTATATCAAACTTCATTGAAAACTCAAGGCATGTCATTGAAAGCTTTGAGTATTTGGAATGTCTTTTATTTTCTTTTTCCCAGTTAATCAATTATGATTATTTTTGAGATTTAAGTGGTGATTTACAAAGATAGACTTTATTAAGTTGTGCTATTTTGGGATATATGAGCATCCAAAAAGTTAAAGAAACGACAAAGAAATAAAAATTAATAATATAGGAAATTTTCTGATGAATTTTAATTTTCAAAGGAAAAGAATAGCTATCAAAGCAGGCACATACAATCTTAGTAAAATGCAGAAGATTGTCACAATGAAAGCATAGTGAAAGGAATGCTAGCATATAAATCAGCATTTGTTAAAATGAAGTGTTGGGAGATACCTAATATATGGTATATAGTAGATGCATTTGGGAGTACTGGGCTTAGCTCTGTTTCTTGGCTAAAATAATAATAAAAAAAATTAGTTGGTAGATAGCACATTTCCATATAGGCATATATGGCTTAGAAAACTGATTTAAGGTTTAACTTCTTAGTTTATAAGGACTTTATTTTACAAACTTAGAATTTTATTTTTTAATCGAAATATAGTTGATTTACAATGTTTTGTTGATTTCTGCTGTACAGCAAAGTGATTCAGATATATATACACATTTTATTGAATATTCTTTTCCATTATGGTTTACCTCAGGATATTGAATATAGTTCCATGTGCTATACAGCAATACGTTGTTTTTTATCCATTCTATATGTAAAAGTTTGCATCTACTAACCCCAAACTCCCAGTCCATGTCTCCCCACTTCCCCTCCCCCTTGGAAACTACAACTCTGTTCTCTATGTCAGTGAGTCTGTTTCTGTTTCATAGCTAGATTCATTTGCGAAATATTTTAGATTTCACATATAAGTGATAGCATATGGTATTTGTCTTCCTCTTTCTGACTTACCCACTTACTATGATAACCTCTAGTTGCATCCATGTTGCTGCAAATGGCATTATTTTGTTCTTTTTTATGGCTGAGTAATATTCCATTGTATATATGTACACATCTTATTTATCCATTCATTTGTTGATGGACATTTAGGTTGTTTGCATGTCTTGGCTATTGTGAATAGTGCTGCTATGAACATAGGGGTGCATGTATCTTTTTGAATTATGGTTTTTTCCAGATGTATGCTCAGGAGTGGGAATGCTGGATCATATAGTAATTCTATTTTTAGTTTTTTGAGTAACCACCATACTATTTTCCATAGTGGCTGCACCAACTTACATTCCCACCGACAGTGGAGGGTTCCCTTTTCTCCATATCCTCTCCAGTGTTTGTTATTTGTAGACTTTTTAAAGATGGCCATTCTGACTGGTGTGAGGTGGTACCTCATTGTAGTTTTGATTTGCATTTCTCTAATAATTAGTGCTGTTGAGCTCTTTTCATGTGCCTATTGGTCATCTGTATTTCTTCTTTGGAGAAATGTCTAGGTCTTCTGCCCATTTTTCAATTGGGTTGATTTTTTGTTGTTGAGTTGTATAAGCTGTTTGTATATTTTGGAAATTAAGCCCTTGTCGTTTGCATGGTTTGCAAATATTTTCTCCCATTCTGTAGTGTTTTTTTGTCTTGTTTATGGTTTCCTTTGCTGTGCAAAAGCTTGTACGTTTGATTAGGCCCCATTTGTTTATTTTTGTTTTTATTTCTATTGCCTTGGGAGACTGACCTAAGAAAACATTGGTATGATTTATGTCAGAGAATGTTTTGCGTATGATCTCTTCTAGGAGTTTTCGGGTGTCATGTCTTATGTTTAAGTCTTTAAGCCATATTGAGTTTATTTTTGTGCACGCTGTGAGGGTGTGTTCTTATTTCACTGATTTATATGCGGCTGTCCAACTTTCCAGGCACCACTTGCTGAAGATACTGTCTTTTTCTCCATGTATATTCTTGTCTCCTTTGTCGAAGAGTAGTTGACCGTAGGTGTGTGGGCTTATCTCTGGGCTCTTTATTCTGTTCCATTGATCCATATGTCTGTGTTTGTGCTAGCACAACAGTTGCGATTACTGAAGCTCTGTAGTATTGTACAGACTTACTTAGAATTTTAGTAAGAACTTAGCATTCAAAACCAAACAGGTTGGTTATATGTAGGAAAGATAGATCTTTCCAAATGTTCACCTTTGCAAACAATAAGTTCTATATTTGCTTCAAATAGCAAATTTCATTAGCTGATGTTCAAGCTGCTTCCATGACTTGGTCAGACGTTGAGGACTCTGGTATAGGTATGATGCTTTGGATCTGTTTTAAAACTTAACATCTGGACATTTGTGTCTGTGATAGTCATAAAATTTAAAGATGTATATCTCAAGATTTGCAAATATTAGAATATGGAAATATATATTTTACAGTATGTTCTCTGTACAATTGAAGTCTGTAGTATATGTCAGATTATTACTGACTTCTGGCAGGGATGGTTAGGTCTTAATGCAAGGGAAGTTTGCCTAATGCTTGGGCTTTTATGCACGTATTTTCCAAGGAACTGGCACAGGCTAGGATACTTGCTGAGAGAACAACTGGAATCAAGGGAATCAATCAGTTACAGGTGACAATGATTCTGGAATCCTAAAGAGGTTATTCTATAAAGGAGAAACTGAAAAGAATAATCATCATGATTGATTGTCATCAAGGTGGTTTGTTATCTCTTCTTCTTGGCTATACATAATTTGTCAGTGGATTTTGTCTTTGGATCACTGAGTTACCTCTCTTTGCAGCTACACATCCATTAGGGAAAATTCTTGTAATACTGAGGACTTTTGAAATAATCCAGGATTGAAAGGAAGAGCGTTAGCTAGTATATGGCTAAAACTCACCAAAGCAAAACAGAGACCACAGCATTTAGGCCTTGCTTTATTTTGTCCATGGAGGATTAAAAAAGTAGGAATGCTTTAAGACATTCTGTCAACATCAAGTGAAAAGCAGAAATGTGAGGTGTCAGAGTCATAAAGACATTGATGTAGGATGTTTACTCGTTTGTCACCCTCTTTCCTTGGTGATCTCATGCAGTCCCAAGGCTCTCAATGCTTTTGATGTTCCTTTAACTCCCTGGCATGATGCTCCAGGCTATGTAAGTTGGATATTTAAAATGCACCTCAAATTTAGCATGTTCAAAACTGCACTGTTTCTTCCTTCACTCCTGTCACCAGCTCTCTGTTACTCCTTCTTCCTCTGGTTTTTATGGTCATAGTAAATTGCACCATCAGGAACACACTGTTCAAGCCAGAATATTACAGTCATCCTGGATCCTTTTCTCTCTTCCTCAAGTCTGACAACAATATTTGTCCTATTTCTAATTCATTCTCTTTGCTTCATTGAGGCCAGCATACGTGACTATAATAAAATCCCACTAACTTCCTAACTTTCTCCCTCGCTTCTCTTTGTCTTTTCTCTACACAATAGCCAGAGTTATCTTAAACATAAAACCAAAAAAAAAAGCAAACAAAACAAAGCTTAATTATGCCACTGTCTTGCTAAAATTAATTTTCTTATTTCAATTAGATATTTTAAAAATCTTTGTTTTCTTCTTATTTCAGTTAGAATTAGATTAATTGTTGATAAATGTTAAGCAACCAGCTCTCTGGGGAATGAAAAAAAAAAATCTCTGTTTTGTAGTGATTAGCTTAATGATTTCCTTTATTTCAAAACTCCCACCAGTTTCAAGCTAGCATCGTCATGTGATATCACTGAATGTGGAGCTGGAAAGAGGTGTGCAGTAGCACTCCATTGCATTGCGTGTCCACCATATAGATACAATAGTTGTAAAATGTCTATTGTGATAATAGAAAACCATAGCAAAATAATTTAGGAAGTGGTGAGCTTTGATTGCCTTTGTTTCCAAAATGATTCATTTAGTTGTAAATTTAAATAATTTAACTAATTTAACCTTGAGTGTGGATGACGTTTAAAAACAGGCTCACAATACTTATGAAAATTTAGTGATCAGCTCTCAGAAACCTAGAGCAGCTCTATCAATCAATCACCCCACTGAACAAAATCCAAGACCTTTTCTCTGCCTAACAAAGTCCTTCATAACCTGGTTGCTACTTCACTCTCTATGATCATCTCAAGTCTTTGAGTCCCTCTTTTCCAGCTCAGTTGATTTCCTTTCTGGGGCTGGAGCACAGCAAATCTTTGTCTTCTCAGAAATTTTGTATCCAAAGTGATTTGGGTGGTTGTATTTTTGTTGAAACTGAAAAGAGCTTGGGGAAATGATTATCTCAAACTTGGGATACTTCATGCACCAAATGCATGAAATTACAAATCCACATATTTTTATTTCATTGTAAGAAACTCAACAATCCCCGAATTCACATAGTATTACAAACATCTGACAACAAGGCGATCTACTTTATTTCCATCATCTGAATATATTTCATCTGAGTCTTATTAAATAATATTAACTTTAGTTATTTCCTACCATTTTCTCAGGTCCTTTATATAACTTAATTCTCCTCTTGCTTTTTGATTATTTTGCGGTAAATGTCTGAAATTTTCATTTGGATTAAGGATTTTTTTGACTTTTTTACAGTAGGAAATCTACCCACTGTAGAAAATATTATGCTGTACTGCTGCCATTCCCACCCTGGGGGATGGCTGCAGTCAGTGACTGGTCTCCACTGAGGGACAAAGGCCCTGTCACCTTGCCTCAATCTGGGGGCCATCCTAACTAGATCGCCTGAGGAATTTGTTGCAACTGCACTACAGTTCAGCTAATCCCTCTGTCTGATTTTGACTCTTCCCAGGGAACTTGACCTAAGAAATAGGTAGAATGGCCACTAGGTTCCTTTACCAACACTCTACAACGAAAACTAAGTAGGTTTATGTGGATAATTTAGTAAAACCCTATCCACCTATACACGCCCCTTTCCAGCAACCTCCCACAAACACACTTCTTCAAGAATAATTGTTTTACTAGTATATACCACTCTTTATTTGCCAAATTCATCACGGTCCAGGAAGGTTCAAAGCAAATCCTGCTTTTATCCTACACTTAGCATCTTACCAGCACTTCTGCTTCTTTTCCTTAACCAGATAGCGTGGATGGAAACTCTAGCTGGGAATTCCTGAGATACCTTTAATCTGCTAGGTGTTTATTATTCTGTATTTAATACCTCTCTTTTGTCTCACTCTGGCCCTCTCAGCTTTTTTGGAATCCCCCGCTATATATTAACTGCTTATCTTAAGTGAACCATTACCTTCTTCATAAGATAATTATAAATTTAAATGAGCTGATTAGATAAAGCACCAGGCAAAATTGTTCTGGTACATATTAGGTGTTCGACAAGGGTATTTTGTTTTCAGTAGGAACTATACCTTGGTCACGTAACTTCATCTATAAGAGGCTCATAATTCAGCAACCAAAGTCTGACAGTAAAGTAATAATCCTGGGAGTCTAAGAAACACTCAAATGCATGCAACCTAAAGTAGAAACAAGATTCAAACTTGTCTTGCTAACTCCAAATCTTGCTCTGTTTTCAGTAATCTTTACATCCACTTATATTAAGAGTAATATCAATCATAATTTTTAAAAGTATATAAAATCACAAAAACATAAACATCAGTAATTGAGTCAGTATCTGTGTACTAATCACACTTCTATTATAGGGAAAGGTAACGTTGTATAGGCCACAGTGACAGCCCTCATTTTTTAGACTGTAAAAACATATGAGTTTCAAAAGCTGAAAATATCTAGCACATAAAACATAAGTTATTAAACAAAATTAATCCTGTCTTTGAATTTCTAATCACCAATTTGGTAACTTCTTTTGTCAAATTTTAGTTTAGCATGCTTCAAAAATCTTGGCAACTACAATGTGACATGGATGCATTTAAAACAGATTATCTTTTTGGATTTAAAAATGAAACAAGTGTAAATATTCAATATACCTTTGAGCGGCTTTTATGTCATCGTTACCATCCAAGTAAGTACATAATAAAAAATTAGAAATCATGCTGAGATGCAATACACAGAATATGTGTTAAGAGAGCATTAAAATATGGCAGAATATTAACAAATCAAGGACAAACATATTTCAGTTCCAAAAGGACTGTGAAGGTCAGTGAGTTCAGAACTCCTCCCTTTTCAGTGATTTTATAATCAAAAGGGCATAATCTATTTGTTTTCAATTTTATTAAGTAAATTGTCCTTTTGCTGTGTCTTCCCCCGCTCCCTCCCAACAATGGTTACAAAAATAGCTATCCTAATTAGAACCAAATAATAATTATCCTAATTATCCTAATTAGAACCAAATAATAATAATACTTATGAGGCATTTAATATTAGAGGGACAGGTAAAATTAAAAAGAAATGCTTATGAGATAATGAGCTTATTATATAGGCACTATATTCTTTGATTTTTTCCAACAAAAGTGAAAGGAACTGCTATCAGAATATTTATTTGTCTTGTTTCCTCCTTTTTCCAGACATCCACCTAGTCCACATTTTCCAACCTCTTGTAGTTAGGATTAGTCATATAGTCTACTGAGTAGTGGCTCTCTACTAGGTCTGCCTTATAAACACCTCATACGCTGACTCTCATGTTACTTTTTCTTGGAAATTTTATACATTAAACAACCTTGAGAGAACTATATATTAAAAATAGTGAAGCCCCAAGATGGAAAGAATCAAGATCTGTCAGTCTTAGCAGAGGATAATGTTAACTCCCCACTGTTTTAAGTTTGATACTATGTGGAAAACTAATTTCTATTCTATTAAGCCTCTGAAATTTGGGGACTTGACTTAATTATTATAGCAGCTAGCATTACCCTAATAATATTCTCATTCTCATTTTAACAATTATGGAACTTGATCACAGATAATTTTCTTGCCTTGGTAGATTCTACCAGGCAAGGAGTAAGGAGTAAGAAAATATCCTTCTTTTCTCTTCCATTCACCATTCTAGATAAAATGAGGCATTAACTAACTTACTTTCTGTAGGCCTATACACTTTAAGCTTCTGTGTGTGTGTGTATGTTTGTTTGTGTGTGTGTGTGTGTGTGTGTGTGTGTGTGTGTGTATTGAGTCACTGTGTGGTTATTTTTATTTATTTTGGTCAGTGTAGATGTACATAGCTTATAACTCAGTTATTTTCTGCATCCCATTATTTTTGCTTAATTTTCACTTGCGTCTTTGATTTTATCATTTCAGTGCTGGTCCACTTTGTATATTTTGCTCTCTTACTGCTATCAACAGTCTCTCTGATTATGTACAGTTTTATTTTCTTCCACATCCTGATTTTTTTGTCTGCCATTTTCAATTCTCTTTCTTTAATGGTCTCCAGTGGCCATTGCTCACAGATTATGAAGTTTTTATGAGTGGAAAGAATTAAAAGGTTTAAAACCATTCTCAGGATAGGTTATATAGTTGGGATTCTGGTAATGAAGGGACAAAGAACAAATAAAGAAATAGGATAACTGTCTACAGAGGCTGATGGTTCTATTTCTCATTGATAGACCAATAGATTGAAAACAATTGTGTAAGGTATATAGAAGGAAAAGCCTTCATAAAATCATGTAACTTGACAATAATTTAGAATGGAGGTATAATAAAGCCACACATCCTCAATTTCCTTATTTATAAACTTTGTTCCATCAGTGTTTTTCTCTATCCACTATTCCATCAGTGGCATAGCTACTTCCTGAGTTAGAAAACCATAATGGATCTCTATATCATACAGAGTTTGGAGGACTTATTCATTTTTCCTGCAAAAGTTAAAGTGCAAAACTTTCAGCCCATCAATCCTTTAGCAAGCTGTCCAAGGTGACATTTCATTAGCACATTTTGTCAGTGGATAAATCGTACAGCATGCTCTGAAGGGAAGGTGGAAAACATCTAGTCCTTTTTCATTAGATCCATCTGAACTTGAACCACTGGAGATTACATACAAAAAGCATGTGAGACAGAAGCAGCGCTATCCTGTCTATAAACTGCATTAATCATTCATCCCCTTCAGAGTATCTTAAGTCAGTGCCATGTCTCTGGTTAGGTCCCAAACTGGCTATTCAATTTTGAGCTGCATGACAGATACATTTCAAGGAAAATCAGAAACATAACGACTCCTGCCAGGCTTGATAAAGTCCTCATTCATCAATTAAGAGGTTCCAATAAGCTCAGATGGATATGGAAAAATAAGGAAACTTGCGTGATAACACTTGATGATTTTCTCTATTCTTTCTCGATTTGCTGAATTCCTGCGAATAAGGATCACAAAGGCTTACTGAAAAACCTGGATTTAGAAGGACGTCCTACCATCTGAAGCAAGAGGGTTCCTTTCATATTCTGCCTAGATCAGGCTCTATCCAGAAGCAATTGATAAGGAAAAGTTTTATGGGCAACTTCATAATTCTCAGTCGTTTTAATTCACTTAAAGTTCTCACTCTCTTTTTTTTGTTTCTTGTAAGCATGAAAGTCTGTGGAAATAGGAGTTTACCCTTTACTCTCATGATTTCAATTTTGTTGGATCAAATCAGAATGCTAGGAATCTTTCCCAGTTTTAAATAGCTATAGGGTCAAAATGTTTCTGAAACATATGCTCAAATATAAATTTTTGTTCTATAATTCCATCCAGGGAATATTTCAAACCAAGGGTTTTTTGTGTGTATAAAGCGGGGAGAATATATCTTTATAAAATGTACAGCATTTTCATTAGGCAAATTATCAAAGTGAATGAAAACTGATTATAAATGGAAGCTGTACCAGAAAACTAATAAGCATGATATCTGGTCAGCCCCTAAGTGTATTGTGAGAAGTAGCCAGGACCACTAAAAAATATCCAATATCACTGAGGTCAGAATTTTTAGAAGCTAATGCTAATCAATGAGAACTTCGAGAAAAGAAAATATAATTTGCATTGCTTGCTTATATGAACCCATAGAGCTAGTCAATCAACAGATATATCTAAGATCTCATTGTGCCAAAGGTAACATTTGGCATTGTTGTGAGACTGCATCATGATCAAACTTTATTTCAAATTACTTCAAAGTGCTTTGTTTCCAATAAACGAATGGTTTTCAAACTGTGCTCCTAAGAGCGTCATGTAGCTATTCCTCAGGTGTTTCTAGAGCAAAGAGGGCAGATTGGAGCTCGGGTGGGGTTTGTGAGGAGCCTTCTAACATCAACTGAAACAAACGTACTGCTACATATAGGACACTTCCTACTAAGGTTTCCTTCGGACAAAAATTCTGCATCTGAGAACCATTAGAAAACCACTGTAATAATTAAAGTTGAGGATATCGTTTTTCTTTTACTGCCACAAGACACAATTTATTTTAAAAACACAAGCAGAAATTTCCATATCTGAATCTAAGCCAACCACTGGCTCAGAAAATTTGGATGAAATATCTTTATTGCATTGATGGAATTACTGAAATTGGTTTGATGATCAGTAGCATAGCCAACATCAACCCATTTATTAAAGTGATTAATCACGGTCTGTTATTAAGCAGACTCTCCAAATTTTTTTTTTCCCCTCTTGGCATTTTGTCTTATTAAATAGAACTTAAAAGAAGTATCTTAATGATCTTTTTTTGCTGTGAAAGTAAGTAAAGATTTACTCATGTTGATCTCAGTTAAGTTTCCTGGGGCCTATACTTGACATTCGTTTAGTGATTTTTACTTTTTATAAAGTGCCTTCATGACAATTTTATTTGATTTTCACAACTGTGAATTTTACATAGCGCCTAGTCAAGCTTTAAAGTCTTACTGCCCAGGTTCATCGGATGGATAAGGTGGCAGAGCTAGAATTTGATCTGGACCATCTGCCTCTTAGACCCTGGACTCTCTGTGCATAACCTTCCCATTTCTAAATGGGTCTAGCTCCAGAAGACTTATATGTGCATACGTTGTAAATAATGGTATTCCATAGCCACATAGCTACGGATTGAAAAGAGGAGTGGGAGAATAGTGGCCAAAATAGAAAGCCTAGGAAGCTTCAGCCATACCCATACCCAAACTCTTTTAGTCTACTTTGTGAAGTCACTGCAAATAACAACAACAACGTCATCCTCATATATGGACAATTTACATTTTCTTCATGTCTTGTCTATTCAGATAGAAATCTCTTTCCTTGACATTCAAGGCAAAAATAGTCCCAAAACAAGATACGCACTAAATATTATAAGAAGTAGACTGGGTTTGGAAATACCTTGGAATAGTTCATGTTTCTAGTCAGACTGCTGCTTTGAATGTTTTAATTTACAGTAGACAGGAATTAATTTGATGAGAACTGCTAGAAAAGAAAAGAATCTTATGTCACTTGACGGCAGGTTATTTGTACTGATAAGGGTATTTAGGGTTTATCATTATTGTTGTTATTGTTTTGAATGGGTGGATAAATGTCCAATGGAGTCAGGTTGGTTAGCGTCAGAGTGAGGGCAGTGTGCTAGTGTTGCCTGAAATTAGATGTCTTGGGTCAGGGCCCAGGTTCTGCTTGCTGTTTTAAACGACTAGGGTCACTTATAGGTTGTTTTAGGAAGGATACTACCACAAGTATTTTTCCCTATTAATAAATAAATTGGTTTTTTGCCTAATTGGTATACCAAAAATAAGCACAGTGAGACAGAAAGATTACTAGACAGGAAATCAGGACCTCCACAACCTGTTCAGTGATAGATTTTAACCAAGTTTTAATCTTGGGTTGAGCTCTGGGCCTCAGGTTCCTCACTTATAACATGAGTTGTGTGTACTGTATGCATGCTAAGGTGGCTAAAACGTTAAGAGAGTCTACGTAAATAAACCGAAATCATGAAAAAACACAAATCCCATATTCCTTCTCTCTACTGTCAGTTCATTAAGTTTTCTTTGATTATGCCAGGCTGTTTATGACGAAATGATCACAAGAGAGCATGGACATAAAACCTTCCTCTTGCCACACTGCAAACGTCATCACAAAGCATAAACACCAGAATGAGCAGTAAACTACTTATAAAGAAATATCCTAAAAAGCCTAGGAGTTAGTGAGGGGTAGAATTTATGTGTGAACGCCTAAGTTTATTTCCGAAACATCGGATATCACCATTTGCTTTTTTTGCTGGGTACTCCCCCAGATCACAGAGGTCAGCAGTAGAATGGGCTCCCCAAGATGTGGTTTGGGACATCACTGTAATCGTTGAAACAAGCTCAGTGCTAAGATACCAACTTGTCTCTACAGGAAGGTAATTTTTTTAAAGCTCCTACTCTGAGGAGTGCCTGTTTTATGGCTTGAAGTTAAGTTTGGCTATTTAAACAGGTGATTTTAATTTAAATAACAAAAAGATTAAGGAAGATACTAAACAGAGACTCCCACCCAACCTCCTGTTTTTGCAGATTGAGATTTAACTGTGCTATAATAGTGCCCATGATAAACCCACTTACTATATGACCTAGTAGCAACACAGATGAATGAGGAAAAACCATTTGATTGAAAAATACAGCTTATTCATTGCTGACACTTCAAACTAAAAGTCGTAAGTAAAAAAAAAAAAAGTCGTAAGTTATGGTATGTTAGTTAAAATATTTCATTACTTGTAATAAAACCAGTTTCGATTAAGCCAAACAGGCAAATCATTAAAAAGAGGAAATGTTTCATTGAACCCAGGGGCAGGAATACGTATGATCTCAACAAGGTGGGACCTTGTTGGTTTATTTAATATATCAACATAATGGGTCACAGAGTGCCCAGATTAAACATTATGTATAGGTGTGTCTGAGAGGCCATTTCTGGATGAGATCAGCATTTGAAGTGGTGAACACAGTAAAGTGGACAGCAAAGTGAATAAGGGAGGATGTGTCCCATTCCTGCCTGCCTGCTTGAGATGGGACATCTCATTTTATCTTCTCTTGCCCTTGGACTGAAATTGACACTATCACCTCTCCTGCTTCTCAGGCCTTCAAACTTGGACAGGAATTATACCATCAGCTCTCCTGGGTCTCCAGCTTGCAGACGGTAGATCACAGGACTTCTCAGTCTTCATAATCACGTGAGCCAATTTTTTATAATAAACCTCTCTCAATAGATAGATAGATAGATAGATAGATAGATAGAGATAGATGAGAAATTGGTTCTGTTTCTCTGGAGAACTCTGGCTAAGACAGGGATTAAAAAATCAGTCTTAAAGATCTGGGCAAATAATCCCTCTCTCTCCTATTGACTTCCTTCTACCAGGGGTTTATTCCTTCAGCGGGGCTTGGGGTGGGGAATGGGGCTGGAGGACAGAAAGCAGCACTAGGAGAAGGAGATATGGTCCTAGACTAGGTAAACTGACCAAAGCTGTCTAAAAACATTGCACACAAACACCAAAATCTCCCTAGTGATGTGTCTAGGAGAACAAATATATACTTGTTCCATGGATGTAATGCTTGCTCTGTCCTTATGGATCACATCTCCTAATGTGCTGGCACTGTGGTAGTGACACCAAAAAGAACACAGCAGACTTGAACTCAGGCTGGTGGAGGAGTCAGGCTTCTAACAAGGAAATGACAACAAAGTGGGATAAACGCTGTGAAAAAGGTAATCGCAGGGTCCAGTGAGGCCTTAGGAGAACCAAATGAAATCAGGAGGTTGAAACAAGCTCTTCTGGAGTGATAACCCCAAGCCTTCTGGGCTCTGCAAATACACCCTGTTAACAACGTAAAAAGGCCCTGCTGTTGGGTATTAAATAATTAGTCCAGCATTCCCGTCCACTGGTAGGCTTTAATGAAATCTAAATGTTTAGGCTTTAGTAAATCCATGGTAAGGAATTGCCATAGATAACTAACAAACACTACCACTGACTGCTCAGATATTAAAAGAATTAATGTCTTAATCTGTAAACCTGGCTCATAATTCTTTAAGTTTATTTTTACTGCATAATTACACTTTGCTTATACACGTTGCCGTAAAATTGGGGCAACACTGCAGATGCCATTCTTCTGCAATTCAGTTTTTGCCTCAATCAATCAGGTTATTATAGCTGAGTTGGAAAAGATTTATTATAATTGTAAATATGAATAAACTACAGTGGAGTTTTATGGAAATATCTGTATTCTCACAATAATTTACTCGAAGAACTATACATTTTACTATAATAAAAAGTACAGTAAAACATTGTTTCACTGTTCTCTTCCTTAAAGTAGGTATATTTCATGTCATATGTACATGCTGTAAATAGCACCTTCATTTCCAAATATGTACCTGCTGTTTAAACATTTTTGTTTAGTGAGTTTAGAAAACAGTTAAATTCAAATGCTGTGTTGAAGGGAAGGTTTAATCTTAAAGTGAACTTTACACAAAATGTCAGTGAGCTACCGGGACAAGGGTTAAGAGAAGAACTGGTAAAAAAACCAAAAAGCAGAAACCAATTAGTCATCTTCCAATTAGGTGTAGGTACTGAGAACTCATGTGTCTTACACTGTGGATGAAAAAGTACTAAAACACATGGTCTTTATTCTCATAGCAGCTCGTTATACCATTGCAGAGCCCTAATTTTAATATTCTCCTTTTATTCTGCTTTCCTAACATATTGATACTTTGTCAGATGTTTCTCAAACAATGTATAAACACTCCTAGAGGCACATGGTAGAGTAGCAGGAGGTATCCTATACCACAGATAAAAATGGCACACGATCTTAAAACTGCACTTTACCTGAAGATTTGGCGGGGAGAGAGTTAAATAATTTAACTTGTAAATAAAATCAAAACATTACTCTTTATACACTGATAGAAAATTCTCTTAAAACAAAACCTGAAATTTTAAAGAAATGTGGACTCAATGTACAATTCCAAACTCCCTATAGGTATTAATTTACTCTCTTCTTCTTTTCAGATAAATTTCACCAGTACAGATGACCCCTGACTGATGATGGTTTGACTTATGATTTTTTCTACCTTAGTGCAAAAGTGATGATACTCACTCAGCAGAAACTGTACTTCAAATTTGGAATTTTGATCTTTTCCCAGACTAATGATCTCTGGTATGATACTCTCTGTGATGCTGGGCAGTAGCAGCCACAAGATTACGAGGGTGAACTACTAACACACTTACAACCATTCTGTACCAGCACAACCATTCTGTTTTCAGCTTTCAGTATAGTATTCAATAAACTCCATGATTTAACACTAGGATGAGATAGGCTGTGTGTGTTAGGTGATTTTACCCCATGTAGGCTAATGGAAGTGTTCTGAGCATGTTTAAGATAGGCGAGGCTAAGCTGCAATGTTTGCTGGGCTGGATGTATTAACTGCATTTTTGACTTCTGATATTTTTAACTGAGGATGGGTTCATTGAAACCCCATCCTAAGTTGATGAAGATCTGTACTTTGAAATATCTACTTTATGTTACTTTCTTTCATATGCTCAGGTTCCTGAAAGTCATAATGTGGGAAAAATTCAAGTATCAGTGATGTTCTTCTGTTTACTATGTATCTACTTAAATGCTTACTTCATGCTAGTCTGTGCGCTTAGGTTAAATATCCTGTCCATAAGAAAGCTTCAAATTTAGTTTCCTGAATATCTGACTTCAGGTAAGCAAGGCTGGACCCACTAGAAGGAAATCTAGCAGAATTTTTATTTAATTATGACCTTACAACAAACCCTATCACAATTTCCCTGATTCTCCTCTAGGTTTTCCTCTAGAACCTCAAAATTTCTAGTTTCCAATTTCCCACGTTAAATGCCTCCCATTAAGAATATATCCAATATTTCATTTTTCACAATCACTATCTTAATAGCTTGTGGAAACACATCAACCTTTCTACCATAGATACTCTCCACCAGCCTAGGATCCATTAGAAAAGAGGACAATGGAGTTACTTTAAATCACCATCTATTCTTTAACTACATGTATTCTTGGCATTCAAATCTCCCTTTATTATGTGATCTTAATGTCTTCATTGCTAATATGTTGTTAAGGAATTTTGCACTGATATGCCTGAGGAGTTTTGGTTTGTGATTTTCTTTTGTTTTATAATGTCTTTGTGGGTATATGGTAATAGCATTATGCTGGCTATGACTTTTGTTTTCTATTTTGTTGGTTTCTGCTCTTTATTATTTTCTTTCACCATTTTGGGTTTCTTTGCTCTATTTTTGGAGCTTTTATAGTGGAAAGTTAGATCTTTTTCCTTTTCTCATATGAAGACTTAAAGCTATAAATTTCTTGCTAAGTACTTCTTTAGCTGCATTCTGTAACTGTTGATGTTGTATTTTTATTCTCAATCAATCACCTAAAAATATTTTAAAATTTCTTGTGTGAATTCTTCTTTGACCCATGGTTTATTTAGAAGTGTATAGTTTGGACAGAGGAGACAAGATGGTGGAGTAGAGGACGTGAACTCATCTCTTCTTACGAAAATACCAAAATCACAACCAACTGCTGAGCAACCATCGACAAAAAAGTGCTGGAACCTACTAATAAAGATACCCTACATTCAAAGACAAAGAAGAAGCCACAAAGATAGATACAGCAGGAGGGGCGCAATACCTGCTGGGTGGGCAACCCACAAACTAGAAACTAATTAATTATACCACAGAAGTTCGCCCACAGGAGTGAAAGTTCTAAGCCCCATGTCAGACTCCCCAGCCTGGGGTTCTGGCAACAGGAGAGGAGCCCCTGGAGCAGTTGAAGGCCAGCAGGGTTTGAAGGCCAGTGGGGTTTGACTGCAGGAATTCCACAGGACTGGGGGAAACAGAAACTCCACTCTTGGAGAGCACACACAAGGTCTCGTGCGTACCAGGAGACACAGAAAGTAGCAGTGACCTCATAAGACACTCAGCCAGACCTACCTGCTAATATTGGAGGTCTCCTGCAGAGGCTGGGGTCAGTTGTGGCTCACAATGGGGACAAAGACACTGGCAGGCCACCATTTTCTCCCCAAGACCTGGCCCCACGCAACAGACTGTAGGCTCCAGTGCTGGGACACCTCAGGCCAAACAGCCAACAGGGTGGGAACACAGCCCCACCCATCAGCATACAGGCTGCTTAAAGTCTTCCTGAATAAACAGCTGCCTGATGATAAAAACACCCCCTGACCCGGCCCTGCCCACCAGAGGGATAAGACACAGCTCCACCCACCAATGGGCAGGTACCAGTCTTCCCACTAGGAAGCCTGCACAAGGCTCTTAGACAGCCTCATCCACTAGGGGCCAGACAGCAGAAGCAAGGAGAACTATAACGCTGCAGCCTGCAGAAGGGAAACCACAATCACAGAAATGTAGAAAAAATGAGATGGCAAAGGAATGTGTGCCAGATGAAGAAATAAGATAAAACCCCAGAAGAACAACTAAGTGAAGTGGAGACAGGCGATCTCCCTGAGAAAGAATTCAGAGTAATGATAGCAAAGAAGATCCAAGATCTCAGGAAAAGCATGGAGGCACAGATTGAGAAGATGTAAGAAATGTTTCACAAAGACCCAGAAGAACTAAAGAACAAACAGAGATGAACAATACAATAGCTGAAATGAAAAATACACTAGAAGGAGTCAACAGCAGAATAACTGAGGCAGAAATATGGATAAGGGAGCTGGAAGACAGAATGATGGAAATCACTGCTGTGGAACAGAACAAAGACAAAAGAATGAAGAGAAAGGACGACAGTATAAGAGACCTCTGACAGTATAAGAGACCTCTGGGACAACACTAAATGCACCAACATTCACATTACAGGGGTCCCAGAAGGAGAAGAGAGAGAGAAAGGACTTGAGTAAATACTAGAAGAGATAATAGCTGAAAGCTTCCCTAACATGGGAAAGGAAACAGTCACCCAAGTCCAGGAAGTGCAGAGAGTCCCAGGAGGAATAAACCCAGGGAGGAACATGCTGAGACACAGAGTAATCAAATTGACAAAAATTAAAGATAAAGGAAAAATGTTAAAACCAACAAGGGTAAAGCAACAAATAACTTACAAGGGAACTCCCATAAGATTATCAGCTGATTTCTCAGCAGAAACTCTGCAGGCCAGAAGGGAGTGGCACAAAATATTTAAAGTGATGAAAGAGAAGAACCTACAACCAAAAATACTCTACCCAGCAAGGCTCTCATTCAGATTCAACAGAGAAATAAAAAGCTTTACAGA
Source organism: Lagenorhynchus albirostris (assembly GCF_949774975.1). Taxonomy (NCBI): domain Eukaryota; kingdom Metazoa; phylum Chordata; class Mammalia; order Artiodactyla; family Delphinidae; genus Lagenorhynchus; species Lagenorhynchus albirostris. The sequence goes on along the minus strand of NC_083101.1, from coordinate 73,599,312 downwards.
AAAGGAAAAGCTAAGAGAATTCAGCACCACCAGTTCAGCTTTGCAACAAATGCTAAAGGAACTTCTCTAGGTGGAAAAGGAAAGGCCACAACTAGAAACAAGAAATTTATGAATGGAAAAGCTCACCAGTAAAGGCAAACATACAGTAAAGGTAGGAAATCATCTGCACACAAATATTATATAAAAACCAGCAACTGTGAGAAGAGGAGAGTACAAATGCAGGATATTGGAAATGCATTTCAAATTAGAAGACCAGCAACTTAAAACATTCTTGTTTATATATAGACTGCTATATCAAAACCTCATGGTAACCACAAACCTAAAGTCTGCAATAGATACACACACACAAAAAAGAAAAAGGAATCCAAACACAACACTAAAGTTAGCTAATCAAATCACGAGAGAAAAGAACAAAAGAGGAAGGGAAGAAAAAAGACCTACAAACACATACCCAAAACAATTAGCAGAAAGGCAATAAGAACATACATATCAGGGACTTCCCTGGTGGCGCAGTGGTTAAGAGTCCACCTGCCAACGCAGGGGACACTGGGTCGAGCCCTGGTCTGGGAAGATCCCACATGCCGCGGAGCAACTAAGCCCATGTGCCACAACTACTGAGCCTGCGCTCTAGAGCCCACGAGCCACAACTACTGAGCCCGCGTGCCACAACAACTGAAGACCGCGTGCCTAGAGCCTGTGCTTCGCAACAAAGAGAAGCCACCACAATGAGAAGCCCGCACACTGCAACAAAGAGTAGCCCCCGCTCACCGCAACTAGAGAAAGTCCGTGCACAGCAACAAAGACCCAGTGCAGCCAAAAAATAAATAAATAAATAAATATATTAAAAAAAATACATATCAATAGTTCTCCAGGGTTGATCACATGCTGGGCCACAAAGTGAGCCTCAGTAAATTTAAGAAAATTGAAATTATATCAATCATCCTTTCTGACCAAAATACTATGATATTAGAAAACAACTACAAGGAAAAAACTGTAAAAAAAAAACCCCACAAGCACATGGAGGCTAAACAACATGCTACTAAACAACCAATGGATCTGAAGAAATTGAAGAAATCAAAGAGTAAATTAAAAAATACCTAGAGACAAATGAAAATGAGAGCACAACAATCCAAAACCTATGGTGTGCAGCAAAAGCAGTTCTAAGAGGGAAGTGTATAGAAATACAATCTTACCTCAGGAAACAAGAAAAATCTCAAACAACCTAACTTTACACCTAAAACAACTAGAGAAAGAAGAACAAACAAAACCCAAAGTTAGTAGAAGGAACACCTCCAAACTCATTCTATGAGCCTACCATCACCCTGATATCACAACCAGAAAAAGATAACACAAAAAAGAAAATTATAGGCCAATATCACAGATGAACATAGACACAGAAATCCTCAACAAAATACTAGCAAACCAAATTCCACAATACGTTAAAAGGATCATACACCATGATCAAGTGAGATTTATCCCAGGGATGCATGAATTCTTAAATATCTGCAAATGAACGTCAACAAATTGAAGAATAAAAACCACATGATCATCTCAATAGATGCAGAAAAAGCTTTTGACAAAATTCAACACCAATTTATGATAAAAACCCTCCAGAAAGTGGGCATAGAGGAAACATACCTCAACATAATAAAGGCCATATATGACAAACCCACAACAAACATCATTCTCAATGGTGAAAAACTGAAAGCATTTCCTCTAAGATTAGAAACAAGACAAGGATGTCCACTCTCACCACTTTCATTCAACATAGTTTTGGAAGTCCCAGCCATGGCAATCAGAGAAGAAAAAGAAATAAAAGAAATCCAAGCTGGAAAAGAAGTTAAACTGTCACTGTTTGCAGATGATATGACACTATACATAGAAAATCCCAAAGATGCTACCAGGAAACTACTAGAGCTCATCAATGAATCTGGTAAAGTTGCAGGATACCAAATTAATACGCAGAAATCTCTTGCATTTCTATACACTAACAATGGACGTTCAGAAAGAGAAATTTAAGAAACCATCCCATTTACCACCACATCAAAAGGAATAAAACACCTAAGGAGGCGAGACCTGTACTCTGAAAACTATAAGATGCTGATGAAAGAAATCAAAGATGAGACAAACAGATTGAAAGATATACTGTTTTCTTTGATTAGAAGAATCAATATTGTCAAAATGACTATACTACCCAAAGCAATCTACAGATTCAATGCAATCCCTATCAAATTACCAATGGCATTTTTCACAGAATTAGAACAAAAAAATCTTAAAATTTGTATGGAGACACAAAAGACCCCAAATACACAAAGCAATCTTGAGAAAGAAAAACAGAGCTGGAGGAATCAGGCTCCCTGACTTCAGACTATGCTACAAAGCTACAGTCATCAAAACAGTAAGGTACTGGCACAGAAACAGAAATACAGATCAATGGAACAGGATAGAGAGCCCAGAAATAAACATGCACACCTATGGTCAATTAATTTACGACAAAGGAGGCAAGACTATATAATGGAGAAAAGACAGTCTCTTCAATAAATGGTGCTGGGAAAACTGGACAGCTACACATTAAAAAAAATGAAATTAGAACATTCTTTAACACCATACCCAAAAATAAACTCAAAATGAATTAAATACCTAAATGGAGACCAGATATTATAAAACTCTTAAAGGAAAACATAGCCAGAACACTCCCTGACATAAATCACAGCAATATCTTTTTCAATCCATCTCCTGGAGTAATGGAAATAAAAACAAAAATAAACAAATGGGACCTAATTAAACTCAAAAGCTTTTGCATAGCAAGGGAAACCATAAACACAACAAAAAGACAGCCCATAGAATGGGAGAAAATTTTTGCAAACGATGTGACCAACACTGGATTAGTCTCCAAGATTTACAAACGGCTCATGTGGCTCAGTATCAAGAAAACAAACAACCCAGTCAATAAATTGGCAGAAGATCTAAATAGACATTTCTCCAAAGAAGACATAGATATGGCCAAGAGGCACATGAAACAATGCTCAATAGTGCTAATTATTAGGGAAATGCAAATCAGACTACAATGAGATATCACTTCACACCAGTCAGAATGGCTATCATCAAAAAATCTACAAACAATAAATGCTGGAAAGGGTGTGGAGAAAAGGGAACCCTCCTACACTGTTGGTGAGAATGTAAATTGGTGTAGCCATTATGGAGAACAGAATGGAGGTTCCTTAAAAAACTAAAAATAGAGCTATCATATGATCCAGCAATCCCACTCTTGGGCATATATTTGGAGAAAACCATGGTTTGAAAGGATACATGCACCCCAGTGTTCACTGCAGCACTGTTTACAATAGTCGAGACATGGAAGCAACATACATATCCATTGACAGATGAATGGGTAAATAAGATGTGGTACATAAATTCAATAGAATATTATCCAGCCATTAAAAAGAATGCAGTAATGCCATTTGCAGCAACACGGATGGACCTGAAGATTATCATACTAAGTGAATTAAGTCAGACAGAGAAAGACAACTATCATATGATATTGCTTATATGCAGAATCTAAAAAAAACCAAAAAGATACAAATGAACTTATTTACCAAACAGAAACAGACTCACAGACTTAGAGGATCAACTTATGGTTACGGGGTGGGGAGGTGGAGGAGGGATAGATTGGGAGTTTGGGATTGACATGTACACACTGCTGTATTTAAAATAGATAACCAACAAGGACCTACTGTATAGCACAGGGAACTCTGCTCAATATTCTGTAATAACCTAAATGGGAAAAGAATTTGAAAAAGAATAGATACTTGTATATGTATAACTGGATCACTTTGCTGTACATCTGAAACTAACACAACATTGTTAGTCAATGATACTCCAATATAAAATAAAAAATAATTTTTTTAAATTTAAAATTAAAAATTAATTAAAAAAAACTGTATAGTTTAATTTACGAATACTTGGGGTTTTGTAAACATGTTGTCATTGAACTTAAATTTAACGGTATCATAGTTAGAAAACATACTGTGGTGTCAGTATTTAATTTTATTTAGATTTGTTTTGTGTCTTACCATATAGTGTCTATCTTATGAATATGCCATGTGTGCTTCAAAAAGTGTATTTTGTGTAGTTGTTGAGTACAGTGTTCTATGGCTGTTGATTCATGGTGGTTAACAGAGTGGTTTAGATCCTCTATATCATTACTGGTCTTTCTGTCTAGAGTTCTATTAATTGTGGAAAGAAAAGATTTTCCTAGCCTGACTCTTGGATTATCTATTTCTTCATTTATTTCTGTCAAACATTTCTTCATGCATTTTGAAATTCTCTTATTAGGCAATATATATTACCTCGTCTTTCTGACAAATTAACCATTTAATTGTTAAGAAATATCCCTCTTTTGCTTTAATAATACAATCTACTTTGTCTTGAAGTCTACTTTAGTTAATATAGCTATTCTAATCTTCTTATGCTTACAATTTCTGTGCTATATTTTTCCACCCATTTATTTTCAACCTCCATGTGTCGTGTTGAAAATGCAATCTTATAGACAGCATGTGGTTGGATTTTGCATTTTTATCCATTCTGATACCCTCTTTTTGTGTGTTCATTCTGTTAATATATAACGTAATATTAATATAATTGGATTTAGGTTTATAAACTTTATTTTATGTTTGTCCCCTCTGTTTATTGTTTCTCTTTCCTCTTTCTTATTTTTGATACTTGGACGTTTTCAGATTTGTTATTTATTTATCACTTGGTTTTTAAGCTACATTTCTTTGCATTAATGTTTTTGTGTTTTCACTAGGATTTACAGTATGTATTGCTAACTCCTTATAGTACATTTAGAGTTAATATTGTAGAACTTCTCATAAAAATGTAAAAGCCTTGCGATTTTGTAGGTCCATTTACCTCCAATCCACACTTCATGCAATTGCTGTCATATGTATCACATCTACACACTCTCTAAGCTCTCAAGATAATGCTGTAAGTTTTGCTTAACATAGTCATATGTGTTTTAAAGCAGTGAATATATAGTCTTACCATTTGCTATGTATTTCCTATTTCCAATGGTCTTCATTCATTACAAAACTTTGGAATTTCCATCTGCTATTTCCTTTCAGCGTGAAAAACTTATCATTTATTGAAGTGTCAGTATGCTGACAAAAAAATTATCTTTTATTAGAAAATGTCTTTATTTACCTTCATTTTGAAGAATAATTCCACTCGGTATATGATGCTATATTGACTGTTGACTGGCCTCTATTGTTTCTTATGAAATGTCAGTGATGTATAAACAGTATATTTGACAGCTAATTGAGTATCAGTCACCAAGTTCAGAGAAACTACTTCAAGTCAAAAAGTATCAGAGGAAGAGAAAGTGATTTAAAAAAGTGAAACGGGGGGGAAGCGTCTAGAACAGAGGAGCAAAGACCTCCACAGACATTCTTCACATCAGAACAATTTAACTGGTGAAAATAATATATACAGAAAACAATCATTCCAAGTCTTCGGAATTGCCCTAAAGATATATAGAGACTGGAGAATCATTTATTCAAGAAAATTTACTGAATCTTGGGTAAGACTAGGGAGAGTTTGTGGCATTTGGGCCACTCTTTCCCTTCATCTCTGTGTGCTGCAAGAGTTCTACTCCCAATGTGTACCACCAAGAAGACAGGGGTTCCCTTTCTTGCCAGCTCCCAGCCTGGGCCTATGGTTTCACCCCAGAAGGAGCAGGCTGCTAACCTTTCTCATCCTCCACCAGGTCCATTTTATAGAAGATCTAATTTCAGAGAAGCAGAGCAGGCCTGGTGTACTGGGTCTCTTTTCCCTAACTCAGCCTCCACTTGTAGGGAAAAAGCTCTCCTCCAGGTGCAGGAGGCCTGTAATACTGGAGAAACTGGAACCCTCATACACTCCTGGTGGGATTTTAAAATGGTGTAGCCACTTTTGCAAATATACATGCTTAGATAGTAGTTCCTCAAGAGGTTAAATAGAGAGTTATCATATGACTCAGCAATTGTACTCCCGAGTAAATATCCAAGAGAAATGAAAACAAATATCCACACAAAACTCGTATGTCAATATTCAGAGCAGCATTATCGACAATAGTCCCAAAGTGGAAACAACCAAAATGTCTATCAACTGATGAATGGATAAATCAAATGTGGTATATTCATCCAGTGAAATGTTATTTGGCAATACGAATAGATAATACATGTTAAAACATGGAGGAACGTTGAAAATATTATGCTAACTGAAAGAAGGCAGTCACAAAGGTCACATATTTTGTGATTCCATTCATATGAAATGTCAAAAATAGGCAAATGTATACAGACAAAGTAGATTAGTGGTTGCTTAGGACTGGCAGAGGTGGGCATGGGAAAAATTAAGGTTAACTGCTAGCATGTATGGGATTTCTTTTGTGGGAACCAAAATGTTTGTAAATTAGATTGCAGTAGTGATGGCTGTGAATAGAATAAGAAAACACTGAATTGTATACTTTAAGTGGTGAATTGTATGTATGTGAATTATAATAAATAAAACTTTAAAAAACTGATGAAAGCCCCACTCTTTTCAAACAACCATGTAAAAGAAATGAAAAGAAGAAAGCTGGATGACGTTTTATATCCCAATCTCCAACACAGAGAGAGCCTATGATTTTTGGTACAGAATAGCAGATATTAATCAGTGAGTATTTACTGAGTGCCTACTGAGTGTCCATTTTTGTCTAAGCCCTGGAGAGGACACAGGGAAATCTAGATGAAAACCTAAAAGCTCATCCAGCTATATGTTTTATCTATGTGATTGCAAATATCCAGATGGTTAAAGCTACTTTTGCAAATATAAATGCTTAGATAAAATCATTCTCTCTTTAAGTCTTTCCCTCCATTCTGTTCTCTGTCTGTCAACATTTCACACTGACATCCAATTAACTGTGCTGCAAAATCCCACTTGGTAAGCAAGAACGTTGACTTCATTATGTTTTCATTACATTTCCAATAGTTTCTTCTGCAATGGAAATTAAGTTTATAGTATGATCAAAGACGTTAACGCACCACCTGTCCTATGTCATAATACTTACCCCTTTCAGTGGAATAAAGGCTATAGTGGGAATTCTTTTAAACAACCAAGGGTAGATATGCGTATTATATTGCAGATTTTGAGACACTTTTCCTGCATATTTAGCTTTTTGCCTCCTCTTTCTTTCTTTGCTTCTATTTAGTTATTTAATCTGTTGATTTTTTTCCATCACAACAAATTTTATTTAAACCAATATTATAGTGAAAATATTATTAAAAGTTACTTATAAAATATTGTAAAACTACTTCAGAATGTATAAAAATCGTGAACATTTCTTAAACCCCGCCAAAGTAGGCTGGATACTTCAAATACTTGGAAAATGTTACACAACGAATTTGGTAAACTTATTGAAACCTAGGTTAGTTATTGTCGTATGTATTTCAAGATCAATTATGCCTTAAGCAGGATTCTCACTTACTATTACAGTTACTTCTTTCCTGTAAGAAATGGTTTTGAATGCAAAGGATTTCTGGGTCTGGTATATTAAAGAGAAAATAATGGTCACTGTGGATAAACTAGGTGGGGACAATATTTCCTAGGGTTATGGTAACCATTAGATGAGTTAATGCTTGTGAATTCCTTAGCACAGTGCCTGGAACATAGTTACTGCTCAATGAATGTTGGTTAGTCTTTACACTCTTTATATTATATATTAGTTAATTGTTTATATTGTATTTAGCAAATATTTCTAATATTTATAAATAGTTGATGAAGTTGGGCTTCCCAGAGTTGCAAACCCTCCTGGAGTTGGCAGATGTCTTGCTTTTGTTCCACCACTCTCCCTCCTTGCACCTATTACCAGATACACTGATGGATCACAGCACTTTGACTTTAAGTATGTATCTTAAAATCAAGATGTTGTATCAATATCTTTCTCAACGCTGCTAGTAGTAGCACTAATGATGGATTTAATTTGACACATGAGATGAAAATTAGACACTGTCGAGCCATGTGGCAATCTGGGGTTGCAGGGGATTTGATGATGGAAGAACTTGCATGGTGCCTGTAACTTTTTCTTATCTGAAACTATTTCCACAGTTTTAGGAAACTTTCTGCTTAAAAAATATTCTCACAATGACCCCTGTGGACCACTTCCTTCTCCTTTTTACCTTTGACCTAAGAGATCCAGAACCAAATTCACTAATGGTTGAACTGAGAACCTTAAGGATGGAAAAAAATAAAATAGACTAGGGCATCTTTAAATTATTTTGATAACTTGTTAAACCTCATTTGTTTCCATGTCTGGAAGAAGACATGACTCTTCTCATTGTTTACTGAGGGTGCAATTACTATAAAATGGATCTAACCTCAAAGTGTTATGGCAGATACGGGGTTTCCAATTCTATATCCTGGCCTAAAAAGTTCTGATATTTGGCAATCAAGACAAAACAAAGAAACTCTGAAATAAGAGGTAGCATCCAAAATGCTAACTGGCAGTGGCTCTCCCAAATCCATCTACAATAAAATTAAAATATACCCACATCCTTAAAAAATCTAAAGTATTCAGGTATCTCTAATTCAGGCCTGACTAAGTAGATAGTAGATTATGGGGCATAAGGTTTCATAGGTATAAGATGATAAGGAATATCAAAAGCCTCATATTCAGTAGGATATTTTCCTTATTATTATTAACTGTATAAACCAATGTTAACTTTCCTAAAGTTTATAAATGAAAGTAAAAAAAAGAAACATCTGAGGGAATGTTACTCATGTGAACGTGCGTGCGTGTGTGTGTGTGTGTGCGTGCGTGCGCGCGCGCATGTGAGAGAGGGGTGGGGGGAGAGAAATACAATCATAGCATCCAAAAATAAAGATATTGCTTAAAATGGTATATGTTGATAATTCCCACCTCTTCCTCTGTCCATTCTTTCTCATCATCTTACCTTTGCTTACTATAAATAACTATTTGTAATATTTTCTTGGATTTCTCTTCAAGATTATTTATTCTTATACAAGCAAACATGAAATATTTCCCACTGATTTTACATAAATGGTCACTTATTACGTAATTTTCTGGACATTATTTTTCACAAAACAATACACCCTGGAAATCTCTTTTCTTTTTCCTATACAGTAATTTAAAATATCCTAATTCTTAATTTTGAAAAAACTGCATAACAGTTCATGATGTGGATGTACATGATGTACATACTATAACCAAATTTCTAATGATGGACATTAATCCAAAAAGTACAGAACTAGCTGTTGGAGTACTAGACACTCTATCAAAAACGAATTCCAACAGATATCTGGTTTCGACTGTGACATATAAAAAGCTTAAAAATCACTTCCATCCTTAAAACAATAAAAAGCTGAACAAACTGAAAATCAATGGATCTTTAAGGGAATCGATATCATAGGGCAAACGCCCACCCAGAAATCTGCAAAGATAGGCAAATACAGAGAAACAGAGCCAAGATAAGTTTACTTGAAGCAAAAGCTTCTTGAGACATAAACTGGTAGAAACATATGGTAATTTTCACTAATTGCTGGGGGCTGAGTATAGACTGGCTTGAAAGTGAGAAACTCCTAAGGCCCAGTCTTAGAGGAAACCCCATACTTTTATGAGTTTTAACTCAAAGAACTTTAACAGGTTCTCACAGTGAAGAGTCAAGGAAACTCCACTTGCATTTCTGACAGGGTAAGAAAAAAGTGAGCATTTGCCGTATGCCCAGAGAGATATCAAAAACAAAGGACTCCCTCCAAGAGAAAAGACTTTACCATAAAAGACTTTACCCAACCTAAGAGAAGGGCAGTTGCCCAAATCCAGCCCCCTCTGTCCTTTCTTTCTCATCTAAGGTGGTGAAGGATAAAGCTAAGAAACATTTGTGAAAGATGTAGGCCCACTAAAAGATAAAGATTGAATTACAAAATTAGATTATGCTTCCCCTCCCCCAACCTCACCACCGTATCATCAGGGCTCCAGTATAATAGCAGTGGATTACAGATGAAGGAGCTGCAAGAAACAGACTCTACTTAAGAGACTGCTCTTATGAAAACCCAAAGATAACGGGAGGCAAAGACAGAGACACTAGAGGAAGCTTCTGTGGTCCACACGACAGAAAATATCAAACAGAGCCAAACTCCTAGCCAGATTAACATAAATCTTAACATAAATTAAGATTAAATAAGATTAACATAAATCTTAAATCTTGATGGTCTATTTATCTCAGTTCCTATTACCCAATGCATTATATCTTGCTTTCTTTTTTAAAATAAATAAAACCCAAACAGAATAAATACCAAAAAAATAAAAATAAAAAAACCTGCACTAAGGCATATCCTACTCAAAATACAGAAAACCAAAGACAAAGAGAAAATCTTGAATGTAGCCAGAGGAATAAAACACCCTACCTATAGAGGAACAAAGAAAAGAGTTATAGTGGAGTTCTCATCAGAAACAATGCAAGCAAGAAGAAATTGGAGTGAAATACTTAAAGTGTGGAAAGAGAAAAGCAAAACCCACTACACTCAAATTCTACAGTGAAATCAACCTTCAAAAGTGAAAGAGAAATACTTTCTCAGACAAACAAAAATTGAGGAAATTCATCATCAACACACGTGTTGATGTAAACATGTTAAAAGAAATTCTTCAAGAAGAAGGAAAACAATACAGAAACTTATATCTACATTAAAGAAGGAAGTGCACCAGAGAAGGAATAAATGAAGGTAAAAATAAAATCTTTTATTTTTCTTATTCTTAATTGATCTAAGAGATTTTTCAAAGTAATTATTTTTTACAGAGTAATAACAGCAAAATGTATTGTGTGATTTTAGTATATGAATAAGGGAAATAAATGACAGCAATATTATAAGGGGAAGAAGGGAAGAATTGGGAATAATACTCTTTTACAAATACCTGGATATCTGTGAAATAATATAATGTTACTTGAAAGTGTCCTCAGATTCATTTAAAATATATTGCAAACCCTTAGGACACCACTAAAAATTTTTGTTAAGAAGTGTAATTGCTATGCTAAGAGAGGAGAGAAAATGGAATCATATACAATGCTCAACCAAAATCAGAGAAGGTAGTAAAAGACAAGAAAATATAAAAATAAACCAAGAGCAATTGCACTGATTAGACAACAGTCACAAACATAGTAGATGTTAATCCAGGTATACAAATAATCACTTTAAATGTGAAGGATCCAAATATACCAATTAAAAGATGGGGTTTGTCAGATTGAAAAAAAATTAAAAGATACATTTAGGTCAAAATTAAAAGGATGGAGAAAGATATATCATGCTAATAAAAATCAAAATAAATTGAAGGAAGCTGTATTAATTCCAGATGGGGTACATTTCAGAACAAGGAAAATTATCAGAAATAAAAAGGGGTATTACATAATAATAAAGGGCTCAATTCTCCAAGAAGACATAACAATCCTTAACACGCATGCGCCTAGTAACAGAAACCTGAAATACGAGAGACAAAAACTGATGGAACTGCAAGGAGAAGTAGACAAATCTGCTACTATGGTTGGATACTTTCACACCCTTATTTCAGTAGTTGATAGATTCAGTAGGTATCACATATGAAAGGACACACTTGACCCAAAAATCGCTATCAATCAACTTGATATAATAGATATTTATAGAGTACTCAATCCCAAAACAATACAATATACATTCCTCTCAAGCTCACATGGAATATCCTACAAGACAAACCATATTCTAAGTCAAGAAAAAAATATCTTAACAAATTTAAAAACAGAAATCATACAAAGTATTTTTTTAAGCCATAATGGAATTAAACTAGAAATCAAAACCAGAAAGATAGTGAGAAAAACCCCCAACATTTTGAGATTAAACAACATACTTCTAAATAACATGTGAGTCAAAGAAGAAGTCCCAAGAGAATTTTTTTAATTGAATTAAATGAAAATGGAAACAGGACTCATCAAAAGTTGTAGAATGCAGCAAAAACAGTTATTAGAAGGAAATTTATAGCATTACATTTATTGGAAAAGATGAAATATCTAAAACCAACAACTTAAGCTCCTATCTTAGAACATGTAAAAGAGAAAATTAAGCTTGCAGCAAACAGAGAAATTGTACAAATTGGAGAATAAATAAATAAAATTGAAAATAGGAATACTGTACAGAAAGTCAATAAAATCAAAATCAAGTTCTTTGAAAAGATAAATAAAATTAATAACACTCTATCCATACTAGCCAAGAACAAAAGTAATGTTACTAAAATAAAAGAATCAAGGCAAAGATTTCACACCTTTCTCAAAAGTTAACTAGAAATACATCATCAACTTTATTAACAAATATATACAACTTTTAGAAAATAACACAGGAGAATATCTAGGTAACCTTCAGTTCGGTGATTCATTTTCAGGTACAACATAAAACATAAAATTCATGAAAGAAAAAATGATAAGTTGGACTTTGTTAAAATTAAAACCTTCTGCTATGCAAAGGCACTGTTAAAAGAATGAAAGGACAAGGCACAGACTGGGAGAAAATATTTGCTACTATTTAGTTGATAAAGAATTTGGTATCCAATATATACAAAGAATTTTTAAAACTTAATAATAAGGAAACAAATAACCCAACTTAAAAAAAAAAGTGTAAGATCTGACTAGACACTTCAGTAAAGAAGATATACAGATGGTAAATAAGCTTATGAAAAGATGCTTAGCATCAGTTTTTATTAGAGAGTTGCAAATTGAGACAAAATGAGATACCACTACATACCTATTAGGATGGCTAAAATCTAAAACCTGTCAATACCAAATGGTGACAAGAATGTAGAGCAGCAAGAACTTTCATTCATTGCTAGTGGAAATACACAGTGGTACAGCCACTTTGGAAGACAATTAGCTAGTTTCTTACAAAACCAGATGTAATCCTATAATATGATCCAGCAATTGTAATCTTAGGTATTTATCCAACTTACTTGAAAAGTTATATATACAAAAAAACCTGTTCACAAATTTTTATAGTAGACTTAATCATAATTGCTTAAATTGAAACAACCAAGATATCCTTCAGTAGGTGAATGCATCAACACTATGGTATATCCATGCGGAACATTTTTCTGATCAAAAGCAATGATATATCAAGTCATGAAAAGATATAGAAGAACTTGAAATGAATATTGGTAAGTTAAAGAGGATAGTCTGGAAAGGCTGTACACTACATGATTCCAAATATTTGACATTCTGGAAAAGGCAAAACTATAGAGGCAATGAAAAATATCAGTGCTGCCCAGAGGTTGGCAGGGGTGGGGGGAGTAGTTGAAGCATGAAAATATTTTAAGGCAATGAGAATATTTTTTCTGATACTGTCATGGTGGACACATGTGATAGTCGTCAAAATCCATGGAACTGTACACTGGATAGAAACAAGCCAGGACTAAACTGTGGGAACCCAGTATTGACCCCTTCTGATGATTCTGATCCCCAAACTACAACTTAAGAAAGTTCTATAGAAAGATAGCTTAAATGAGAAGGTTGCAAACTATAGAGGGCACATAGCAAGGACGAATTCTAAGCAGTCCTTATGCTTGTTAAATTTTATATCACAGTGATTTGATGCCACTGTTTCAGTTATTTGAATGATATCATTCTATAGAAGAAAAAATAAGCATTTTCTCCTCTTTATAAGACATGGTTTTATTATTTCCATAAGCATGTATTGCTATGTCTAATTACTGCCAGAAGAAGGACTATAGATCATTGATTACAAAACTAGTCATGATTTTTTGGCAACCATTCCCCAAATGTTGGCTGCTTTAGGCTAATAATCTTTATATTTATAGAGCAAACAGAAGAATAAAAAAGCACAGTAGGCTGGGACAAAGAGACATATGCACTTGATTGACCCTTGAGGATGTAACTCTAACACAGTATAACAAATGGGTCTCATAATAATAATCATAGAACGTGCAATTAAAAATTGGAAGGCAGCTAAGGAAATATATAACCCAAGCACTGACAAATAACAATCAACATAACCCCAACACAAGAGCTGTGTTAAACAGAATTTTGAGGCCCTGTCCCAGAAGGAAGGAGCTTTGTAGTGGATCGGATATTTCTATTGGAGGCTCTGGAGGGAGCAGCAGTGCCATGGGTTTCCATCATGCCCTGCTTGATATCACCTAATATCTCATTTTACTAATTAGGAAACTGTACAGATTGACTATGTTTCTTCCCTAAATTCAGAAAGCTAGTAGAATCCCCTTTCTACAGAATCTCGTGGTGGTTATTTTAGATTCAGCTGACAAATAGGGCCAAATTCTCTGATGCTTTTAAATACATTGTCTCACATCCAAGATCAGGGTCAACTTCGACTTAAAAGAACTCAGGCTAGGTAAAAGCTGAGCACAAGTCCTAAATCCCCTAGTGGTCCAGAATATCCTTTGTTTCTCTAAATAGTAGAGGGCCTTAACCCCCATTCATCGGCCCTTTAAAAAGCAGATACAGTGGCTCAGGAGTGAGGTCTAAGGAAAAGGAGGGAGGTAACATTCACTTAACAACTACATGTTCTGATGGTAGGTCAGGAAGTTTCATAAATTTCTCACAAAACACTTAGAGAATAGTGACATTATTCACTTTGGAAGATTAAAAAAATCTGAGGCTCATACATTTAAATAATTTGCATAAAGTCTTACAGACAGAAAATGCCAAAATTAGATTTGGACTCAGGTGAGTTAAATTTAGATTGTGCTCTTTTTCCTTCATCCTAGTGCCACCTTGGCAAAGGGCAGAGAAACTTTACTGATCGCACACAAGTAGAAGGTAAGGAGGTAACAGTTGTATACTTAACTTGCTGCTTTCAACACAGTGCATATTAATAAAAGGGAGCAATTATGGGGGAAGTGACAGAAAAAAAGATGAATGAAAAAAGGGGAAAGCTGTAAAGAATCTTACACTTTAATAGTTCTATAAAACTAATATATATAAATATATGAAAACATTATTCTTATTCTTAAGAGATACCAGCTCAGAAATAGCAAAGAAAGACCTCATACTGTCTGTCATAATTTAGGATGAATCAGTGGCATTAATACTGACTTTTCAAAAAAAAAAGGACATTTAATTGATCTTTAGTCTTAAATCTCTGGACAATGCAAAGAGTTCTGAAATATCAAGCTTTGAAGATACACATTTTTGGTATGGTACCATCACTGAATAATAGTAGTAGAAATGGAATAAATGGCATTTATAATTTCTTATTTTATTACTAAGATGTAAAATAGGTATAACTCTGCTCAAATACATGTCAATTAGTTACACAGGAAATAAAGGGAGATATCTCTGTGGCTACTTATTTACATGGTGTGAAAACATTGTCTAAAGACAAGGATAAAGATTTTGAGAAATATCTCGTTTCATTTCACAACTTTGGAACAGATAATTACACCATAGATCTGGGTTAAATAGACCTATACACCAAGGTTCTTCCTTAATTACTAGACATGTGTCTCTCAGAAAAGCTTTATATCTGCCAACTTACCACCTTGATAGCATGTTAAGTAAAGCAAGAACTTCACATAACCCATTTAGGCTCATTTTTCTCTTGATATTTTCTTTGGATTTTTCTTTGTTGGTCTATTTTTTAACCCTTCTGAATCTACTTTATCCTTTTCTATATAGTTGATGGATTTTTAGATTTCTCTTTTCAAGCATTCCATTCTTAACTAAGATTTCTTCCAGAAAGCACTTGGTTGGAATTCTCTTTCATTCTTAGTTTCTATAATGTAAAATGGGATAAAATATTTCCTCCTTAAGGTAAATATTTAATTGAAAAACAATGATGCCTCTGGCACATAGTAAGTACCCAAATGGCTCACCAGTATGAGATTCTAGAAGGAAGAGATCATATTTTATTTATCTTTTAGCTCAGTGTTTGTCCTGTAGAACTTGCTAACTGAATGTTTGTTGAATGGATAGGGACACAAAGATTGAAAAATTAAAACAAACAAAACATAAACTAATGTCTTTCCCTCCTGGACTTTATAGAAAATAAGGTGGGAAAGATATATGCAATAAAATAACTTCAATACAGAGACATAAACAACATAATTGAGGTATGTGTTGAAGTGCTATAAAATCCCAGACATATAAAGGATTATAACAAATCACATTTGCAATATTGCTTTACTTGGAATCTCCCATGCAGCAACACATGCGGAATGGTGAGAGGGACCTTCAGGGATCTGTATATGCTCATGAAGCCTTGATATTCTTACAAGGACAAGCTCTCAGTAGGGTGTGGTTCTGTGTGTATCTGTGGAGAGCGGAGGGGGTGTGGGAAATTCCACCCAGGCTCTCCTCCGGCCGTTGTGCTCGCCATACTTCCCCATGATCCCTCAAATTAACTGCACTGAGAAGGCCATGTGCATCAATCATATTCTTCCAAAAATGAAATTAGTTAAGTTGGTAAGGAAGCAGAGATAAGGAAGAATTAATTGCTCTCTTTGGATGGTCTTTCTCTAACCACAGGCAGACAAGTCTGCTAAAAGTGGAAGAATCTCTATTCATTATAAACATCCTCCATGAATTTCTCAATTCTCTTTTTAGAGGAGACACAAGGGATCTTCCTTAAACTATGGAATAACACATCCCCTTCCTTAGGGCTACAGTGTAATATCTTTCAGTGTCAGGGGAAGAAGGAACTTGAATAATCTTCTCCTCTTGTGCTTTTTTATATTATACATTTCCCTTTCTGGAATAATTGTCATGAGGTGGTAAAACTTGGGACTTGGTAAAACATTGGCTCTAAGTGCTTGGCTTCTAAGTGCTTAAGTTCTGGGAAATACCAAAAGAAGGACATGGCCCAGGGAAAACAGATAAAGGGTATGAAAAGGTTAAATATGGCTGCTGGCTTTGAATAAGGAAGGTTAGAAGAGAGAGAGATTCAGGATTGTAACCCTATTAGGAAATGGAATGTAAATTTTGCTGCTCTATCTCTTGCATTTTAGTTTCAGAGATCACAATGTTGATACTGGAGTTGATGGGGAAATGATTTGGCTGAGTAAGAGAAGCTAACAGCTTAGTTTCTTCTTTTTTTTATAAATTTATTTATTTATTTATTTTTGGCTTCATTGGGTCTTCATTGCCGCGTGCGGGCTTTCTCTAGTTGCAGCGAGCGGGGGCTACTCTTCTTCACAGTGCACGGGCTTCTCATTGCGGTGACTTCTCTTGTTGCGGAGCATGGGCTCTAGGCACGCAGGCTTCAGTAGTTGTAGCACGCAGGCTCAGCACCTGTGGCACATGGGCTTAGTTGCTCCACGTTATGTGGGATCTTCCCGGACCAGGGCTTGAACCCGTGTCCCCTGCATTGGCAGGCGGATTCTTAACCATTGTGCCACCAGGGAAGCCCTAACAGCTTACCCTTACCACTACTTTTAGACCCATCTCCACAAAGTTCTAAGGTGGCATGAAATAACTGACTGTCAGAACTTTGGAGTCTCTGTGCTCTTAGACCCCACTTTCCAAGATAGAGAATGTACACTCAGCCCCTCTAAAGGTGCTGAGTGTTTATCACTGAAAACAGAAACGAGTGGTGTTAGCCACAATGATGAGAGAGAGGCAGGGACAGATAGAAGACCTCCATGAGCCAATTTTCTACCTTGATAATCCCCACTGCCTTTTCTAATACAGTATTTACTACTTGGTGATGGAGGGGGCTATTGGGGTGGTGGAAATATTCTAAAATAATTCCTTATTGTGATCCATGGATTTTTCTTTCTGCTTATACTATATTCATTTCCCATAGCATTGGTCAAATAAGGCATCAGAGGAACAGAAGAAAATAGAGGGAAAAATATTAAGTATTCACTTTGTACATGTGACAATACATGTATTATCTTCTTTTAATCTTCACAGCAAACATGCAAGATTTATGTAATCATTCCCATTTTACAAAATAGAAAACTGAGACTCAGAGATAAGTAACTCAGTTTAGCTGACTCAGTCAGAATTCAAAACCTGGATTCTGACTTCAAAGGTTGTGAATGTATTTTACCACTCTCTGAGATACTCAAAATACTTAAGCATTTTAGAAAGACAGATGGTCAAGTTTCAAGGTCTGTAAAGTGTAATCTGATATACAGAGTCTTACCTTACTTATTCTGATTTACATTACTACTTTCTTTTACAAGTCCTCCTAGTTTCATTTCCAATTTGATGACTCTCTTAGTCCCGAACAGTCTAAACTTGGGGATTACTATCCTTTCTTGTATTCAGTAGGCACTCTCATTTTAAATCCCTATGTTCCATATCACAGCTGTTTTGCTAAGTTCCTCAGTGAAGTAATCACAAATGGAAACTCTTAATCCTGTTCATTAGCCCTTTGCTATTTCTGCTCCTAAAATGTCTTTACTCTTTTCTGTCTTCACATCATTCACTAAAATCCCAGAGTCAAAGCATGGCTGTTTCTCTTCTTCGATTATCAACTAAGATTGTAATTTATGTCATAAATAGAAAATGGTATCAGATTTAAAAAATTTTATTAGATTGTAGCCCTAAGCCCTTTTTCAGGAAAACTCAGCTTTCACAGTGTGACCCCTGTGCATGTGTATTCTACCAAGTTCAAAGTCTAGAAGGGCCTTGCTTCTTGTTGTGAAAGAACAGAGTCTGACTAAGAAGATTCCCATGCTAAGTATGTGTCCTACATTGTCCCTTGCCTTTCTTAACTGAACTATTTAGTGACAACTCTCGGCCTATGTCTCACTGCTGCTCTAACTCTGAAGGTAATGCCAACTCTACAAAAGAGGGTCCATGTTCAACTCACCTGGAAATATCATAGGACCATGGGATATTGAATTAATGGTACTTGATACTGATTTTAATGCACCCAAATACTTAACACTCTAAGCATAAACACCAAGTGTGATTGTGTTTTACATGACTGGCATTTTCTCTCCATAAATGATGATTATTGTAACAAGCTGTTGCCCTATGGGTATTTTTCTTTTGTAACGTATGTTGATTAACAGCAGAGGGCGTAAGAAATTATGCATAAATGAATGTAGATGAAATAAAATGTGAGCAAATTGTAAAGGAGAGTCCACACATGGTTCTCTCTATTCCTATTACAGTTTCTAGCTAAATAAATGATGATAATTTGACCCAATTTGTTCTCCTCATACTAAATAGTATTTTCCACTGCATTTTGAAAGAGTGAGAAGAAGATCTGGGAACCAGGGTGCATGTGGAATTGCCATGGAAACGGCAGTCACACTCAGCCAATGAAAAGCTTCCAACATGCTCCTGCAACTTCACTCTACTTCCAAATTTAGTGATTTAAAACACCTGTTCTCTAGCACATGATTACTGTGATTTAATGGAGGTTTATTAGAGCTGAAAATAGGACGGATTTTTTTATTCAAGGTGTTGAATATTGGTGTGCATATCAATTTCTGAAAAGGGTAAAATTCTCTCCAACTGATATTTCCATATCTATGAAATTCTTATTCTCCTGTATTTGGTGATTTTAAAAGGCAGAATGAGGTGAAGTAAGCATCCTTGATGTTATCTTGTTGATACACAAATAAATAAGGCTACAGTCAATACTAAATTCCATAAAAAAGATATATTTAGACTGAATCCCAAGTACATCTAGTGCATCAGATATCCACAGTTCTGACATTCATACAGAGATGAACCCTTCTAATGTCTGCTGTGACTTTATTCATTTCTTACCTCTGATCTCTACCTCTGTCTCTGTGGTTCGTGCTCCAGGATGCATGTGTATGTTTTCTCAGGTGTTTCATATATATTTAAAATCAGAACTTATAGCATGTATTTTCTCTTGTGAAATGCAAAGATCAGTTTTATTTTGATTGTTTTGATGCTAGTATAAATGCTAAAGTTTTGCAAAGGCCAGCTAATTGTTTGCAACTATTTGCCTTACTTTATATAACTGAACTATATATATATATAATATATATATATTCACTTTGTTTATAACAATATAATATATATATATATATACACTTTGTTTTTTCAAAATATTTTTAATGAAAAAATAAACCATTCCATGTGACAGAAGGGGTTCCAGGATATAAATACATGGGAACATTCTGAAATTAATAATTTTTAATAAAGCTATAAGATATTGGAAATATGCCCAGAAACAATGCATAAAAATGTATGTGATATTCATAGATATTAAGACTGTTTTATTTTAATATTATCAAGGAGCACTGTAATTATTGTGATTCCTCCAAAATATAGGGGAAAAAAGCAAAGTAAATTACAAAATTTTTAAAAATTACAGAAATTTGGAAAGTATAGTCTATGTATTAAGAATGTAGTAAGAATCATTGTACTTAAAATAGGACCACTGACACTGAAAGATGATTGCTGTTTATGTATATATCAATGATCCACTTAGCCATATAAAATAGGATTGTCTGTTGACAATGCCTCATAGACAAATTATTGTGTATAACTAGTTCACATTTATCTTCAGCAAAGGCTGAAAATCCAAATGTTCATGAAAAATAAATGTTAAAATATTGAAATGCATTTATACTGTCTATAGATGTGAGACCAAAGCATTCAGTCTATTTAGATTTTCTGGAGGCAAAATAATGACTTTTCACAAATAAGAATGTTATCTAAAACACTATTTCTCTATTTTTGTGTGCCATATGAAGACATACAGTAAAAACTTCCAGGCCTTCACAAACACTTTCATTGAATCCCTCTTGACAATCTAATTCTGGACTGGAAGAAGCATGCATGATTTTTTTTTTTTTTTTTTTTTTGCGGTACGCGGGCCTCTCACTGTTGTGGCCTCTCCCGTTGTGGAGCACAGGCTCCGGACGCGCAGTTTCAGCAGCCATGGCTCACGGGCCCAGCCGCTCCGTGGCATGTGGGATCTTCCCGGACCGGGGCACGAATCCATGTCCTCTGCATCGGCAGGCGGACTCTCAACCACTGCGCCACCAAGGAAGCCCCATGATTTTTTTATCATGACTATTTTCTTCCTAAATAAAATAGGCTATTTACATCCTCAAGATTGCTATTCTTGATCAACCCTTTTAATATATCCATTCATGGTCTCTATTCTGGAAGACCATTGTTATTTCCATAATCTACTGTTAAGAATGTATCTTTTTTTTCTACTTCATTTTTTTAAATTGAAGTATAGTTGATTTACAATGTTGTATTAATTTCTGCTGTACAGCAAAGTGATTCATATATATATATATATATATTCTTTTTTAAAAAATTCTTTTCCATTATGGTTTCTCACAGGATACTGAATATAGTCCTCTGTGCTATACAGTAGGACCTTGTTGTTAGTCCATTCTATATATAATAGCTTACATCTGTGAACCCCAACTTTCCACTCCATCCCTCTCCCAACCCCCTCCCCCTTGGCAACCACAGGTCTGTTCTCTATGTTCATGAGACTGTTGCTGTTTTCACAGGTACATTCAGAAATAAAAGAAAGGGAATGTATAAAAACAATACCTTTTAAAATCACACCCCCCAAAATAACATACTTAGGAATAAACCTGACCAAGGACATGAAAGAACTATAAAACATTAATAAAGGAAATTAAAGAGGATTCAAAGGAATGGAAAGATATCTCATGCTCTTGGATTAGAAGAATTAATATTTTTAAAATTGCAATACTACCCAAAGCAATCTATAGATTTAATGTGGTCCCTAACAAATTACCGATGACATTTTTCACAGAACTAGAACAAATAATCCTAAAATTTATATAGAACAATAAAAGACCCAGAATTGCCAAAGCAATCCTGTGGAAAAAGAACAAAGCAGGAGGCATAACCCTCCCAGACTTCAGACAGTACTGCAAAGCTACAGTAATAAAAACAGCATAGTACTGGCATAAAAACAGACATATGGATCGATGGAACAGAATAGAGATCCCAGAAATAAACCCACACACCTATGGTCAATTACTCTTTGACAAAGGAGGCAAGATTATACAATGGGAAAAAGATAGTCTCTTCAGTAAGCTGTTGGGAAAGCTGGACAGCCACATGTAAATCAATGAAGCTAGAACACACCCTCACACCATACACAAAAATAAACTCAACATGCCTTAAAGACTTAAACATAAGACATGACACCATAAAACTCCTAGAAGAGATTGTAGGCAGAACATTCTCTGACATAAATCATACCAATGTTCTCTTAGGTCAGTCTCCCAAGGCAATAGAAATAAAAACAAAAATAAACAGATGGGACCTAATCAAACGTACAAGCTTTTGCACAGCAAAGGAAACCATAAACAAAATGAAAAGACAACCTACAGAATGGGAGGAAGTTTTTGCAAATGATGTGACTGACAAGGGGTTAATTTCCAAAGCATACAAACAGCTCATACAACTCAAGAAACAGAAAAACAAACAACCAAATCGAAAAATGGGAAGAATCCCTAAATACACATTTCTCCAAAGAAGACATACAGATGGCCAACAGGCACATGAAAATGCTCAACATCGCTTATCTTAGAGAAATGCAAATCAAAACTACAATGAGGTACCACCTCACACTGGTCAGAATGGCCATCATTAAAAAGTCTACAGGTAACAAATGCTGGAGAGGATTTGGAGAAAAGAGAACACTCCTACACTGTTGGTGGAATGTAAGTTGGTATAGCCACTATGGAAAACAGTATGGAGGTTCTTCAGAAAACTAAAAATAGAATCACATGATCCAGCAATCCCATTCCTGGGCATATACCCAGACAAAACTGTAATTAAAAAAGATACATGCACCCCTATGTTCATAACAGCACTATTCACAATAGCCAAGACATGGAAACAACCTAAATATACATCAACAGATGAATGGATAAAGAAGATGTGAAACATATACACAGTGGAATACTACTCAGCCATAAAAAAGAACAAAATAATGCCATCTGCAGCAACATGGATGCAACTAGAGATTATCACACTAAGTGAAGTAAGTCAGAAAGAGAAAGACAAGTACCATATGATATCATTTATATATGGAATCTAAAATATGAAACAAATGAACCTACCTAAGAATGTATCTTTTTAAAACTCTGCCAGGCATCCAACTGGCTAGTCATCCATTCATTCATTCATCTCTCCATACTTGTAACAAATATGTTTTTAATGGATACTGTATGCCAATGCAATGTGCTTATTAGCCCTATGAATATAACAATGGAGAAGAAAAAAGCCTACAGGTGGCTCAAGAGAAATTACTTTCAATGTAATTCTAATAAAGATTAGTTAGAAAGCTTTGAGCATTTTTCTGTGAGAGACTATATTTATTTTGGGGTGTGATCATGTCATTGTGCAGGTATTTCTAATTATCAAAGAATTAACAATTGATAAGGATTGCTAAAAGGATATGTCTTTGTGCACTGAAGACCTATATCAGGAAGAAACATGCATTGCACATCTTCATATTTATGTTCATATACTCAATAATTCTTTGGTCCTGATGCTCTATGATGAGAAAAGAGAGGATTGGTTCACTGATGACTGTAGGTTATCCAACAATAGAATATCTACTTTCCTTTGATGTTCCCATAACTACATTATAATCCTTTTAAAATTTTTATTTTACTAGCAAATGCTCTTGATATTACTGAGAAAAGTATACTTTGATATCTATTGATTTGATGTATATATTGCTATGGGTAGGGGTAAGCAAATCTGATGGTTACACTGGGATTACAGGAGGCAATAATGTGGCATAATGGGCACAGACAGACCATACTTGTAATGGGCAGCCTGTTAACTTGTCTTTCTCATCCTTCACTCCTCACCTTTCTTTCTTTGGATAGTGAGAATTCCTTCTGGGATTCTATAGTTTTTCACCAGTATCCAGTATATTTAAATTTAAAAAATTCTTTTTGGTTTACATGAGTACTGCAGTTGGGAAACAGAGGCAGGAAAATTAGTCATTGTCAGTCATCACCACTGAAAAGTCCTGCAAACATACACATACGAAGGAGATTTTTAAATAGCATGCGACACAAAACCAAGTGACCTTGTGTTATGAGGTTTGCTTCAATTTACTCTGCTGTTTGTAAAATTTTGACCTATCTCAAGAACCTCATTTGATTTTCTCAATCCATTTTTCTTGCCACTAAGATCATCTTAAAAGCATCAACTAGATAGACTGGTCCTTGAGAAATGGGATTCTGATAACCCTTTCTGTATATTAGCTCTAAGGTCAGGTCATTTAAATTTCAGTTTTGGGGCATTTGGCATATAAAGAGAGAGGGAGAGAGAGATAAAAAGAAGAAATGTATTTTGAGAGGAATTCCACAGCCATATGATGAAAACTGAACATTAGTCTATATTCTATTGCCTACAGCACCAGGCACTAGCATTTATAGTTTTTAATATTATACATAGTAAGAAATACATTTCACAACATAATCCAATATACACATCTATATGTATGTGCCTGTGTACACACCCACACATATATATAATCAGTAACATCCCAAAACAATGCTTACTCTTACTATGATAAACTCTGTATTTTGATATTTTCTATTCTAAATTGTCATAATTAAAATATACTTACATGAGACTCACCAAACCAATTTAATGACACAATAAAGACCCATAATTTGAAAAACATTGGCCTAAAGTATGACTGCTAATCAGTCTCTCTTAACATAAATTGCAGGTACAAATTGAGTGTTTCTTAACCTTTAGAGCAAGTCTTCACCCTGGGGTACTGTACCATGTGAATATCGCCATGTGAATATTTAGGGAATCAATTTTCAAATCCTCAGCTTTCACAGTGTTCTTTTCTAAATTTGATTTGTCCGATAACTGGCGTAAGAATGGTCCCTCTTCTTCCTTTCAAAACATTCTTTTTCCCATTTTTCAAAAAGACAAAAAACCCTCACATATCATGAATCCATGCATTCCCTTTTAAAAATTCCCTCACCCTCACCTCAACACACATGCATTGAAATATGTTGGTTTAGGGAGGCTCTTTTAGTGGTCCTCAATTTATATTTATTGTAAATTTGGTGATGGGGTTGCTTATTGTCAAAGAATGAATTGCTCTTGAGGGAAGGTTTACAAAAGCAAGACAAAGTTTCAAATCTTAACACAGATTTTTTTTCCCCACACGTATGTTAGAAACACTGATTCCACTGATAAAATCCATTAAAGGCTCTGTCACAGTATCTGTCATCTGATCCTAATTCTCTGAAACAATAATATGGACAGTCATTTAAAAAAATTTTCTATGGGGCTTCCCTAGTGGTGCAGTGGTTGAGAGTCCGCCTGCCGATGCAGGGGACACGGGTCCGTGCCCCGGTCCGGGAAGATCCCACATGCCCCAGAGCAGCTGGGCCCGTGAGCCATGGCCGCTGAGCCTGCGCGTCCGGAGCCTGTGCTCCGCAACGTTAGAGGCCACAACAGTGAGAGGCCCGCGTACCGCAAAAAAAAAAAAAAAATTCTATGATGTAAGATACTATTAAAATAAAATTTTTGTATCTTAAATTACCATTTCATTTACAAAGCATAGTCAATGAATCCAAAGAATATAAATATATTACATATTTTGACACATAAATAATATATATAAAAAGGTAATTTGGGGGAAATGATTTTTTGATGACATATATTG